>NC_134782.1:8484009-8494009 GCF_046742065.1 Oratosquilla oratoria
ATGTTAGAGATGGCAATAATTCTAGTGGTATCTTCAAACATGTTGAATTAAATAATCATCCTGTTGACTGGGGTAATGCCCATGCCATCTATCACACAAAAAACATAATAGTAAGAAACTTAATAGAGTGCAGTTTGATCCATATACAAACTTACATAAAGGCTTATACAAACATAACAATTTTATCTGCCAAACAATAAGCAAAAGAATGATAAGGTAAAATGTAACCCTGCGACTATGGCCTCATGTCGCCCCTCCCTCATTAGTGGGACACATTGACCCTTGCGACCAGAATTACCGCTTTCCAGGGGGTAGATGTCCTCTCCTCTTATGTAAACTGTCCTTGTTCCTTCTTCATGTATATGTAAACTGCGTTTTTTTGCTTAACTATGTACTTTTTGCACTAAAGATGTAATAAACGACAGCGCTCTGCTTCGTTATTTTTTTCCAAGTGGCTTACTTTACACACACACACACACACACACACACACACACACACACACACACACACACACACACACACACACACACACACACACACACACATATATATATATATATATATATATATATATATATATATATATATATATATATATACATACACACAAAAACACACACACACACACACACACACACACACACACACACACACACACACACACACACACACACACACACACACACACACACACACACACACACACACACACATATATATATATATATATATATATATATATTTAGAAATTGAGACAAATGAGACAGTGATAGGTCGGGAAGGGTAAACGAAGAAGGTCTTCAGAATACGTCCTAAAGTTTCATTCTCTATGACCTTCTTCAGAGGACTCTATGAGACATAGAGACCGAAACGTTAGGACGTATTTTGAAGCCCATCTTCGTTTACCCTTCCCCACCTATCACTCTCTCATATATATATATATATATATATATATATATAATATATATATATATATATATATATATATATATTTATGTATGTATATATATATTTATATATATATTTATATATATATATATATATATATATATATATATATATATATATATATTTATATATATATATATATATATATATTTTTTTATATATATATATATATATATATATATTTTTATTCAATAACTCACACACAAAAACACACACACACACACACACACACACACACACACACACACACACACACACACACACACACACACACACACACACACACACACACACACATATATATATATATATATATATATATATGTATATATATATATATATGTATGTATATATATATATATATATATATGTATATATATGTATGTATATATATACATATATATATATATATTTATTTATTTATTGTATGTGTGTATGTATGTGTATATGTACATATTTATGTAAGTATGTATGTATATATGTATGTATGTATATACAAAAGAATCAAGTCATATGACCTGGCGAAAAGCCGGTCCAGGTAGCTCCACCAATGACCTGAGTGTGGTCAGGTCATGTAGGTCACCAGGAACTCATTGACCTGAGGAAAGGTTGCAAATTGCTGAAATTAACTGCGTGTAGGAATTACTCTGTTTTCATTTCGAAATAATAATTTGATTTATACATTAGTTTATTTGTTTTCCCCAATTTGTTACATCATTTTTATCTTTAACGCGGTTAAAAAGTAGCGGGGTTGGATTGAGGGGAAGGGAGGAGAGGGGAGAGAAGGGAAGGGAGAGGAAGGGAGGGGAGGGGAGGGGAGGGGAGGAGAGAGAAGAGAGAGGAAAGTAGGAGAGGGGAAGGGAGGAGAGGAGAGAGGAGAGAGAGGAAAGTAGGAGAAGGGTGGGGAGAGGAAGGGGGAGGGAAGGGGAGGGGAAGAGCGGGGCAGTGGGGAGAGAGGAGGGAGGGGCGGGGAGAGGAGAGGGGAGGGGAGGGGAATAAAGACGTAGGGAGTGTAGAGGAGGGGAGGGAAGGGGAAGAGAGACATGGGGAAGGGCGAAGAAGGGAAAAGAGGGGAGAGGAGGGGAAGAGAGGTGTGGGGAGAGGAGAGGGGAAGGGGTGTGAAAAGGAGAGTAGAAAGAAGGGGAGGGGAGGGGAAGAGAAAGGTGGAGAGAGAAGAGGAGGGGTGGGGAGGGTAGGGGTGGGAGAAAGCAGCAAGTGGAAGGTGTTATTCGACGCAGGGTGAAGGTCTAGTGGCCCCAGGGGACGAGGGGAACCAAAGGTCTGCGCGTACGGTCCTCCAGTCGCCTTATGGGACGGGGAGGGGGACGGGAAGGGGGAACGGCCACTATCCATCACCGTTTACGGTGGTGCTGTTTGTACGATGTAATTCACGTGTCACAGTGGAAGGCTACGGTGGGAGCCGCCTCGCCGCGGGAATACGATTATCTTCCGAGCCGTGAGCGTGGCCCTTTGACCCAACAGCGTGTCATAAGGCAGGTACAGTCGTGGTCATTACGCTTCGATTTGACGAAGAAGGCGGTCGTGACTGAGCTTCGTTGTGTGACATGTGCGATGCCATAGTTATGTACACGTGTATATGTGCATATGTGTGTGCATGCGTAGTGAGGACACGGTTGGCGTGTTGAAGAAGCTTCTGTGGTAGTCGTAAGTCAGTGCGGAAACATATTTCATAATTTGGTCCTTATGAATTCGAGAAAAAAGAAAGAAAGAAAAATTGGTTCACGTAATTGGCGACGAGCTCATTTGCGAAGATGTCGACCCGACCCTCTTCAAGACAGTGACGTCATTTTTGTTGATTTTATACTGGATGATGTAGGACGATTCCATTCACCCGAGGGCGGGTGGGGGGGGGGGGGCAGACTTGAGGTCTTTATTTTTGTCCCGAGTTCGACCCCCAGGCGAATGAAATTGCCCGGTGGTATTACAAAACATGAAGAGAAGGCGTCACCGTGTTTAATGGGGTTAATGAGCAAGTGGACATACGGGCGTATCAACAGCAGTGAAGGATTGCAGTGTCGGCTTTAATGGTCTTCTCGTTACGACTTTCCTAAAATAGCGTTTGTTGATATTGGCGTTACGTGGTGACGTCACCGAGTGACGACGACGACGACGGTGATTGGCTCACCACAGTCAAGTCATCAACAAAGACAGTCGTTGCTGCAGCACAGTACATAAAGTAGCACCCATACACATGGTGTATATATATGTACATACGTATACATATGTATATGTATATGTATACATATATATATGTATATATACATATATATATATACATATATTTGTATACATATATACTGTATATGTATACATATATAAATATATGTATGTATATATATATATATATATATACATATATATATATTTATATATATATATATATATGTATATATGTATGTATATATATATATATATATATATACACACACACACATATGTATATATATATATATATATATATATATATGTATATATATATGTATATATATATATATATATATATATCACAACTAACACCACAGTCGGACGAAAGAAAGAGTTGCGTAAGCGGAACTATATATTTCGATTGCTACCTGCAATCCTCTTCAGTAGTACAAAGTGGCAGGGAGGAGGCTATCTTAAGTAGCAACCTCTTACAAAAGAAAGGGAACACGAGAAAATACAGAACATCACTGCCCCAGCCCTAGTTGACCTGAGGCTGACACGAGGTCGGGTCAGGGGGAGGGGGAGGAAGCTTGTTGACAATATTTTTGGTGATGAATAGTCCTGAAATGATGTCTGGGGTCCATTGACCCTTGGAAATATTCATCGTGGGCAGATAATCAATTAAGGTCGATTCCACCATTTTCCTTCTGAACCCACACCCCGATTTGTAAATGAGATCTGATTTCTCCCAGTCCATCCGGTGATTAAATTGATCTTCGTGTTGATACACTGCTGAATTTATTTGGCCATATCTAATCGACCTTTTGTGTTCATTTAATCTTGTCGGTAGGTCTCTTCCCGTCTGGCCAATGTATGAAAGGTCACAATCTTTACATGGGAGGGAGTAAACACCTGGGATATGTTCTTCCTTCAACCTCTGGTGAACATTAACAACTTTTTTATTAATAGTGTTAGGGTAGTTATGAATTAAATTTACTTTCTCTTTGGGAAGAAACTTGGACAATTGACTGATGGACTCTGAGAAGGGGATGACTAGGGGATTTTGTCTCTATTTCTTTAACTTAGTGGAAGGGTGTTTGAAAAAACTTGCTCTGGCTTGACTAAGGGCTTTATCCAGAAACCAATGAGGGTAGGCTAATTTTGTTAATTGGGACTTGATGGAAGTTAATTCGTGTTCTAAAAATTGGGGGCTACAAATCCTAAAGGCTCGGAGAAAAAGTCCCGAAGCTACACTCCTTTTAATGTGATCTGGGTGATGACTGAAGAAATGGAGGTAACTACCTGAATGAGTGTTCTTTCTAAAAACAGTAAAGGCAAGCTTATTCCCATTCTTCATGATTAAGATGTCTAAAAAGGGGATTTTATCATCTTTTTCCCATTCCACTTTGAACTTGATGTTGGTTGTTAAATTATTAAGTTTATCTAGAAAAATATCAAAGGGACCCCAACTCTCATCCCAAAGAGTGAAAATATCATCAACGTATCTTAACCAAATCATACCTGGGGGTTTAATTGTTGGAAGAAGAACACTCTCAAAGTATTCCATGTAAAGATTAGCCAGAACAGGAGAAAGATTCGAACCCATGCTACAACCAAACTTTTGCCTGAAAAACCGATTTTGAAAGGAAAAGACATTAGATGACACGCAGGTGCGTACAAGAGCAATGATTTTGGAAACCGGAAGGGGGAATTTGTCTTGGAATGGTTGTAGCTTAGTTTCTAGAAAGGACAAAACATCATCAACACAAATGTTCGTAAATAATGAGATAATATCAAGACTTAATAAGCGACGGCCTACTATATTAATCTCCTTTATTTTCTGGATGAAATCTTCTGAATGTTTCAAATGGGAATTGGAAAATTTGCCCACAAATGGTGATAATAAACCCGCAAGCCATTTAGAGAGTTTGCTGGAACAAGAACCCCTGTTGGAAATAATGGGCCTTAATGGGGTACCCTCTTTATGTAACTTGGGGAGGCCATAAAAATAAGGGAGCTTGGGAGTAAAAACTTTAAGTTTGGACACTTGTTCACTAGAAACTAAGCTACAACCATTCCAAGACAAATTCCCCCTTCCGGTTTCCAAAATCATTGCTCTTGTACGCACCTGCGTGTCATCTAATGTCTTTTCCTTTCAAAATCGGTTTTTCAGGCAAAAGTTTGGTTGTAGCATGGGTTCGAATCTTTCTCCTGTTCTGGCTAATCTTTACATGGAATACTTTGAGAGTGTTCTTCTTCCAACAATTAAACCCCCAGGTATGATTTGGTTAAGATACGTTGATGATATTTTCACTCTTTGGGATGAGAGTTGGGGTCCCTTTGATATTTTTCTAGATAAACTTAATAATTTAACAACCAACATCAAGTTCAAAGTGGAATGGGAAAAAGATGATAAAATCCCCTTTTTAGACATCTTAATCATGAAGAATGGGAATAAGCTTGCCTTTACTGTTTTTAGAAAGAACACTCATTCAGGTAGTTACCTCCATTTCTTCAGTCATCACCCAGATCACATTAAAAGGAGTGTAGCTTCGGGACTTTTTCTCCGAGCCTTTAGGATTTGTAGCCCCCAATTTTTAGAACACGAATTAACTTCCATCAAGTCCCAATTAACAAAATTAGCCTACCCTCATTGGTTTCTGGATAAAGCCCTTAGTCAAGCCAGAGCAAGTTTTTTCAAACACCCTTCCACTAAGTTAAAGAAAGAGAGACAAAATCCCCTAGTCATCCCCTTCTCAGAGTCCATCAGTCAATTGTCCAGGTTTCTTCCCAAAGAGAAAGTAAATTTAATTCATAACTACCCTAACACTATTAATAAAAAAGTTGTTAATGTTCACCAGAGGTTGAAGGAAGAACATATCCCAGGTGTTTACTCCCTCCCATGTAAAGATTGTGACCTTTCATACATTGGCCAGACGGGAAGAGACCTACCGACAAGATTAAATGAACACAAAAGGTCGATTAGATATGGCCAAATAAATTCAGCAGTGTTTCAACACGTTGATAAATTTAATCACCGGATGGACTGGGAGAAATCTGATCTCATTTACAAATCGGGGTGTGGGTTCAGAAGGAAAATGGTGGAATCAACATTAATTGATTATCTGCCCACGATGAATATTTCCAAGGGTCAATGGACCCCAGACATCATTTCAGGACTATTCATCACCAAAAATATTGTCAACAAGCTTCCTCCCCCTCCCCCTGACCCGACCTCGTGTCAGCCTCAGGTCAACTAGGGCTGGGGCAGTGATGTTCTGTATTTTCTCGTGTTCCCTTTCTTTTGTAAGAGGTTGCTACTTAAGATAGCCTCCTCCCTGCCACTTTGTACTACTGAAGAGGATTGCAGGTAGCAATCGAAATATATAGTTCCGCTTACGCAACTCTTTCTTTCGTCCGACTGTGGTGTTAGTTGTGATTTATAAATGTGTTACTACATTTCTCACCTGTGATATATATATATATATATATATATATATATATATATATATATATATATATATACATACATATATATATATATATGCTATTGGTGTAATTGGCCCATTTTTCTTTACAAATCCAACGGTGACTGGAAAACAACTACTTGAAAAAGCTGCAAGAGTTTGCCATTAGTAACATGCCCCTACAAATTAGACGAGCAGATTATTTTCAACACGATGGTACACCGCCTAATTTTGCCGGTACTCTGTACGCATATCTTGATCAAACGCTCCCAAATCGTTGAATAGGTCGCGGCAGACCGCTTGAATGGCCTCCACATTCTCCTGATCTGACATCCTGTGACTTCTGGTTATGGGGTATGATAAAGGAGCAGGTGTATGGCAAAAGCGTGAGTGACATCGAAGACCTCAAGGACAATAAAAGGTGTAATATCAAAAATTTCCGGTGAAATGTGTGTTAGGGCACTAAATTGTATTGTTGACCGTTGGTTTATGTGCATTAATCGTGCTGGTGGGCAGGTTGAGACTGAATAACAAAAAACAAAACTGAATAAATGATTTCTCTCCAAATAGTGTTTACATAATTTTGACTCATCCGGTATATATATATATATATATATATATATATATATATTTATATATATATATATATATATATTTATGTATATATTTATATGTACACACCTACAAACACACATGCACACACACACACACACACACACACACACACACACACACACACACACACACACACACACACACACACACACACACACACACACACACACACACACACACACACACACGCACACACACACACACATATATATATATATATATATATATATATGTGTGTGTGTGTGTGTGCGTGTGTGTGTGTGTTTGTATATGTATATATATATACATATGCGTGCGTGTGTGTATTTATATGTAGACACACACACACACACACACATATACATATATATATATATATATATACATATATATATATATATATATATATATATATATATATATATATGTGTGTGTGTGTGTGTGATTTCAAGAAATCTACAGCGACAATGGCGTTGTTGAGTTTATATTGGAGCTTTAATTTCTCTCGTGCAACAAGTTTCTGTGGTGGTTCCAAATAGCTGAGAAGGTGTCCAAAAGACATTAGGTGCGGTTTTCTCTTTTTTTAATTCTCCTATACGTATTTCGACCTTACTCGGTCATCCTCAGGGAGGGAGTAACAATAGTTGGTGATTACATGGCCGTACATTGGCCGAACACTGGGAGAGGCCATTTCATGTAGCCGTGATCCGTAGCGCTGCGTACGTGGAAGTAGCAACTTCCTTGTGGATTGTGGAAAGGGGTGTTATTGTTTGTGTTATGTGCGTCTACTGCTTGGGAGTATGGTTGTGGGCATGAGTTGTATGTTAATGGAAGGTTTCTCGATGTATATTTTCACTGCTTCGGCTATCTTAAGGCTAATGGGTCGTGAGCTTTGTAGATTATTTTAGTGTTTACGTTTAGTGTTTGTCTGGTGATGGTGGTTTTGTGCTCTTTTGTCATGTGTGTTTTGATGGCGCCATTCTGGAGGTGGTATATGAGTCTTTTGGAGAGGGTCATAGAAGTCATGCCAATGTATGAGGAGGTGCGGTGCTGACAATCACCGACAGGGCAATCAAACTTATACACGACGTTGACTTCTTGTAGAGGAGGGTTGGGGGGCTGGCTGTTGTTCTTAATAACCAGGGTGTGTGTTTTGGAGGTTTTGTAGTATACGATTAGGCGTATCTTAGTGTCTGGGTTGTTGGGTCGAATGTTACGTGTGATAATATTTCGAAGTGTTCTTTCGTCTTCTTTGTAGCCGGTGTTCATATGTCCTATGTAGTACAGGTCCAGTGTTGGTATATTGGTGTTTGTGGGTGTTGGTTGGGCGGTAAAGGAGTTCATCTTGTTTTTGATAATGGATTCGATGGAGTGTTGTGGATAGCCGTTGTTGACAAGTAGTGTTGTTATACGTTGGAGTTCGTTATTCGTGGTTTTCCATGTACTGCTGTGGGAGAAGGCTCGGTTCACTAGTGATCGGATGACGCTTTGTTTGTAGCGTTCTGGGCATTCGCTACTGCCGTTAAGACAGAAACCGAGGTTAGTGTCTTTGACGTAGACTTCAGTCGTGAATCGATCTGAGGCTGTGCCTACTAGTATATCTAAGAATGGGAGGGTGCCATCGTTGCGTTGGTGTTCATAGGTGTAATTGAGGGTTGAATGTTTCTTGAATGTGTGTGAGAGTTGAGTTACTGATTGGGAATCTTTTGCGCTAATAAAAATGTCGTCAACATACCGGGCGTAGATACAGGGCTGCATGTCAGGATGGTCGTTGAAGACTTTCTCTTCGATGGATCCCATATAGAAGTTGGCGAAGAGTGGTCCAAGGGGGGATCCCATTGCCACGCCGTCTACCTGTACGCGCAATGGGATCCCCCTTGGACCAGTCTTCGCCAACTTCTATATGGGATCCATCGAAGAGAAATTAAAGCTCCAATATAAACTCAACAACGCCATTGTCGTTGTAGATTTCTTGAAATCATGTATACAACATGGCCTCCTACCAATATATATATATATACATATATATATATGTAATATATATATATATATATATATATGTATATATATATATATATTGGTGTATTTTGGTAGCAGGTTCTCTTTTTAACAGGTTTGATTAAATACGACAGCGTTCTGGAAGTTGTTAATTTTCTTTCGTGTGTTTTCTATTTTTCTAATTATATTCTTCCCTTGGATAGGGTGGGCATAAACCAATTCCTTATAATTCTCCATTTTATTACACGACGTTTCGTCTTTAATAAGACATCTTCTGGTACTTCTGTTCTAAAGATACAATAAATATTTATGATACTACAAGTTTGAATTACATTAATGGTTGGACATATGCAAGATTATATCTAGAAATCAGAGCTTAGAATTACAATTAAGTTTAACATATTAGAATTACATTTTAAATTTAACGAAAAAATAACTACTACGTGCCTTATAGGTGAAATGTTTAAATGGCTGACGGCTACATCTTGACCATGGATGACCTTAGCTTAGGAAGGTGTGAGGAGATTAGCAGATTACCCGTGACCTCTGTCATTTTAAATGGTTCAGTGACCTCATGAGAAGAGGGGTTGTGTGGAGGGGGAGGAGGAAGAGGGGGAGGAGGAGGGAGAGGAGAAGGTGAAGGGGGAATGGGGGTGGGTTGTGCTGAGGGGGAGGGGGAGGAAGAGGCGAAGGAGTGCATTTTATGACTGTACAGGGGTATATTAGATGTTAGGTCGCATTGCAAATTGATGGAGGGGGCTTTTTCTCTAATGTACATGGCCTCTAAAAGTTGGAGCTTTCTGGAGTTGTTATGGTGGCCTATGAT
>NC_134782.1:8499009-8516509 GCF_046742065.1 Oratosquilla oratoria
TCTCTCTTCTTTGCTCTAATGTCTGTAGCTCAAGTTTTGCTAGTCTCTCTTCATATGATAGTTCTGAGTGTGTTGGTGCCAATTTCGTAATTGCTCTTTGTATTCTTTCAAGCTTTGTTATACATTTTCTTATACTTGGTGACCACGTCGTTGCTGCATACTCCAATCTTGGTCTTATCAAAGTGACCAGTATTTTCTTCACCATTTCTTCGTCCAGGTATGTAAATGCCACTTTGATTGTTCTTATCAAATTATAAGTTTCTCCAAAAATTTTGTTTATATGTTTCTCAGGGGACATACTATTCACAATAACGACTCCCAAGTCCTTCTCATTGTCTACTTTTTTAATTTCTTCCTCTCCCAATTTATATGATCCCACTGTTCTTTTTTCGCTTTCAAATTCCGTTATAATACACTTCTTAATATTGAATTCCATCTCCCACTTCCTACTCCATTCCCATACTTTATTGAGATCACTTTGTAGCGACTCTCTTTTACAGTGTTCACTTTTTTCAACAACTTTGCATCGTCCGCAAAGAAGCTCATATAACTTTCAATTCCTTTATCCATATCATTAATATATATAGCAAACATTATTGGGGCCAGAACTGTTTCTTGTGGAACTCCACTAATCACTTCATCCCAATTAGAGTGTTTGTCTCTTATCACCACTCTCATTTTTCTTTCATGCAAGAAGTCTTCCATCCACTTCAGCAGTTTGCCCTGTATTCCTCCTGCAGTTTCTAATTTCTTTAGCAATTTCTTATGTGGCACCTTATCAAAAGTTATTTTCAGGTCTAGAAATGCACAATCAGCCCATACATCTCTTTCTTGTATTACATCTATTAGCCTTGAATAGAAACACATTAAGTTTGTGACGCATGATCGTCCTTGTCTAAATCCAAATTGCCTTGGATTTAGTACGTTTTTTTTTCCAAATGCTTTACCCATCTAATTTTGATAATTCTTTCACAAATTTTAGCTATCGTACTTGTAAGAGAGACCGGTCCATATTTAGTAGGGTCTCCCTTGTGTCCCCCTTTATATATTGGGACTATATTTGCTCTTTTCCAATCTCCTGGAACTTTTCCTTCTTTCAATGAACTGCTTATTAGACTATATATTTTGTCTGTTAGTTCATTCCTGCATTCACTCAAAATCCAGTTTGCCATTTCATCTGGTCCATGCGATTTTCTGACATCGAGATTACTCAAGTGATTCATTATTTCGTTCCTTGTCACTTCTATCTCTCTCATAGGGAGGACTTTCTCCTCCCACTCGATATCTCTAGGTTGTATGTTCTCCCTCGTAAACACCGATTTAAAATGCTTGTTCTTAATTTCTGCCATTTCTATTTCCTCTGTGTATTCAACTCCTCCTTGTCGTAGTTTCTCTAATTCTTGTTTGTTTTTCAGTTGGTTATAATTCTGTAAAATAGTTTTGGTTGATCTTTACATTTTTCTATGACATCTTTTTCATATTTTCTCTTTTCTTGTCTGCACACTTGTACATATTCATTTCTATAACAAGTAAAAAAAATTCCGTTTTTCAGGTCTTTTTTTCATTTCATCCAAGCTTTATCACTTTTGTCTTTTAACTCCCTACATCTTTTGTTGTACCAACACTTTACATATCCTTTTTCTTGTTTTTGTCTTCGAACATACTTTTCCACTCCTTCATAATTTTTTTTCCAAATATTCCATTTCTCTTCTACTGTTGTTTCCTCCTTGTGTATCCTTTCCCAGTCTGCTTTTTGAAAGAATTATCTTATTTTATAAAAACAAAAACATACATCAAACTTCCCTTTCTATATTGTTTGATTTTTTCCATGTATTTTTCCTCGTTTAGTTCCAGTTCAACCAATATGTGGTCACTTTTACTTATTGGCGTCTTATATTCAATCTTGTCCACTATTTCGGGTTCTGATGTGATTATTAGGTCTAGTCTCGATGGTTCTTACTCATTTCTATACCTAGTATTCTCTTGTATCCATTGCGTCATTGTATGTTCTATAATCATATCAAGTCGTCTCCACCCTTCACTGTCACCTCTTCCCAGCAGATTTTTTTTTGCAATTAAAGTCACCCATCATAACTATTCTTCCTCCATCTTCCATTATATTATTTAGTGTTATCCTCGTGTCTTCCAACATATTTTTGTGTCCTCTCTCTTCCCACGAAGCCGTTTTAGGAGGTACATAATTTACTACAAACTTCCTGCTCTTCCCATCTCTGTCCTTCACTTCCACCATAATCATCTCTACTCTATTCTTTCCATATGTGACATTCCTCACATTTATATCCTTCTTAGTCAGAAACATAACTCCACCCCCTTGTTTTACCTCTGTGTTTCCAATCCAGTAATTATATGCACCATGTCCTGCATTGTTGGGTGGTAGTGGACCTTTCAATTTTCTCTCTACAATTCCCATTATGTCCGGTTCTTTTTCCTTCAGGTAATCATTCAGTTCGTTTAAGCCTGTTATTAAGCCATCTATGTTTGTGTAAGATGCTTTTAATTTTCTGCTACTTCCATCGTGTTTTCTGTTTCCTATCCGTTTTTCTCTGCTACTCTCCATTAGAATTTCTCTTTTTCTGACTCTGTTCTTTTCTAGTTTTTCCCTTAACTTCTGGTCTTTTTGTTTTCTCATCCTCTCTTTCCTCTTTATTCATTTCTCTTTTTATCCATACCTGTTTATATTGATCACTGCCTCCTAGTTTCCCTGTTTTTGCTAAGATATTCTCTGCTGTCGTTTGTGATATGACTTGATCTCAATTGGTCTGGTCTTATCTGTATTGTATTTCCCTATTCTGTATATTTCTTCCGTTTCTTTCCCTGTTTCTTGTCCATCCTCTTGAACTACTTCTAATATCTTGTTTACCTTTTCCTTCTCCTCTTTTACTCTTGTGGTCCTATTTGGATTATGCTTCTCTTCCATCCCTAATATAATCATACATTACTTTTTGTCCGCTAAGTCTCTCATTATATTCTCCTTCTCTCTCATCATTTTAATAACTGTGTCCTTAGTTTGTTATTTCATCTGTTGTGTCACTATATCTGTAAATACAATTTTGTTGTTCTCTTGGACTTTTTCCAACCCTGTGCTTCATTTGCTATGGATTCTTTATTCTCTTTATTATTATTCTTTAATTCCTCATTCTCATTTTTTACTTCTTTTAACTGTCTTTTTAATTCTTATGTTTCTTTAGTTAGGTTTTGATTCTCCTTCTTTAGTTCTTCTAGTTTATCAACCCTTTGGGTAACTAGTGTTAATTGGTTAAACCTAACTTCCCATGCTTCGTTCATTTTTTTTTTCTCCTCTAGATTTATTAGTCGGGGGAGGTTGGCATCTCCTCCATCATTAAATCCATAAAAGCAGTTATCCCCTCTTTCCATTGGACTGCTATTATCTATATTTCTGCTTTTGACACCTCTGCTTCCCTGTTCTACCTCGTCTGTGTGTTCTGCACTCCTTTTGGTGACACCCCTTCTAACGTCCGGGGCCCGTTCGTCCCCTTCCTCATTTCCTTCCATTTTCCTCAGTAATCCCTCCCTTTCTCCTTTTTTCTTCACCTTCCCACTACACCACAAGCTTTCCCCTTCCCTACTAATACAACAGAGGTACTCCCTCGTTGAGATCGACGAAACTTGAATTTTTCCTGGAGTTCCAAACTTCGTTGTCACTTCGACCGAAGCGCGCGCGCGCGTGTATGTGTGCGTGTGTGTGTGTGTATTCACCTTGGTCTTTCACCTTAGTCTTTGGATCACGTGTTGGACTCGTGATCGACAGCTATTTCCCTCCCGGAAGAGAGCTCAGAGCTCGTATGACCGATCTATGGGTAATGCTATGACCTTTCACACACACACACACACACACACACACACAACTCCCTGCCCACGAGAGTCAGAGTAACGACCCGAAGCACAGCGATACCGAAATAATTTCGGCCCTGGGCAGGATTCGAACTTGTTACTGCGAGCACCATCGTACTTCCTAGTCCAGCGCTCTACCAACTGTGCCACCGAATGTGTGTGTGTGTGTGTGTGTGTGTGTGCGTGCGTGTGTGTGTGTGTGTGTGTGCGTGAGTGTGTTCGTGTGTGTACGTGTGTATGCATAAGTTCACACTAATACCCATAGATCAGGCAATACATACTCTCTGGGGTCTTGTACGGGAGGCAGACAGGTGTCCAGCATACGATTCAAGAACATGAAGGAAGATTTTCTACTTCCATTAAATCTGATTTAATTTTTCTAATAACATATCGACTGTGGTGACATGTTTACATTGTTAATTCAATTGAAAAATGTATAGACGCGTCATAGAATTGACGCGGTCCATATAAAGAAACATGAACGACGGGGTAATATAACATTACGTTTCATGGGGAATTACGAATTGAGGGCATTATTATTCAGGTCGCTGGTTGTCTTCATAAGAATGCGAAAATTATTATACAGATCGTTAGGTTTCAGTTGGTTCTACTTTCCAGCTCGCATTTTTTCCTTCTGATTACTTGATGGCATTTGTATGACAGTTTGCCTGTTTGTTTTGTTTTGTGAGTGTCGTGGGTGTTGTTGATAGTTTTATTGTATAACTTTGTTTCTATTTCATAACAAGTGAGGAGTTAAGTAATTATTTGTTCGCCGTTCATCAGATATATCAGGTAAGAAAAATAGAGAGTACTAGTGTTCGTATGTTATCGAATATTAACATTTTACGAACATTTCCCGAGTGGCGACATCAGGGTTGATGACGTCATACCCGCTGAAAGCCAAAAGCTTGTTGAATAATTATTTTCGGTTCTTTGACTATTAATGCTTTTAGGTACGCTGAATGTCTACGATTACTGGTAAAGGGAATAATTAATATTAGATTAAATCTGTCAATGGTAACCAAGATCAGTTAATTTTGTTGTGTGGAACTATGGTTTTAAAATGTCAACAATGTAGACGACATATCCCATTGCCAGAGCATGTACCTGTCGCTGATTTTCTTTTTTCAGCGGTAGTCATTATAAAATCTGTGGAAAGAAATATCACACATTGGGAAAAGTCACCAATTTGCACTTCACTAATCATCAAATATTAAAAAAGATGGAGAAATTGGATCTAAAATTAAAAGTTACGATTTGTAAAATATGGCAATATTTAACGGTAGATCGGTATCCTCTGTGTTTGAAATTGAGCGAAACACTAACACAATCATTTCGTATGGCCATGCACATGAAACATTTTGGGAAACGAAATTCGATTGCAGGCTATCATCGCTTCAAAACGAGCAAGAGAATTTAAGTTGGAAAACATTTATGATATTATGTGTAGTTAGGCAATTGGGGAGCATGCAATTTGGAAACTTTTTTTTTCAGTTTGGTAGGCCGCGTTCCAGTTTCCAAATCTAAACCACAACAGTTCCCGACGGTTCTTTTCCTATTCCTCTGACTACCGCCAAACTATTATGTTCAACTGGATATGTCGTCTTGTGTATGGATGTAAGACATGGACACCAAATGCTGACTTGAAGAGGCGCCTCGATGTCTAGTACTAAATGCCTTCGGAGAATCTATGGAGTATCGCTGGAATGACTTCGTATCAAACCAGAGACTATTGGGAGACTCAGTCTGGGTCAGTTACTTCCAGCATAATTCGTGAACGTCATATCCGGCTGTATGGGCATGTAGCACGTTTCCCTAATGTTAATCCTACTCACAGAGTTGTCTCCATCAGAGACCACCCTCGACGAAGGAGATGAAAGGAAACGTCCGCAGAATCCATGGTTGGGGCAACTTGATCGAACCTGTCGAGAGATGTTTGGAGTGGGAAGGGAGGGAGGGTGTCTGCATGGAAGCTCGCTCGGAGAGACCATGAGGACTGTTGTTGGCGTGTGGGTGAAGCAACGCGCTAACTGGCGTATGTCCCCAGTTGATTGATTGATTGATTGTTGATGATGATGATGGTGATGATGATGATGATGGTAGTATGTCTTCTTGTGAGGGACAAACACTTGTGCCTTTATCATATCGGGAACCTTGTAGACATTTTGCATATTTTCATAATCCTTTGGTACTCGTTCTTGTATTCCTGTATTGATAATGACGACTTTAGCGAAGCATCTGTTTATCATCTCCACATAATAGATCCTAGTGTGCTCAGAAAACCTATTATTCCACCCCACTCCTGAACAAAGTATCATTGTTTAGAAAATTTGAAGGTCTGTTGAAAAATCACACACGCACACACACACACACACACACACACACACACACACACACACACACACACACACACACACACACACACACACACACACACACACACACACACACACACACACACACACACACACACACACACACACTCATACACGCACACACACACTCATACACGCGCGCACACACACACGCACACACACAAACACACACACACACACACACACACACACACACACACACACACACACACACACACACACACACATACACACGCACACACACACACACACACACACACACACACACACACACACACACACACACACACACACACACACACACACACACACACACACACACACACACACACACGGACCGAAAAAAAACGGAAAAAAGGGGGGGAGGAGACTACAGTTGGGAGGAGCCCACAGAAGCGCTGATCAAGCAGGAAACAGTTTCTGAAAAACGCTGACAAGAATGAGGGTCGTTGTAACGCAATTAGAAAAAAAAAACCTCACTAAGACAAAAAGAAAAAAAAAAAAGGAAAAAGAAAAAGACCTCTGAGGAATTGCAGAGGGTCTTCAATGAAGCTTCTGTATGGGAAGCCCATTGAGAGATTGAAAAGGCTACCCCGGCATAGGAGGAAAAAAAAGGAGGGGGGGACGAGCATCAATTAATTGAAGTTGTCCCCCGGAAGCCGAGCGCTAAAAAAAAAAAAAAAAAAAAAAAAAAAAATCGTCAATTGTAAATAGAGGCTGGGTCCGCTCCCACCAAAGGGGCATTTGGGTCCCCAAAGAGGCTTTGAAGGGATTGGGTGAGGCCCAGGAAATGGGAGTGGTGGGCGGGGGAGGGTACGGGGGGGTGGGGAGGGCTTGTAGGGGGAGGAGTGGTGGGGGGCATTTGACCCCTTTCCTGTACTTCGGGACCTTGTCTGCTTTTGTTCTTTTCGCCATTAGGTAAAAATAAAAAACAAATAAAAATAAATAAATAAATAAATGAATAAACAAATACAATAAAATAAATAAATCCCTATCACAGTCAGTCAAGTTACTTTCTCGGTTAATCCTTCCCTTACCACGGGGGAGCGAGGTCGCGTACAGTTAAGCTGGGATTAGCCACGACAGATTAAACAAAATGGTGAATTTAAATAAATCTGATAAATGTCTCCCTTTAACCTTTCCCTTACGGTTGGCACTTTACCCTATAATCTTGTTGCCTTCAGGCTATTTTATTCATCTCGGCGGCACTCCCATTAATAACAAGGCTGTTCAAGATAATTTGGACAATTTAGATATCTGTTTATTTTGAAAATATCAAAACTGCCCCGTCCACAGGTCTGACGTGTTTCTCTGTGATTGGCCAACGCGACGATATCCTCAACATAGGCAAATGGTCCAGTCTGTTTACAGCAGTTAACTATCTGTATCAACCAATCACAGCCCTTGGCCAGGAAATTGGGCGGGGCCAGGCTGATATTATCGGAATGAACAGTCGACGGGCGGCGTTGGAGTGAGGGAGTGTGCAAGAGGGCGTGGCCAGGAAGAGGGGGAGATGGAGAGGCCTAGGTGGGGGTTGGTGGGAGTCTAGTGGGAGGAGGAGGAGGAAGTGGAGGAGTGCATGGAGTCTGTTTGCCAGAAGGGCGTGTCTGAGGGATTGATCCGAAGCGGCAGGGGGCCCCGGGGGAGGGGGGAGGGGAGAGGAGAACCTGGAGGATGCAAGCCGAGGGGGTGGGAGGGGGGGAGGGCAGTGCCTGGGGAAAGATCAGAAGTAAATGGAGAGGTATGGAAGGCTGGGACAGAGTGGGGGGAAGGGGGAGGAGGGGGGCATGGGTGGTTAGTATGGTGGAGGAGATTAGAGGAGAATGGAGGAATATTTACGCGATGAGGTGGTTTGATCCCCTCAAGAAGGATACGTCTCGAAACTGAATAGAATCCTCCAAGATTGTCAGAAGATTTTTTTTTTTTTTTTTTTTTTTTTTTTTGAAAATGTGTCGCTGTCGGAATATTTTGACTCTATTTCCTCTCTGCCGTCCTCGCTTGTCACCAATGGACGTCACCTCGGGTGAGTAAAATTGTTTGGTGTCTTGCTGGGACAGGCGGTCTGAAGGGTGACACCCGGCTGAGGGGATTGAAAGGGTCCGAGACCCTCGACATGTGCTGTGCTAATGGAGGAGGAGGAAGAGGAGGAGGAGGAGGGGGAGGGGAAAGGGGATTGGAGGAGGAAGAGGAGGGGAAAAGTGATTAAAGGAGGATGAGGAGGAAGATGAGGAAGAGGAGGAGGGGAAAGGGGATTGGAGGAGGAAGAGGAGGGGAAGAGTGATTAAAGGAGGATGAGGAGGAAAAGAAGGAGGGGAAGGGGGATTGTAGGAGGAAGAGGAGGTGAAGAGTGATTAAAGGAGGAGGAGGACGAGGAGAAGGAGGAGGAAGAGGAAGACGACGTGGAAGAGGAGGAAAAGGAGGAGGAGGAGGAGAAAGAGAATGGGGAGGGAAGAGGGGGTGGCGGGGTAGGGGGGGAGGGGGGCGGTTGTCCCCCGAAGGAGCCGAAGGAAGCCTGTGCAGGATGGGGTTGCCAAAGTCCCCAAGGCTTTGTCATCGAGTTAGTCGTGTCCTTCTTTTCTCCGTAAGGCACTCCTTCACCTCCTCGTCTTCCTCCTACTCCTCCTCCAATCCTCTTTCACCTCCTCCTCCTCCTTCTCCCCACTTCCTCCTTCTCCCCTCCTCCTCCTTCTCCCCTCCTCCTCCTTCTCCCCTCCTCCTCCTTCTCCCCTCCTCCTCCTTCTCCCTTCCTCCTCCTCCTCTTCCTCCTCCTCCTTCTCCCCTCCTCCTCCCCTCCTCCTCTTCCCCTCCTCCTCCTCTTCCTCCTCCTCCCTTCCTCCTCCTCCTCCTCCTCCTCTTCTTCCTCCTCCTTCTCCCCTCCTCCTCCTCTTCCTCCTCCTCCCCTCCTCCTCCTCTTCCTCCTCCTTCTCCCCTCCTCCTCCTATTCCCTTCCCCTTCTCTTACTCCTCCTCCTTATCTTGCAATTCAACTCTTCCTTCTCTCCTCCTCCTTCTCCCCTCCTCCTCTTCCTCCTTTTCCTTCTCTTCCTGCTCCTCTTCCTTTTCATCTCTTCCTCGTCTTCCCCTCCTCCCTCTCCCCTCCTCCTCTTCCTCCTCCTTATCCCCTCCTCCTCCTCCCTTCCTCCTTATTTTCCCCTCCTCCTCCTCTTCCTCCTTTTCCGTCTCTTCCTGCTCCTCTTCTTTTTTCTTTCTTCCTCCTCCTCCTCATCCAATTCTCTTTCACTTCCTCCTCCTTCTCCTTTCCTCCTCTTCCTCCTCCTCCAATCCTCTTTCGCCTCCTCTTCCTTCTCCCTTCCTCATGTTCCTCCTCCTCTTCCTCCTCCTCCTCTTCCTCCTCCTCCTTTTCCTCCTCCTCCTCCTCCTCCTCCTCCTCCTCCTCCTCCTCCTCCTCCTCCTTCACTCCTTCTCTTCCTCCTTCTCCTCCTCCAATCCCATTTCCCCTCTTCCAATCCCCCTTCCGTTCCTTCTCCTTCTCTCCTTCTCCTCCTCCTCCTCCAGTCTTCCTTCCCCTCCTCCTATTCCCCTTCCATTCCTCCTCCTCCTTCTCTTCCTCCACCTCCTGTGTTCACTGTACCGTCTTTCGTCTTCGCTCTTTGTCCTCTTCTTTGTAACCAACCCAGCGGACTGATGTTGCCTCTCTCCCTTCTCTACAAGGAGCTTCATCTCTGTCGTACTCGTCGTCGTAATTCCTCGTTCCTCGTCTTTTTCTCTTCAGTCTTTTTCCCTCACGTTTTCTTTCCCGATCCTACTCTCTCTCTCTCTCTCTCTCTCTCTCTCTCTCTCTCTCTCTCTCTCTCTCTCTCTCTCTCTCTCTCTCTCTCTCTCTCTCTCTCTCTCTCTCTCTCTCTCTCTCTCTCTCTCTCTCTCTCTCTCTCTCTCTCTCTCTCTCTCTCTCTCTCTCTCTCTCTCTGTCTCTCTCTCTCTCTCTCTCTCTCTCTCTCTCTCTCTCTCTCTCTCTCTCTCTCTCTCTCTCTCTCTCTCTCTGCTGTCAGAAGCCAGATCATTCTGAGGCCTCTCTCTCCTCGCGCACGCACACACACACACACACACACACACACACACACACACACACACACACACACACACACACACACACACACACACACACACACACACACACACACACACACACACACACACACACACACACACACACACACATCTGTCTCTTACTTCGCAGGCCTTACCTGCCCTTCACACTACGTAAGTCTTCTCCCTTCCCTTCCTTCCACCATCACCGCACATGTCTCTTCTTCTCCTCCACAGCCGTGCCCTTCCTTCTCCACCACTGATTCAATCTCTTCTTCAACAGTTTGCCCAACATCACTCTCCCTCCCACCACCTCCTCCCCTTACTTCACCTTCACCACGACCTCACCCGCTCTCCTTCTCCAACACTCTTGTACACGTCTCCCTTCTCCACCACCCGTTCCTCTCCGCCTCCGGCTGTCGTCTCCATCACTTCCGACCCTCATTCTTCTGCCCCGCCCTTCCTCTCGCCCCCTCCACCCTCCTCACCCACGTTCATGAACAGTGTCTACACGTGCAGTGTTCCAAAGATCTATCTAACTACCATCTCCTTGATTCTTTCCCCTTTCCCTCTGTCTTTCCTTCACTCCCCTTCTCCCTTTCCTTTCCCTTCCTCCTTTCTTCCTCTTTTCCTTTCCTCTCCTCTATCTCCCTTCTTTGGCTCCCCGTCCCTCTTATATCTTTCTTTACCCATATCCTCCTTTTGCTCTCTTCGCCTCACTTCTCCCTCTTTTCCTTTCCTCTCCTTTCCTTCTCCTCCATCTCCCCTCTTTGCCTCTCGTCTCTATCTTTTCCTTCTATCCCCACCTCCTCCCTCACCGCTCTCTGCCTCATTTCCCCCCTCTTTTCCTTCTTTCCGTCTCCTTTCCTTCTTTTCCTTTACCTTCCTTCCTTGTCCCTCTCTTCCCTACTTTCCCCTCTCTTCCCTCTTTACCTCTCTCTTCCCTCCTTTCTACTCCTCTTACTTCCTTACTCTTTTTTTTCTTTTCTACCCTCCTTCTCTACCCTCTCTCCAACACATTCTCACATTCTCTTTCTCCCTCTCTCTCTCCTTCCTCTTCTTTCTTCTCCCCTTCTCCTCTTCTTCCCTCCCTTGCCCCCTCTTGTTCGTTTCTCTTCCCACTCTTTTTTTCCTTTTTTCTCTTCTTCCCTCCCTCTCTCAACTCCCCTCTCTCCTTTCACCTCTCTCTTCCCCTCTCTCTTTCTTCATCCTCTCCTCCCCCTCTCCTCCCCCTCTCCTCTCCTCTTCCTCCTGTTTCTCCCTTGTTATCGCCTACCGCCATCCATCCGTCCCTTCCTAACTAGAAGCCTGGTAGAATTATATTTACTTGTGGTAGAAAAGATTGGCCAGGGCAGACGGAGACTATAAAAGTACGGCCCTTCACTCCTTCATTCCGGTGACTTCCATTGAGGTGAACAGAATATTCTTGCGTTAGTGAGAGTAAAGGGCACGCCGCCGTCCGACCTTCCCTCCTTCAAGAGATCTTGCAGCCGGATTCTCCGGGACAAGGGCTTGCTTGATCCGGGCGGATGTCCTCCGCTCGATCCGGTGAGTTACTTGATAGATTTTGTCCTGACGAACAAGTCTATTCAATAAGGTTTCGGTCACTGACGGTATAGCACATCCTCGACGTTCTTCTGTGCCTTCTGAAGGCTCTTCGGCGACTCTTCAAGATTTTCTTTGACCGCTCTTGAAGTTCCTTGGGGTCTCCTGAGGACTGTTTGTCAATCCCTGAAGCTTCGGAATCTCCTGGAAGTTGTTCGATGTATTCTGGAAGGTTTTCGATGTCTCCTGAAAGTTCTTCGGCAGCCCCTGAAGGTTCGTCGGAGACTCCTGGAGATTCTTTGATGTATTCTGGAAGGTCTTCGATGTCTACTGAAAATTCTTCGGCCACTCTTAAAGATTTTTCGAGGTCTCCTGAAGGTTCCTCGCCGTTTCCTAAAACATTTCCTATGTCTCCCTAATATTCTTCGATTTTTTTTTCTTGAGGATCTGTATCTTCTGTAGTTTCTTGCGCCCCTTTCGTCGAGATCGATGCCCGCTGACCCTTCCCGCGCTTCTTGTGGCTCTCAGGCATCCCTCCTCCCGGAGGCATCTCTTGGGATCTTCTGGGCGCATTTCTTCCCTAGCTTATGAAATTTCTCTCCTCCTTTTGTCCTCCCGTCCTCCTTCTCTTTCTTCTCCACCTCCTCGTCCTCCTTCTTCTCTTCCTACCCTTTTCCTCTTCCTCCTCCTCCTCCTCCTCCTCCTCTTCCTCCTCCTCCTCTTCCTCCTCTTCCCCCTCTTCCTCCTCTTCCTCTTCCTCTTGCTCCTCCTACTCCAACTCTTACTCCTCCTGTTCCTCCTGTTCCTCCTCTCCCTCATTTTTCTTCTTCACCGCTTTCTCCTCCTACAACTCTTCTTCCTTTACCGCCTCCTGTTACCCCTCCTCCTCCTCCTCTTTCTTCTTCACCGCTTCCTCCTCCTTCAACTCGTCTTCCTTTACCGCCTCCCGTTCCCCCCCCTCCCCCCCACCCGTATTGGTTATTGACTTCATAACCTCTATGTAGTCAACATCTTAGAGTCTTTGGTGACACCACTACAGACCAGACACTCAGCGTTCTTTTATAATTGAGACTCATTTCCTTTCAAAGGAGAAGAATGATCGATCATTTCGAACTATCGCTCTCCTCAACGATAGAGGCGTTGGTTATTGCTGACAAAATGCACTTCTTTTTTCCTCTTTCTCCTCCACCTCCTCCGCCGCCTTTTCCTCTTCCTTTTCTTCCTCTTCCTCCTCCTCCACCACCTTCTCCTCCTCCTCCTCCGCCTTCTTCTTTTCCTCCTACTCCTCCCCCTCCTCCTCTTCCTACGCGTCCTCCTCCGCCCTCTTTTCTTTCTCCTCTTCCCCCTCCTCCTCCTCCACCTTCTTCTTTCCTCCTACTCCTCCCCTCCTCCTCTTCCTACTCCTCCTCTTCCCCTCGACGTCCTCCTTCTCCTCCTCTTCCTCCTTCTCCGCCCTCTTCTCTTCCTCTTCCTCCTCCTCCTCCTCCTCCTCCTCCTCCGCCTTATTCTTTTCCTATTACTCCTCCCCCTCCTCCTCTTCCTACTCCTCCTCCTCCCCTCAAGGTCCTCCTCCTCCTTCGCCTTCTTCTTTTCCTCCCCCTCCCCCTCCCCTTCTTACTCCTCCTCCTCCACGCGACGTCCTCGTCCTCTTACAATGTAATACAGTGGAGCAGCGAACCATTTGGAAATCTTTCGATCTGTAACGAGGTGGGATTCTCTCGAAAGTGAAGACGGCGACGACAACGACGACGACGACGACGACGCGAACTGGAGAAGGATAGATGGAGGGAGGGGGAGGGAGGGAGGTAGTGAGGGTTTCATTTGAGAGGATCGCTTTCATGGCTGTCTAATTGAATCTTAAAACTTCGAACTGCTTTACATGCGATGGGTTCCTCCTCCTCATCCTTCTTTTTCTCCTCCTCCTCCTCCTCCTCCTCGTCCT
The DNA here is from genome assembly GCF_046742065.1 of Oratosquilla oratoria. Lineage (NCBI taxonomy): Eukaryota > Metazoa > Arthropoda > Malacostraca > Stomatopoda > Squillidae > Oratosquilla > Oratosquilla oratoria. Next base: position 8,512,791 of record NC_134782.1, read on the forward strand.
CCTCCACTTCATCTTCATCGATCATTATCAATCGTAAAATATTAAATTTCAAACAGATTATATTGAAGTGAGCAACCTGTGTCTCCGAACGCCATCACGATTACTCTTGTTGATGACTTCGACCAATTTAAAAATTTCTTGAAGAGGAGTTCGGTCGTTCTCGGGATTTTTTCTTCTCCTTTTTCTGAAATTTTATTCACCTGGGGGAAAATTCAGCAAGACCCCGTGGCCGGGGGTGTGGGGTGGGTGGCGGTGGGCGTTTTGTTGGGTGGCTGAGAGACAACATCTCTGACAGTCAGGCGGGGCTTTTAGCACTTTATGGAGAACTCCATTAAAGACCCTCCTTCCCTCCTCATTTACCCCCCTTCCTCTTTCTCCTCACCACCCCAGACATGTACTTTTTCCCAAATAAGCCTCCACACCCTCTTACAATCACCATGCCCTACCTCTTCCCCCTCTTGCCCTCCATTCCCTCCCTACTTACCTTCATCCCTTTCCTTTACCCATCCCTACCTGCTCCCTCCTTTCCTTTCCCCCCTCCCACTTCCTTCCCACTTCCTTCCCCCTTTCTCATTTACCTTCATTTTCTCCTCCCTTACCCCTCCTTCTTGGTCTTTCCCCATACCATCCCTTCCCTCGCCCCTCCAATTCCACTATCTCCCCTTTCTCTTCCCTCTCCCACTCCCCCCGTTCCTCTTCTTTTCATATTCTCCCTTATCCCCTCCTTTTCATCCCCCTACCTTCCCCCCCCCACCCGCGCAACTACCACTCCACTCCTCCTCCCCCTAACTCACCCTACTCCCTAATAACCTCGACTTCGTTATCTCTTCTCCTCCTCTTCCTCCTCCTCCACCTTACTCCTTTACCCTCCTCCTCGTCCCCTTTAGTCCTCTAGGAGTTCCCGATGGCTCAGGGACAAAGCTCCCTCTCCGTGAACATTATGTGACCTGAGTTCGAATCCCCGGAGCGGACACAAGAAAGGGCGTCAGTCTCAAGGCTTCTTCATATGTAGTGACTAAGAATGGTAACATCCTGTCAAGGTCGCCAGGCTCCTTATATGGACAACACACAACAACAAAACAAAACCAGTATCATCCTTCCTTAAGGACATTATCTTTACACAGATGCGTTCCACCCAGGCATCTCCGTAGGTCTTCCGAAGGAGGGGATGGGGGTGATCTCCCCTAAGTCTCCCCACCAAAATGGGGGAGTGTGGGAGGAGCTGTCTACTGTACTGTGTGACAGGAGGCTCTAATAAACTAACTAAACTTCGGCCATCTCCGCCTTCCTCCTCCTCTCCTCCTCCTCCCCTCTCCTTATTCCTCCTCTCCTCTCCTCTTCTTCCTCCTCCTCCTGTTCCTCCTCCTCTCCTTCCTGTTCCTCCTCCACTCTCTCCTCCTCCACCTCCTCTTCCTCACCTCCTCCTTTCTTCTCCTGCCCCTCCACCTCCACCTCCTTTTCCTCCCCTCCTCCTCCTCCTCCAGCTCTTCCCCTCCTCTCCTCCTTCCCTCCTCTTTCTCCTCTCCTCTTCCCCTTCCTCCTTCTCCCCTCCTCCTCCTTCTTCTTTTCCTCCCCCTCCACCTTCATGAGATCTGTTGATATAATTTATCCAGATTTTTGGAAGGCATTTGATAAAGTTCACCGTAAACGATAGCTCGACAAATTAAAAACGCACAGCATTTCTGGTAGTATCCACAACTGGATTAAAAGTTGGGTCTCTGAGCGAAAACAGAGAGTTGTAATTAACGGGACCTCATCTAGTTGGCTCGACGTTAAAAGTGGTGTACCGCAAGGATCAGTTTTGGGACCCGTTTTTTTTTTTCTTAATATGTAAATGATCTAGACGACGGTCTCCTCTGCAAAGTATAAAAATTTGCTGATGACACAAAAATTACCGGTAAAGTAACAACCACCACTGTAGCTTAGTATAGTAAACACAAACAGCTTCGTTAGGGGCAGTTTGTTCTTCCTTTGTGTTCCTTTTCCTCCACTCCTCCTTCTCCCCTCCTCCTCTCCTCCTCCTCCTCCTCCTCCTCCTCCTCCTCCTCCTCCTCCTCTTCCCCTCCTTCTCTCCTATCCCCCTCCTCCTTCCCTCCTTCTCTCCTCCCCCTCCTCCTCCAGCTCCTCTTCCCTTCCTCCTCCTCCCCTCCCATCCTCCTCCTTCCCTCCTCCTCCTCCCCTCCTCCTCCTCCCCTCCTCCTCCTCCCCTCCTCCTCCTCCTCCTCCTCCTCCTCCTCCTCCTCCTCCTCCTCCTCTCCTCTTTCCCTCCTCCTCCTCCCATCCTCCTATTCTTTTCCTCCTCCACTCCTCCTACTCTCCTCCTCCTCCCTCCTCCCCTCCTCTCCCTCCCCTCCCCTCCTCCTCCTCTTCCTCCTCTCCTTTTCGCCCCTCCTCCTCCTCTCCTCCCCTTCTCCTCCTCCTCCTCCTCCTCCTCCTCCTCCTCTACTCCTTCCTTTCCTCCTCCTCCCCTCCTCCTCTTCATCTCCTTATCCGAGTTCCTCCTTCTCTTCCTCTTCTTCTTTGTCTTCCTCCTCCTGTTCCTCCGAGTTTCTCTTCCTTCTATTCTTTCTCTTCCTTCCCTTTGTCATCTTCCTCTTCCTTCTTCTTCTTCTTTTCGTCCTCCTCATTCTCCTTTTCCTCTTCTTCGTTCTTCTATTTCTACATTCTCTTTTTTCGTATTCCTTCTTCTCGTCCACCTCCTCCTCCTCCTCCCTCCTCCTCCTCCTCCTTTATCATAACTTCCCCTCCTCCTCCTCCTCCTGGTCCCTAATTTCCCTTCACTCTAATTTCCCTCGTGGTCCATCGCCAAATCCTCCTCCCCCTCCCTCCCTTCCTCTCTCCCTCCTTCCTTCCTTCCTTCCTTTCCCTCCCCCACCCTCTCTTCCTCCCCCTCCCTCCCTTTCATATCATTATTGCCCGAATGTTTCCTCTCTTTCCGTCCTTCCTTCTCTCTTTCTTTCCTCCCCTCCTTCTCTTCTCTCCTCCCCCGTTTCTTCACATATTGGTTCTCTCCTCCCCTCCCTTGTCGGCTGCATCTCCTCTCCTTTCTCCTTCTCCTCTTCCTCCTCCTACTCTTCCTTCTCTTCATCCTCCGCCTTCTCCTCCTCCTCCCTCTCCTCCTCCTTCTCCTCTTCCTCCTCCTTCTCCTCCTCCTTCTCCTCCTCCTTTTCCTCCTCCTCTCCTTTTCTTCCTCCACCTCCTCCTCCTCCTCCTCTTTCTCTTCCTCCCTCTCCTCTTTCTTGCTGTGTTTTTGTGACTTGAAGAACCCTTTGCGGCACCGATCCTGTAGCTTTTTCCAGTGCCACCGCAGCCAATGCTGCCGCCGCTGCGGCTCCTTCACTGGAGGGTGGGGGATGAGGTCGTCCTTCAGTTCGGAGAACCTCAAGGATGACTCTTGGGACAAACCCGAAGACCTTCTTCTTCTTCTTCTTCTTCTTCTTCTTCTTCTTCTTCTTCTTCTTCTTCTTCTTCTTCTTCTTCTTCTTCTTCTTCTTCTTCTTCTTCTTCTTCTTCTTCTTCTTTTTCTTCTTCTTCTTCTTCTTCCTCTTCTTCTTCTTCTTCTTCTTCTTCTTTTTCTTCTTCTTCTTCTTTATTTTTTCTTCTTCTTCTTCTTCTTCTTCTTCTTCTTCTTCTTCTTCTTCTTCTTCTTCTTCTTCTTCTTCTTCTTCTTCTTCTTCTTCTTCTTCTTCTTCTTCTTCTTCTTCTTCTTCTTCTTCTTC
>NC_134782.1:8519009-8531509 GCF_046742065.1 Oratosquilla oratoria
GTAACTAAAGAAAATTATCTAGGAGTTTTAACATCAAATGATTTGAAGTCAAGTCAACATTGCTCAGTTGTTAAAACAGCAAATAAATTGGTTGGGTTTATCGGAAGAGTCTTCGAAAATAAATCAGAAAAAAATATTGCTAACCCTTTATAATTCCTTGATCCATCCCCATCTCGAATACTGTGTGCAATTTTGGTCCCCATACTACTAGAAAAATATTAGTAAACTAGAAAAAGTGCAACAGAGAATGACTAAAATGATACTAAGACTGAGAACTTTGCCGTATGAAGAAAGACTTAAAAGTCTAAATTTATTCTCACTTTCAAAAAAGAGAATGCGAGGAGATTTAATCGGGGTTTTTAAAATGTTCAAAGGCTTTGACAACATCAATGTTGAAGATAACTTCTTATTAGACCAATCAAATACAAAAAGACGTCACGATTTTAAAATAATTAGTAAAAGATTTTCTTCGAATAAAAGTAATCACTTCTTTAACCAAGTTGGTAATGTGTGAAATTCGCTACCTTCCACTGTCATTGAAAGTAACATAATAACAACATTCAAAAATAGCTTAGATAAATATTTGGACTCCAACCCGCAAATAAGATATTATCCCTTGCAATAAAAGATTTGACAGCCCGGCATTTAATTATAATTGGATAGGATAGTGGTAGCAGTAGTGTTAATTCATCCTCTATCGCCTAGTTGCCCTGTTTTCTTCACTGTAGCTTAGTGTAGTAAATACAAACAGCCTCGTTAGGGCCAGTATGCCTGCTGTTGTTTGTTTTTCCTTTGTGTTCCTTTGTGTTTCTCCTCCTCCTCCTCCTACTGCACCTCCTCCTCCTCCTCCTACTGCACTTCCTCCTCCTCCTCCTCCTCCTCCTCCTCCTCCACTTCCTCCTTCTACTCCATTTCCTTCTCCTCCTCCTCCTCCTCCTCCTCCTCCTCCTTCTCCTCCTCCTCCTCCTCCTCCTCTTCCTACTCCTACTCCTCTTCCTCCTTCTCCTCCTCTTCCTCTTCCTCCTTCTCCTCCTCCTACTTCACTTCCTCCTTCTCCTCCTCCTCCTCCTCATATTTTTATTCTTCCTGTTTCTGTGCTTCTACTTCCTCTTCTTTTCCTCCTCTTCCTCCTTCTCTTTTTTCTCCTCCTCATTCCCCTGCTCATCTTCCTCCTCCTCCTTCTCCACCTCCTCACTTTTTTCTTCCTCTTCCTATTTCTGCTCCTCGTCCTCCTCCTCTCCTCCACTGCCTTGTACTCCTCTCCTCCACTTCCTCGTACTTCTCCTTCTCTTCTTCTCCTTGTCTCCTCCTCTTTTCCCTGTCACCTTCTCGTTTTCTTCTTTTTCCTCTTCTTCTTTCTCTTTCTTCTCATCCTCCTTCTCTTTTCCCTGTCTCCTTCTTTTTTTCTTCTTCTTCTTCCTCTTCTTCCTTCTCTTCCTTCTCATCCTCCTTCTTCTATTTCTCTTCCTTCTCTTTCTCATCCTGTTTCTCCCACTCCTCTCTCCCCTCTCTTCCCTTTCTCTTCTAATTTCTCTTTTTCGTCTCCTCTTATTCCTTCATTTTCTCTCTTCTTTTTTCCTGACCCGATTTGTCTCCTCTCCTCTCACTCCTCCTATCCTCTCTTTCCCCTCCTCCTCTCCTCTCCTCCTCCTCTCCTCACCACCTCCTCTCCTCACCCTCCTTATCTCCTTGCCCTCCTCTTCTCCTCCTCCTCCTCTCGGTGCCCTCCTCCTCCTCCTCCACTCACCACCTCCTCTCCTCACTCTCTTCATCTCCTTGCCCTCCTCTCCTCCCCTCCTCCTCTCGTCGCCCTCCTCCTCACTTTCCTCACCACCACCTCTGTTCACCCTCCTCCTCTCTTCACCTTCTTCATCTTCTCACCTTCCTCCTCTCTTTACCCTCCTTCCCCTCCTCTTCCTCTTCACCCTCCTCCTCACTCCCCTCACTTGCCCTCCTCACCCTCCTCTTCTCCTCACTCTCCTCCTTTCCTCCCCCTCCTCTTCCCTCCTCATCCTCCTTCTCCCTCCCCTCACCACCAGGTCCCCTCCTTTCCCCTCTTTAGCGTTGGGTCTCGGCTTCACCTGACAAGACCTGTGGAGGGCGTCCTCAGGCTAGAACTTTTTTTTTTTCTTCTTTTTAAGTCCTTTAGAGGGCTTCCTTAGGTTAGATGGGTTGTTTATTCTATTTATTTATATATTTTATTTACTTATTTATTTCATCTATGCATTTATTTGTTTATTTATTTATTTATATATTCATATATCTATTTATCTATTTATTTATTTGTTTATCTACTTATTATTTTTTTAGTCCTGTAGGGACCGCCCTCCGGTTAGATAAGATTTTTCTTTTTCTTTAAGAAAACGGTCGTTGCCATAGCAACACGAGTCCGTGGTGGTCCATTACGGCGACGCCTCAAAGAAATGCAATTTCGCGAACCGGAAAGCGAGTCCAAATTTGCCGCGAAAAGCAACATAAAGGCAACTATGACCCGTCCAAGCGGCTCTTATTAGTAACAAACCTCACGTTAGGGCAACACTCTCGTCGCCATTGCCCCTGATTGGCTGCCGCATTCGAAGGCTCACTGCGACAGCCAATCAGGCGAGGTTGTGGCAAAGATGTTGCCATAACGTGAGGGGTTATTGCTAATAAAGTAGCTGGAGCAGACTGAATGAAAGAAGGAAAGGAAGGGAAGGAGAGAAGAAAGGAAGGAAGGAAGGAAGAGAAAGGAAGGGAAGGAAAAAAGAAAGTAAGGAAGGAAGGAAAGGAGAGAGTGAGAGAAGGAAATAGTGAGGGAGGGAAGGAAGGAAAAAAGAAAGGAGAGAGGGAGAGAAGGAAGGAGGAAAGGAAGGAAGGAGGGAGGGAGGGAAGGAGAGAGGGAGGGAAGGAAGGAAGGAAGTAAGGGAGAGATGAGTGAAGGAAGGGAGGAGGGAAGGATGGAAGGAAGTGAGGGAGGAGGGAAGAAAGGAAGTAAGGAAGGGAGGAAGGAAAGAAGAAAGGAATGAATGAATGAAGGTAGGAAGAAAGAAAGGAGAGAGGGATGGAATGAATGGAGGAGGGAAGGAATGAAAGAAGGTAGGAAGGGAGGAAGAAAGGACGGAAGTTACGAAGGAAGGAAGGAAAGAGGGAAGGAATAGAGGAGGGAAGGAAAGTGGGAAGGTAGGAAGAAATGAAGGAAAGAGGGAAGGAATGGAGGAGGGAAGGAAAATAGGAAGGAAGGAAGAAATGAAGGAAAGAGGGAAGGAAGTAGTAAGGAGGGAGGGAGGGAAGGGAGGAATGCAGTAGGGAAGGAATGAAGGAAGGCAGGAGGGAAGGAAAGCAAGAAGAGAGGAATGGAGGAGGGAAGGAATGAAGGAAGGTAGGAAAGAAGGAAGAAGGTATGAAATGCAGGAGGAAGGAAGGAATCCGGTGACGCCACTTGGGTCCTGCGAGTACCCTGATGGGGATTCTCTGCGTCCTGGATGGCTCGATACCCGTCCCGCCCCGTCGCGTCCAGTCCCGTCCCGTCACGTCCCGTCCCGTCCCGTCTCGTTCCCTACCGTCCCGTCCTTTCCCGTCCCGTTCTGTTCCGTCCCGTTCCGTCCTGTCCCTTCCCGTCCTTTCCCGTCCCGTTCTGTTCCGTCCCGTCCCGTCCTGTCCCGTTCCGTTCCGTTCCGTCCTGTCCTGTCCTGTCCTGTCCCGTTCCGTTCCGTTCCGTCCTGTCCCGTTCCGTTCCGTCCCGTCCTGTCCCGTCCCGTCCCGTCTCATCCCGTCCTGTTCTGTCCCGTCCCGTCCCCGTGGGGGATTCTTCCAAAAAGCGCCTCTTCTCCTATTGATGTCATCCTGTGTGACTGACCTCCAACCCCCGACCTCCCCTTGGGTACCCTCCCTCAGGAGCCCTCCACTCCTCCCGGACCACCTACCCTCTCTCCTTCAGGGTTCAGATCTTCTTCTCCTTTCAGGTTCTCCCTCCTCCTCCTCCTCCTCCTCCTCCTCCTCCTGAGGGCGTCTTCTCACGCTAAGGATGCCTTTGTCTCTAAAAAAACACTTCTCCTTCCCTACCAAAGCCAGTACCTACTTCTGTAGTGCCTCCTTCGTCTTTTGACTTCCCTATTCCTCTCGTTAGGGCACGTCTGCATCTGCGTAGGACACTTCCAACGGCGTATTTACATCTGTCGCCATCATTGGGGAAACACTCCTTAGGAAGTGTCCACACTCACGTATTTATTTATTTGTTTATCTATTTACACGTGTATTTGTCTATTTGTTTTATTTTTACGCATCTAATTATTTATTTGTTTGTTTATTTGTTTTATTTTGGTATGTTTGCAGAATGGTCGGGATTTGAGTCGGTTAGGTCAAGTTAGGTCAGGCGATGGTCTTTCAAGTTTTCGGTTAAAGATTGACATCAAAGAGAACGAAACTAATTCTGTGTTCGAGTTCATGTTCCTGGTTAGCTTTGGTAAAAGAACGTCTATGTAATATATATATATATATATATATATATATATATATATATATTATATATATATATATATATATGTATACATATATAAAACACTGGTCTCCGTTAGACTGAGAAATTGTTCTTCGTTCGCGCGTGCGTCAATCTTCACCTCGGTGAAGACGAAAACTAAAAACAAAGAATGAAAGAGAAAAGGAGAGAGAGAGAGAGAGAGAGAGAGAGAGAGAGAGAGAGAAAGAGAGAGAAAGGCTGCCTGCCCGCCCGCCCGTCCGCCATCCAGCTGGCCGCCCACTTTCTACGCCTCTCGTTCTCCCTCTAGAGAACGCAGAGGCACTGTTGCGCCTCTTTAAGCCTTTGTCTGTAAGTTCTCGCGCGGGTCCTCCTCTTCGGCCGCCGCCGCTCCGCAACCGCCGTCCGCCCCTTGGATCGCGATCGGGCACGATTTGGGCGGGGATGCATAGGGGTAGGGGTTCCTCCCTTCAAGGTGGGCCACGTGAAATGACTAGGATGCTATTTATAGGAAAGAGATATACATATATATGTATAATTTATATATATATGTATATATATATATATATATATACATATATATATATATGTATACACACACACACACACACACACACACACACACACACACACACACACACACACACACACACACATATATATATATATATATATATATATGTATATATATAATATATATATATGTATATATACATACATATATATATATATATATATATATATATATATGCAAGTAGAATTGAATACGACAGCATTTTGACAATGATTCAACTTCTTAATATTTTCAATTCTTCTGATCAGGATTTTTCCTGCTGGGAGGTGAGTACGAACAAGATTTCCATAGTACTCCATTTATTAAATAATCAAGCTTTCGTCTTCAAAGAGACATCTTCAGGATTGACAAAATTCTGTAATGTTAAACAAAAACAAAAATATTGGTACAATTTAGACAAGAAAATAAACATGTAAATAACAAAATGAAAATTTATAACAAATGCATATATTAGTTAGATATATAAGAGTGTCATGTCTATGAGATAAGTACAATTGGTAGGTGAAAGACGGGGTAGTTATACTCAAATCATACCTGACAGTTTAGTCTACCTGGTGGTCACAGTAGGGGGTGGGAGGAAGGAAGTGGAGGGGGAGGAGGGGACCTCGATATAACGTCGTCTCAACAGCTCGTCGTTATAGAGGGAGGTCATATTGGACTGGATATTGTAGGTACATTATCTCCAATATGGAAAGCCTTTGAAATTTTTAACCATCTTGGGCCCTCATTGTGTCCGATGATATATACACAGATCTAAAATTATTTTCTTTGCGTGTGCGTGTGTGTGTGGTGTGTGTGTGTGTGTGTGTGTGTGTGTGTGTGTGTGTGTGTGTGTGTGTATGTGTGTGTGTGTGTGTGTGTGTGTGTGTGTGTGTATGTTCTATATGTATGTGTGTTCTATGTGTGTGTGTGTATGTTTGCACATGCACGCACTCACACTCACACCTACACCCACATACAAAGCTTACCCTCGCCGTGTCGCGCACGCGGACAAGATTATTTCCGGGACAACAAAGATGGTCTTCAGGGTGTTAGGCCCATCGCTTCTGCTGCAGCTGTTTAAGTGAATATTTCGTTTTCCTGCCGTCCGGGACGATCGGAATCTTGCAGACTCCATTCCTGGACATTTTTCGTCCCTCGAAGGGGGGAGGAGGGGAAGGGGGAGAGGAAGGGGTAGGGGGAGAGGGGGGAGAGGGTGGCGTGTCGTTTGACTCCTCTTCGTGATGTCCAGAAGATCTCTTCAAGACTTTTCTTCTTTTCTTATTTTTTGAAGATTGTATGGCTTCGCAAATTAAACTGTTCCTTCATGTTTTATGGCATTTCCTGAAGGGACCTAATAGATCTGTTTACTCTGCATCGTGCCTCAGGCGTGTAACTCTATATCCTTCTCTTCCTCCTCCTCCTCCTCCTCATCTTCTTCTTTGCTAAGGCCTTATGGTGACCCTTCCGCTCCATCGCGTACATACATCCTCCCTCCCTCCCTCGCTCCTTCTCTCCCTCCCTCTCTCCCTTCCTCCCTCGCTCCTTCCCTCCCTCCCTCCCTCTCTCCCTCTCTCCCTCTCTTCCTCCCTCCCTCTCTCCCTCCCTCCCTCGCTCTCCCTCAATACCCTCCGCGCCCTTCCTCAACCTTCCGTTCTTGTCGCCTCTACGTGTCCTCCAGTTGAGGAAGAAAGGGAGGAAGTTTCCTTTTCTTCTTCTTCTTCTTCTTCTTCTTCTTCTTCTTCTTCTTCTTCTTCTTCTTCTTCTTCTTCTTCTTCTTCTTCTTCTTCTTCTTCTTCTTCTTCTTCTTCTTCTTCTTCTTCCTCTTCCTCTTCTTCTTTTTCTTCTTCTCTTTCTACTCGTTCTCCTTCTTCTTCTCTTTCTTTTCTTTCTTCCTCTCCCCTTTTTCTTTCTCCTCCTCCTCTTCCCCTCCTTTTCCTTTACTTTCTCCTTGCTCTCCTCTTCCTCCTTTTCCTCCTCCTCCTCCTCCTCCTGCTCCTCCTCCCTCTGCTCCAACTCCAGCTCTCCTCCTCTTCTTCCACTTCTTCCTCCTCCTCCTCCTCCTCCTCCTCCTCCTCCTCCTCCTCCTCCCTCTGCTCCAACTCCAGCTGTCCTCCTCCTCTTCCACTTCTTCCTCCTCCTTCTTTCTCTTTCTTCCTCATTATCCTCCTCCTCGTTTCTCCTCCTCCTCATTCCCCGGTCCTCATGTGCCAACGCCCTTAACCACCCGCGGCCCCTTCTTCCTCTTCCTACTACTTCTCTTGCCTTCCACCTCCTCCTCCTCTTCCTCCTCTTCCTCTTCCTCCTCTTCCTCTTCCTCCTTATTCTCTTCCTCTTCCTCCTCTTCCTCCTCTTCCTCCTCTTCCTCTTCCTCTTCCTTCTTATTCTCCTCCTCTTCCTCCTTATCCTCTTCTTTCGCCTCCAATTCCTCCTCCTCCTTTTCCTTCTCCTCCAGTTCCTCCTCGTCCTCCTCCCACTCCCCTTCTTCCTCTTCCTCCTTTTCTTCCTCGTCCTCCTCTTCCTCCTCCTCCTCCTCCTTTCCTTCTTCTCTTTCTCCTCCTCCTCCTCCTCCACCTCCTCCTCCACCTCCTCCTCCACTTCCTGTTCTTCCTGCTATTCTGCCTCCTCCTATTCCTCCTCCTCCTCCTCCCTCCTTCTTTCTCCTTCTCCTCCTCCTTTTCCTACTTATTTTCTCTCCACTTTTCCTCCTTCTCTTTTTCCTACTTATTTCCTACTATTTTCCTCCTCTTCCTCCTCTTCCTCCTCATTCTCTTCCTCCTCCTCCTGCGCCTCCTCATCGACTCTGTCTCATAGCCTCTGGCTCCACCAACCCTCAGCTTCCTGGTGTCGCTGTTCTTCCGTCAGGTGGCATCACCTAATAACAATAATTTTTTTTTTTTTTTTTTTTTTGCGACTCTCAAAGGGTACAGATGCGCCTCCGGAGACACAGTCTCTCCTCCTTCCCTCTCTCTGTGACACTCTCAGAGTAGGTGCTTAAGAATGGCAGTCTCTGAGAATGAGCGCCTCAGTGCTCAGAGTGCTCAGATTCCAGAGAAAACTCTGAGTTAGATACTCAAGTGTGGTTACTCTCGGTCACTGGCACAGTGTGCCACTCTCAGTACTTCAGCGTGCCACGTCAAGGGAATGCTACAGTATGGCACGCTTTGAGATAGTGTGTGTCATGGTGTCATTTTCACCGGTCGCGTTTCAGTGACCGTGTCACACTCAAGACTTAATGCCATAGGGTCTGACTTTGAGAGCGTGAATCCCTCAGCTCTCAAAGAGTTCGTTCCTTCTTGGGCTTGTCACTCTCAGAGAGAGTTAGTGTCTCATTGTGGCATTCTCAGTGCCCCAGTGCTCTCATCTTAGAGAGTCTGTGCTCCACTCTGAGAGTTATAGTGTGACTCTTCGCGTTGTGTCAACGGATCCTTTGGCTCTTGATAACTCCTTGTTCGCGGTCACTGGCGTGAGAGTGGTGTGAGAGTGACTCTCACCAGGAACTTTGGTCCTGTAATTGCATCATTCGAGTCAGATCCTCCTGCTTCCGGCTCCCAGAGGCTTTCCTTCAAGTTGGAGGAGGAAATGGTGGAGATTGAGGAAGTTTTGATTGTAGTACGGCGAGAGGCCGGCCGGAGGGAGGAACCACCGAAAAGAAGAGTGGTGATGGCGCTCTCGGTGTTGGTGAAGCACTGGTGGTGGTCGTGTTGAGAGGGAGCGTTTGGGGTGTTTTGTTGGTGATAGATATAGTCTGTGCGCTTCAAGAACTCCGTTCAGAGTGTGGCATACGTCGTGATTTACCACTAACCATTCTGCCAAATCATCATCAGCACATGACTCTCTCTCTCTCTCTCTCTCTCTCTCTCTCTCTCTCTCTCTCTCTTATTTCCCTTCTATGTACTATTTTATTTTTATCTGTATTCTGTATATAGTAAAGGAAGATTTACATTATAATAAGTATCACTTTTCAGGACTATAACGACTTTTTCAATCAATTCTATGACACGTGACAGCGCCTTTTCCTCTATATTACCATGCCGAGGTGTAGCAGGTGAGACACGTGGAATGGGGGATAGGTAATAGTTGTTATAATTCTAAAAAAAAAGTTTTATTTATCGTACTATACAGCTTTCTATATTACGTACGGGATAAAAAAACTCATAGATTGGAAAGAGAGAGAGAGAGAGAGAGAGAGAGAGAGAGAGAGAGAGAGAGAGAGAGAGAGAGAGAGAGAGAGAGAGAGAGAGAGAGAGAGAGAGAGAGAGAGAGAGAAGCATGTATTAAGGTTGACTTGGCAGAATGGCTAGTAGTAAATCACGGCGTATGCCACACCCTGAACGGACTCCTTGAAGCGTACACACATCTATAGGGGGTTAGGGTGGGTTGCACATGTACCTTTCATGATGATGGGGTTTGAGGAGGTGGGACTGGAGGTGGTGAAGATGGTGGTGGGAATAGAATTGGTGTAATTATTATGTTGTGTTGGTGTGTTGGTTATGGCGTCTATGGTGATGTAGGGGGGCTATAGTGAAAACTATAAGAATGTATGGGATTATTAGGTGTGTGTGGGGGTGGGTTGGGAATTTGAACAGAACTCATGATATCAAAAATAACAACACTGCCCTGGGAATGGTGACCCCGATAATGACAGTACATCAATGAGGATTGCATTGCTGCCATTTTGACCTCCATAGCACACAAGGCAAAGGTGCTGGTATCGGCCACAGTTAAGGGCCTCTTACCGTAAGCTCCTCGAGCGGGTCATCAGGGCTTCCCCATAACCGCGGAAGGCATAATGGGGAACCATCCGGAAAAGGGGGCTAGCAATAGGTGTGAGAGGGAAGGGAGAAGGGAGGAGGGAGGAGGGAGGAGGGAGGAGGGTGAGGAGCGCCCTAAAGGGAAACGGGTCTTCGGAGGAGGGAGCAGGGCGGGGCGCTCGGTCGGCTTGCCGCTGTAGAGGGCGTGTTCGACGTGAAGGAGAGGGCGGCGTCCTCCTGCAGAAGCTTGTTGGGTCTGCAGCAGGAAAGAGGACCTTCGGAGGAGGAAGAAGAGGAGTAAAGGTCTTCTTGTGCGAGACGATTCAGAACGGAAATGAAGACGCGGCAAGTTCCTTCATCACCAGGTCCTGCTCCCTGATTGGCCCCTGAGCCCCAGTGAGGTCGCAATGGCAAAGAATGAAGGCTGACGGGAGACCTTTTGGTCCATAACGAGGCCGAATGAAAAAAGTAGGTAGTTATACAAGTCAATTTCATAAACTGGAATTGTTTTGTCTTCGACTCCCTCGGCTGGAAATGTGCTCAGTTTACGGACAGCGCGGAATCGTTTGATGACGAGAGAGCTACAAGGGTAAAAGACGTCATCGTAGCTTTGGTTTTCTTAGTGTGCTACATGCCGTATGGAGCTAATAGGTAACCCGCCTCCACACACACATATACACACACACACACACACACACACACACACACACACACACACACACACACACACACACACACACACACACACACACACACACACACACACACACACACACACACACACACACACACACACACACGTGAATAAAACAGTTTAGAAACAAAAAGAAATATGAAAATACATGAAAATATGAAACAACTTAAAAGTAAACAAGAAGATATACGTGGCAACATACAAAGGAATATTCATAAAACAACGAAAAAAGATCACGAAGAAAAGTACATGAAAAGGGATTGATGGATTCGTTTTCTCTACCTTTGTTTCTTCGCTTGATTCGCTTGTCGCTAGTTGATTTCATTCAAGCAAGAAGCAACCTCATCAGACTATGTTCCATCTACGGCCCGTCCAACACCAATTAGACGTCCAAATTAAGAATAATGATAAAAAAAGACGTAAAGAGGATAAAGGGATTAGATCCTAATTAGTTTCGTCTTAAACCTCTTTCCCCGTTCTTGGTCCGCTTCGCAGCGTCAGGCGATTTTATTCAGCTGATGTCATCCCGCAAGATTTAAGGCGAAAGTCATGCGGCGTGAGTGAAGCCTTGTTCACACTAGCGGTTTGAACCGCGGACGTACCGCATCGTCAGGGAAAAATTGTGCGATTGTGTGTGAAGGCCTACTTTGATTTACATTGTAACTGAACCGCTGCGGTTCAACCAATTGTGTGAACAGGGCCTAAAGAGGAAGCCGTGCGGCGTGAGTTAGCCATGACAAAACCATAAAACTAATCCCCTAACTGGGAAACAAAGGTTAAACTTCCTTTAGAACAAAGAAACATTTTATGGACTTTGTTTTTGGCTGCCTCCCACGTCTCCCTTCCCCTCTTCCTCTCCCTTCCCCTCTTCCTCTACCCTCCCTCTCCCTCTCCGTCTTCCTTTCCCTCCTCCTTGTCCCCTTCTTCCCCTCCCTCCATCCTCTTTCCCTTCCCTTCCCTACCCTCTCCAACTTTCCCTCCCGCTTCCTTACCTCTACCCCTCACTCTCCTCTCCTCCTATCCCTCACACTCTCCCTCTTCCATCCCTCCCCCTCCCCTCCTCTCCCCCTTCATCCCTTCCCTCTTATTTGAACAAAATCGCTTGGTGTGTGTGTGTGTGTGTGTCTGTGTCTGTGTGTGTGTGTGTGTGTGTGTGTGTGTGTGTGTATGTGTGTGTGTGTGTGTGTGTGTGTGTGTGTGTGTGTGTGTCTGTGTGTGTATGTGTGTGTGTGTGTGTGTGTGTGTGTGTGAGAGAGAGAGAGAGAGAGAGAGAGAGAGAGTAGACATTGAAGAAGCCCCAGACGGGATATTTACTGTGTCAACACTTTGGGTGGACCTCAGTAACACCCACACGGACCAGAGGAACGCAGCATGATCGTGCGACTTGACGACCCATTTCCCCGCAAATAGGAACGCTTTTCGTTTTATCTTTTCCTGTCTGTCCTCTTTGCCTCTGCCTCTCCTTCGGTGCCTCCTGGAGGCTCTCTGTGCCTCCGCCTCTCGGGCGTGAGGCGGTTCCCCGAAGGACAGAAGCGCTGGTGAAGTCGCGGAGGCGAAATGGAGTGATGGAGGAGAGGACTTCAGGTTAGGCGGACGCGACGTGGAGTGAAACAGATGTTTCGTGTGGAGGGCAGAGGAGGAAGAGGAGGACAGGGAGGAGGGAGGACATGGACGAGAAGAAAGAGGAGGAAGAAGAGGAGGTGGAGGACGACGGCGACGATATTCTGAATGAGGGAAGAAGGAGGGGGCGAGGAGGAAGATGAGGACGGGGAGGAGGGAGGACATGGACGAGAAGAAAGAGGAGGAAGAAGTGGAGGAGGAGGAGGAGGTGGAGGACGACGGCGACGACATTCTGAATGAGGGAAGAAGGAGGGGGCGAGGAGGAAGATGAGGACGGGGGAGGGAGGAAGTGAACGAGAAGAAAGAGGAGGAAGAGGAGGAGGAGGAGGAAATTGAGGACGACGACGTTCTGAATGAGTGAAGAGGGAGGAGGCGAGGAGAAAGATGAGGAGGGGGAAGAGGGAGGGAGTGGACGAGAAAAAGAGG
>NC_134782.1:8536509-8541509 GCF_046742065.1 Oratosquilla oratoria
GCTCGTGTTTAACTAACCTCCTCGACCTTTTTCTTGACGTCTTTAACAAATACGAAGAATGTAGATCTGTTGATATAATTCATCTAGATTTTCAGAAGGCATTCGATAAAGTTTCCCATAAACGATTGCTCGACAAATTAAAAACACAATATTTCTGGTAGCATCCACAGTTGGATTAAAGATTGGCTCTCTGAGCGGAAACAGAGAGTTGTAATTAACGGAGCTTCATCTAATTGGCTCGATGTAAAAAACGGCGTACCGCAAAGATCAGTTTTGGGATCCTTTTCTTCTTGGTATATGTAAATGATCTAGACGATGACTTCTTTTGCAAAGTATCAAAATTTGCAGATGACACAAAAATTACCGGTAAAGTAACAACCACCAAAGAGAAAGAAGCTCTGCAATCCGATCTAGACAGATTTTCAAGTTGGACTAGCAAGTGGCAAATGAAATCTAACGTTAACAAATGTAAAGTCATGCACATTGAAAGTAACAATAATCACGTCTAATACCAAAAGAATGGCGACATACTGGATTCAGTAATTAAGAAAAAAGATCTAGGGAGATCTTGGGGTTTTAATATCGAATGACTTGAGGCCAAGTGAATATTGCTCAGAAATTGTTAAAACAGCAAAAAATTGGGTGGCTTTATCAGACGAGTCTTCGAAAACAAATCAGAAAAGATATTGCTAAAATTTTATAATTTCTTGGTCCGTCCCCATCTAAAATAATGTGTACAGTTTTGGTCCCCATACTACCAGAAAGATATTAAAACTAGAAACAGTCCAACGGAGAGTAAAATAATACCAAGGCTGAGAGATCTACCATATGAAGAAAGACTTAAAGGTCCCAATTTGTTTTCAGTTTCAAAAAGGAGGATGCGAGGAGATCTAATCGAGGTTTTTAAGACGTTCCAAGATTTTGACAACATCAATGTCGAAGATTACTTTTCTTTAGACCAATCAAATACAAGAAGACGTCACGATTTTAAAGAAATTGGTAAAAGGTTTTCCTCGATTGAAAGTAAGCACTTTTTCTTTAACTTGGTTGTTAATGTGTGGAATTCGTTACCTTCAACCGTAGTTGAAAGTAACATAATGACAACATTCAAAAATTGCTTAGATAAATATTTGGACTCTAATCCGCAAATAAAATATCATCCTTTGCAATAAAAGATCTGACAGCCCGGCATCTAATTGCAATTGGTTAGGATAGTGGTAGCAGTAGTGTTAGTTCATCTTCTTTCGCCTAGCTACTCTTTTGTCTTCACTGTAGCTTAATATAGTAAACACAAACAGCCTCGTTAGGGCCAGTAGGCCTCCTGTTGATTGTTCTTCCTTTGTGTTTCTTTGTGTTTGTGTTCCTCCTCCTCCTTCTCCTTCTCTTCTTCCCCCTCCTCCCCCTCTTCCTCCTCCTCTTCCTCCCCCTCTTCTTCCTCTTCCTCCTCCTCTTCTTCCTCTTCTTCCTCCTCCTCTTCTCCCCCCTCCTCCCCCTCTTCCTCCTCCTTCTCCTCCTCCTGTTCTTCCCCCTCCTCCTCCTTCTCTTCTTTCTCCTCCATCCTCCACTTCCTCCACTTCCTCCTCCTCCTCCTCCACCGTCTCTCTTCGTACACCGACCTGAGCCCAACCTTACATCCCGCCCCTCAGTGCGGCTCAAATATGCTGTAATACATTCTTACTCTTATCCAAGTTCCCACCTAACCACATACTTCACTCCCTCCCTCACTCACTCACTCCCTCTCCCTCTCTCTTTACCTCTCCCTTTTCCTCTCCCTCTACTTCTCCCTCCCTTCTTCTGTCGCTCTCTCTCCCTCTCTCTCACCACTCTCTCGCTTTCTTCCTCTCTCCCTCCTCTCTCGGTCTCTCCTTTTCTCTACTCACCCCCTTCTCTCTCTCTCTCTCTCTCTCTCTCTCTCTCTCTCTCTCTCTCTCTCTCTCTCTCTCTCTCTCTCTCTCTCTCTCTCTCTCTCTCTCTCTCTCTCTCTCTCTCTCTCTCTCTCTCTCTCTCTTTTCTTGGAGCCCCGACCTACCTCTAGGACGCCCCACTCCCCCTTGGGCCTCGGTGGAGCCCTACAACACCTGCACCACTTGCCCTCCGGCCTCATCGGGCCTTGCGGCCGCCCGCCCGCCAGCCTTCGGGCCTCCTCGTTCTTCTCCGTCACGCCAACCAATCAGCGGCCGCTCCCTCCCTCCCTTCCTTCCTCCCTTCTTTGCTTCTTCGTTTCTTTCCTCTGTCATTTTCGTTCTTCCTCCTCCTCCTCCTCCACCTCCTCCACCTCCTCCTCTTGTTTTTCCTCTTACTCTTCCTCCTACTCCTCCCCCTCCTACTCCTCCTCCTCCTCCTCCTCCTCTTCCTCTTCCTCCTCTTGTTACGCCTCCTAATCTTTTTCCTCTTCCCCCTCCTACCTCTACTCCTACTTCTCCTCCTCTTCCTCCTCTTGTTTCTCCTCCTAATCTTCCTCCTTCTCCTACTCCTACTCCTCCTCCTCTTCCTCCTCCTACTCCTCCTTCTCCTCTTCCTCCTAATCTTCCTGATCCTCTTCCTTCTCCTCCTTCTACCTCCCCTCCCTTTCTTTATTTACCTATGCATCCCACTCTTTTCCTCCTCCTCCTTCTTCTACTTCAATCTTACTTCTTCAGCATTCTCTCCCTCCCATCCTCCCATACTCTTCTCCTCCCCTCCTTCCCTCCTTCCCTCCCCCTCTACTCCTCCGCTCCTCCCCTACTCCGTTTTTCCCTTCCTCCCCTCCTCCATTCTTCCACTCATTCTCCCCTCCTCCATATTTCCTTAACATTCCGCGGTCCGCCTATGATTCGCCAGCGGTCCATTAACGGTTAACCTTCGACCTACCTGTGGTCCGCTTGCGGGCCTCCTGTGGCCCGTTTCTGGCCCGCTTGTGGTCCCCTGGGTTTGCTTGCAGAAGGCGAATGTGATGTCGCGAGGTGTCTTTGCCTGTGCATGCACGCAAACATGCACCTATGAATGAAAGGTTATTTCATTCAGTCTTCGTTGCTCTTCTTTGCCAAGTGTCCCATGTATACTTGTGCACTGCTCCTCTTCTCCTTCTTGAGATTCCAGAAGAAGACCACTTCAGTTCTGAACGGAATCGTTGGGAGCTCACCAACGACTACTTGCTTTTGGCTAGCGGCCCCAGACACTCCCTACTGTTGCCTCAACTGGGGGAAGTCTCTGGCCCTCCCCCCGTTCCCCCCATTTTTTGGGGGAGGGGGCGTCGGGGGGGAGGGTGTATGGAGACCCACGAAAGGCGAGGTAACTGTTTCAATTTAGAACTTCTCGCCCATGTGAGGCAAGGTTCTACTGTCCCCGACTGAGCCCGGGGAGAGGGGAATGCGAGGGGAAAGAAGGGGAAGGGAAGGGGGGGGAAGTCCTGCCGCTCCTGCTTCTTCTCCTCCTCCCCCTCCTCCTCCTCCTCCTCCTCCTCCTCCTCCTCCTCCTCCTCCTCCTCCTCCTCCTCCTCCTCCTCCTCTTCCTCCTCCTCCTCCTCCTGTCCCTGCCACGCCCCCCTCGTTTCCATGGTGGCCGTCCTTCTGTGGCTGTGGGGAGGTTCCTGATTTTTACAGCGGGGCTTCCATGATTTTTTTTTTCTTTTTTCTTTTTTTTGGGGGGGTGAGGAATTCCAATTCTATGTATGTGGTATGGTAATTGGGTCGGTCCTCTCTCTCTCTCTCTTGCTTTCTTTCTCCCCCACTCCTCCGTTTCGTTTTCTCTCCTTTTTCGGGTTTCTTTCAGTCTATTTTCTTCTATTTTTTCTCTCTCTCTCTTTCCCTCTCTTTCCCTCTCTCTCTCTCTCTCTCTCTCTCTCTCTCTCTCTCTCTCTCTCTCTCTCTCTCTCTCTGTCTTCTCCTCTCTCTTCTTTTTCTTTTTTCTACACTCTCTTCTTCTTTTGTTACTTTTTCTATATTCTTTTTCTTTATTCTTCTTCTTCGTCTTAAACTTTTACTATTATTTTTCTTTTATTCTATATTTTTCGTCTTCTTCTTTTCTTTCTTCTTTTCCTTCTTCTTCACTTCTTTCTTCTTCTTCTTCTTCTCCTTCTTCTTCTTCTTCTTCTTCTTCTTCCTCCTCTTCTTCTTCTTCTTCTTCATCTTCTTCTTCTTCTTCTGCTTCTTCTTCTTCTTCTTTTTCATGTTGATCTTCTTTTTCATGTTCATCTTCCTCTTCTTCTTCTCTATCTTCTTCTGTTTCATGTTTTTCTTCTTTCTCTTCTTCTTCTTCATCTTCTTCTTCTTCTTCTTTTTCTTTTTCTTCCTCTTCTTCTTCTTCTTCTTCTTCTTCTTCTTCTTCTTCTTCTTCTTCTTCTTCTTCTTCTTCTTCTTCTTCTTCTTCTTCTTCTTCTTCTTCTTCTTCTTCTTCTTCTTCTCCATTATCTTTCATATGTTCTTCTTCCTCGCACAGCTATTGACCTGATAGGTCCCGAAGCGTCATGTAACGGTGACGCGATACATACATTACTTGTGATAGGTCTGTGTGTGTGTGAGTGTGTGTGTGCGCGTGTGTGTGTGTGTGTGTGTGTGTGTGTGTGTGTGTGTGTGTGTGTGTGTGTGTGTGTGTATGTGTGTGGGTTTGTGTTTGTTTTTGTGTCGTAGTTGCCTTTTATTTTGCTCCCTAGATTGGAACTGTACATTGTCTCGATCCTGCCCTCCACCTCCTACCCTCCCTCTCCCTCAGGTGACGTCCAGAGCTTCTATCTTTAGCGACAATATCAGACTGGAAGCGTAGAGAAATTAAAATGAATATTTGAGGAGGGAAGGAGCAGAACGGACAGTACAACATGGAAATGATCAACATTTCTATTTGATTGGAAACGATACTGCACTCAGAAGAACGCTGAGTAACTCTGGTCCCAAGGGGTGTCAGTGAAGTTCCTAAATTATCGAATAAATGAAAATCTAGCCGTCAATATTCCGTGACGGACGCTTGGACATCAGTTTTGTAGATTTAGATGATTTTTTTTTATGTGGATTTGTGCTTTGAGCTGA
>NC_134782.1:8546509-8554009 GCF_046742065.1 Oratosquilla oratoria
GACGGATAGGGGTGAGACGGGTAGGGGGAGACGGGTAGGGGGAGACGGGTGGGGCGAGACGGATGGGTGAGACGGGTGGGGGGAAACGAGTGGGAGTGAGACGGATGGAGGGAGACGGGTGGGAGTAGACGGGGAGTGGTTCTTGGCTTCAGAGTCACGAAGTCTAAGAGAATATAAGAGTTTTGTCTCCAAGTTTTGTCTCCCAGAGGCCTAATGTGGTCGCAGCGGAGAATTCAATTTCGGAGACAGAAATGACATCTCGGCAGGACTTTTGAACTCGGGGAGGGAAAGTACTTGACCGCCGCTCTGGAGGGGATAGAAACGCCAGTGATTTTTTTTTTTTTTTTTTTTTTTTTTTTTTTTTTTTTTTTTTTTTTTTTTTTTTTTTTTTTTTTTTTTTTTTTTTTTTTTTAACGAAAGTCCGAGGAAGCATATGAGGCGGCAACAGTCACCAATGGAGTCTCACCTCTTCTATAGTTTGTGCGCTCCAAGGAGTCCGTTCATGGTGTGGCATACGTCGTGTCGAATCAACCTCAGTACATGCCTCTCTCTGTCTCTCTCATTTCCCTTCTATGTGCTATTTAATTTTTTATATTCTGTATATATTAAAGAAAGCTGTATTGTATAGTGAATGTCACTTTTTAGGGTTATAACAACGTTTACCTATTCCCCATCCCACATGTCTCGCCTGTGTCACCTTGCCGTGGCAACATGGGAGGGAAAAAGCGCTGTTGCCACGTTGTTATAGTCCTACAAAGTGATACCCATTGTATTAAACACTTTCCTTTATCATATGAAGAACATTAAAATCAAATAGCACATAGATGGGAAATAAGAAAGAGAAAAGCATGTTTTAAGGTTGATTTGGCTGAATGACTGGTAGTAAATCACGACGCATGCCACACCCTGAACGGACTTCTTGGAGCGAACAGACTATAGGGTGATACGTTTCCTTTTGGCTGAGTGAAGAAATAAACATACAAGTAGATAAGTAAACAAATAAATAGATACATAAATGTGTAAATGAATTAATCTATGAAGGACGTCATTGTGGGGAATGACTTGACTGTGGATCTCGATGTTGTCTTACCAGGTTGTAACTTACAACGTCATTCTGAAGTCCTTATATTTGTTGTTACATGGTGCCACAGCCAAGCGCGGCTCACACGAACAATGTTTCGGCATCAAGTTCCCGTTTTTCTCGGCAGCTTCTCCCCGATTTGCTCATGGGAACCACTTAAATCGCGACGTCGCCCTGTCTGGCGGTCATAACTTATGACACGGTTGTGACGTCATCATCGAGATGCAACCAGTAGCCGGAAGTGTTTGTCGGTCGTAAATTACGACCACAGGGTGACGTCACGAGGGGAGTAAGTTCTAGGTTGTGGTAGGAGAAGGGTGTGTCGATTTGGCCTCTTCACTGCTGAGAGGGGGAAAAGGGGGTAGGGGGAGGTTGCCACTGAGGCGAATAAAATCGCTTGACGGAAACCACAATAACGAGGAAAAGTATTACCTGGTATATAAGAGGCTTATCGAGATGGATAAACTCTACCACAGTGATTACCAAACTATCTTACTCAATGCCCCATTTTACTTCCACCAGTCTCGCACGCCCAAACACTTTTATTTGTACTTATATGATATTATATATGTTTTCTATATATTGTTTCTATTTATACCTTTATAGAAAACGGGTTGGGGTAACAAATTGAATTATACTTTGAACGTATGTAACGCCTGATACTAATTCTTGGAATTATTTTTATTCGTCTTATTAAACAATGACATCACGTCCCTTTTGTATTCTCCTCACGCTTCCCTGAAGTGGGGAGGCGAACCATAATTAGGCAACCATTGCTGTAGCACTTCTGTTCTACCAAAGATCGTGCTACAGAGATGAATAAAATCACCTGGCGGCAGTCAGAATGGGATGAAAGAGACACCTGGTACGGAAGGGGGACCAGATTACTCTAAGGACTCCGAGACAGACTTCTTCCTCCATCACGTGGAAGTGGAGGAGACTGTACGTCCCTCTCGAGGTAGTTTTCAGAATTAATCCGACTGGGAGTGGGGGGGGGGCTTGGGGAGACGGCGAGAAAGAGAGTTAGTCGGAATTGTGTTAATTATGCACCTCAATTCATTTGCAGAAAAGAAAAAAAGGAGAAAAAGGAAAAATGAGGGGGACAAGAAGAAGAAGAAAAAGAAGAAGAAGAAGAAGAAGAAGAAGAAGAAGAAAGAGAAAAAGAACAGGAAGTAGAGGAAGAATAAGAGGAAGAAGAAAAACAAGAAAGAGAAGAAGATGAAGAAGAAGAAGAAGGAGAAGAAGAAGAAGAGAGAAGAAAAAGAAAATGAAGAAACAAAAAAGAAGAAGAAGAAGAAAGAGTAGAAGAAAGGGAAGAAAATGAAGAAGAAGAAGAAGAAGAAGAAGAAGAAGAAGAAGAAGAAGAAGAAGAAGAAGAAGAAGAAGAAGAAGAAGAAGAAGAAAAAGAAGAAGAAAGAGAAGAAGAAGAAGAAGAAGAAAGAGAAGAAGAAGAAGAATAGGAAAAAAGAAAAAGAAAAATAAAACCATTCCTTGTTAATTATGCACCGCAGATCCTTTTCAGAGAAGAAAAAAACAAAAAAGAGAAAACAATTTCATGGATTACCTCAGCGGTACGTAGGAACCATTACAAAGTTGAAATCACGTCATCAACAAAGATGAACCCAAGAACTCTTGAGAACCTTGGCTGGCTACTCCCTCCACCCACAGACGTCGCGTTCAGTTCTTCCCCCACACGGAAGGACTCCGTGGGGATTGTTGGGTGGTTACGGCGGTGGGGAGGGGGGGGGGTAGCGGGGGGGGCGAAAGTTTGTTCTTGAAGAATTAAATCGTCCGATAGTAAACCAATTGACCAAAGGTTTGGGTCTTCAACTGCATCGAGAGGTTTAACCGAATTGGTTGTAACACTTTCGCTGGGGAGGAAGTGGAGGAGGAGGAAGAGGAGGAGGAGGAGGAGGAGGGAGGGGGTACCTGCAAACCAGAGGCTCTCAACATGGGGTCCCCTAAGGGACCACACAGTTTCACAGTCGAGACCATAGACTAGAAATTAATGTAATTACCTACTGATTCTATTCAGTGTTGAAAAAATTATCTCCAGGATGCGAAAGAACAGCAATACATAAGGACGGGGGATACACGGAAAAGAAGGTTGAGAAAGACTGCTCTAAATGAATAACAAGGCTTGGCGGCAGCTAAAATGCCCTGCCCGATCTTCACACTCCTATTTCCAACTCACCTTCCTCCTCTTCCTCCTTCTCCTCCTCCTCCTCCTCCTCCTCATCATCATCATCATTCTCCTTTCTCCTCCTCCTCCTCCTCCTCACAAAGGAATGCAAAGGAAGAACAAACAACAGCATACCTACTGGCCCTAACGAGGCTGTTTGTGTTTACTATACTAAGCTACAGTGAGAAAACAGGGCAACTAGGCAATAGAAGATGAACTAACACTACTGCTACCACTATCCTCTCCAATTACAATTAAATACCAGGCTTTCAGATCTTTTACTACAAAAGATAATATTTGATTTGCGGATTAGAGTCCAAATATTTATCTAAGTTATTTTTAGATGCTGTTATTGTGTTACTTTCAACGACGGTGGAAGGTAATGAATTCTACACATTAACAGAACGGTTAAAGAAGAAGTGCTTACTTTCGTTCAAAGAAAATCTTTTACCAATTACTTTAAAATCGTGACATCTTCAAACGATTACAAAGGCGGAGCATGCCGACAGGAGACCTTTTGATCCATATCTAGGTCGGATGCGAAAAAAAATCATATTAATAATAAAATAATAAATAAAAACTATAATAATGTAAATAACAAATAAAATACATAAATAAATGCATAGGTATAGTTAAATAATAAACAAACAGGTAAATAGTAAATAATAATAGATTGACATATAACTAATAATAAATGAAAATCAGACAGACAAATGATAACAAAACAAAAACAAATAATATAAGATAAATTATAATCATTACAGCATCTTACTTAGGTATTTATCTAAATGATTCTTAAAGCTTCGAACTGAACTACATTGCACTACCTGTACAGGAAGTTTATTCCATTCATTAACTACACGGTTGGCAAAGTTGTTTCTACCTACTTCCAAATTGAATCTATTTCCGGACAGTTTGAGACCATTGTGAAAATTTTGTCACTTTTGATGTTGTCAATTCCCTTTAAAATCTTAAAGACCTGTATCAAGTCACCTCTGAGTCTACGCCTTTTTAGGGAAAACAGATTCATTGTGTTTTAGTTGATTTTCGTATGAGTTATTTTTGATATTTGAAATCAGTTTTGTTGTTCCCTGTTGTGCTTTTTCCAATCTGTCAATATCTTTATGAGATTACGTGACCATACGGAAACAGCATATTCCAAAAGTGGACGAAATAACGATTTATATAGCAATATTCCAAATGTGGACGAACTAACGATTTATATAGCCATATTCCAAATGTGGTCTAATGAAAAGCAATCTTCGACATTGATGTTGTCAAAGCCTTTGAACATGTTGAAAACCTCGATTAAATCTCCTCGCATTCTCCTTTTTGAAAGAGCTAATAATAATCCCTAATAATGATCCCTGATAATAATATCTTATGTATACAGATGAAAAGAAAGATAATAAGAGGAAGAGGACAGCTCAAGAGGTGGAAGAAGGACAAAGAGAGAGAGAGAAAGAAGAGAGAGAGAGAGAGAGAGAGAGAGAGAGAGAGAGAGAGAGAGAGGGAGGTGGGAAGATGGTTGGATGTGGTCATTTTACCCTCGGCGGGGGAAGATGGAGGCGGGGCTGGGGGTTGGAGGGGGTTGGGGTTGGGAGGGGGAGGGGGGTCGGAGGGGCAGATGGAAAGGGGTTCGAGGGGGTGATGGGTTACTGCATTAGTTTGTCATTTGGTTCTTCTTTGCGCTATATTCGTCAGCAACACCACAGCTGTATATACTTGATATACACTTCACACGGTTTTCAACACTACACTTTTGTATTATATCACTATGTAGGGCCCGAATAATGCCTTCGATCGCCTGTGGGGGGGGGGGGTAGCCCTTTGACCCACACAGATGCGCGCGGGCAGTTGATAGGCCGTTTTATAACCCCCGTAGGACCTGGGGTGCTTGCACTCCCTGGCACAGCCACGTGGAGTTATCGATTTGCACTCTAAGTTTGACTTTTTGATCCCTTGATTATTGCAACACTTTGTACAATAATCGGTGGTGCGGCGGTCATCGTTCGTTTGAATATCTTTTCACAAATGTCTGAGCACTTTCACCGATTCAAAAACGCTGGTAAAGTGGGAGCTCTGTTAGGCACATCTACACCCCATGACCACATGGTCTTCCTCCTCCTCCTCCTCCTCCTTCTTCTCATTCTCCTCTTTATCCTCCTCATTCTCCTCCTCCTCCTCCCTCCTCCTCCTTCTTCTCCTCCTCCTCCACCTCCTCCTCCTCCTCCTCATTCTCCTCCTTCCCCTCCTCCTCCTCCTTCTCCTCCTCCTCCTCCTCCTCCTCCTCCTCCTCCTCCTTCTCCTTCTTCTCCTCCTCCTCCTCCTCCTCCTCCTCCTCCTCCTCCTCCTTCTCCTCCTCATTATCCTCCTCCTCCTTCTCCCCTCCTCCTCCTTCTCCTCCTCCTCCTTCTCCTCCACATTCCCCTCCTCCTTCTCCTCCTTCTCCTCCACATTCCCCTCCTCCTTCTCCTCCTTCTCCTCCTCCTCCTCCTTCTCCTCCTTCTCCTTATTCTCCTCCTCTTCCTCCTCCTCCTCCTCCTCATTCTTCTCGTCCTTCTCCTCCTCCTCCTCCTCCTCCTCCTGCTACTCTTTCCCCTCGCTCTTCTCCTCCTCCTTCTCCTCCTCTTCGTCCTCCTTCTCCTCTTCCTCATTCTCCTCCTCTTCCTCCTCCTTCTCCTCCTCTTCATTCTCCTCCTCCTCCTCCTCATTCTCTTCCTCCTTCTCTTCCTTAACCTTCTTCTCCTCCTTTTTCTCTTGTTCCTCCTCCTTCTTCTCCTTCTCCTCCTTTTCCTCCTCCTCTTCCTCCTCCTCCTCGTCCTACTCTTCCCCCTCGTTCTTCTCCTCCTCCTCATTCTCCTCCTCCTTCTCCTTCTCCTCCTCTTCCTCCTCCTTCTCCTCCTCCTCATTCTTCTTCTCTTCCTCCTCATTCTCCTCCTCCTCATTCTCCTCCTCCTTCTCTTCCTTAACCTTCTCCTTATCCTTTTTCTCTTGTTCCTCCTCCAACTCCTCCCCCTCCTCCTCCTCCTTCTTCTCCTGTTCCTCCTCCTTCTCCTCCTTCTCCTCCTCCTCCTCCTCCTCCTCCTCCTCCTCCTCCTCCTCCTCCTTCTTCTTCTCCTCCTCTCCTGTTCCAACCTTTAACTGTGACAGCCTCTGTGGGCCTGTCTAGTCCTTCCTTTACCTCTTCCCCAAACACTCCTTCTCTTGTCCTCCCCTTCCTCCCCTTCTTCCCCTTTCTCTCCTTCCCTTTTCTTAGCCTCCGCTTCTTTCCCCTCTCTCCCCCAACCTCCCCACTCTCCCTTCCCCCTCGCACTCTTTTTCTTCCTCTCTTCCCCCCCTCCAGTCTCCGCCCCCTTTATTTCCAATTCCCCCCCACCTCCTCCTCCCCCAGAGTTACTGGCAGGAGCCTCATTGCGTTCCCCCTTCACGTCCCCTTCTCCCCATTTTTCAGGCGAATCCCCTCGTTCGTCCTCCTCCTCCTCCTCCTCCTAGCTCTCCTCCTCCTCCTCCTCCTCCTCCTCCTCCTCCTAGCTCTCCTCCTCCTCCTCCTCCTCTTCCTCCTCCTCCTTCTCCCCACCAATGCTTCACTTTTATCTTCCTCAAATGGCAATTCCCTTTCACATTTCCCATCTTCCTCCTCTTGTCTGCCCTTATCCTTGGCCTTGTATTTGCCATTATACATACCCTCCCTTTCCATCTCTTTCCTTCTCTTTCCCTCTCTTTCCCTCTCTTTCCGTAACTATCCCCTCTCTCTCTTTGTGTCGTCTCTCTCTCTCTCTCTCTCTCTCTCTCTCTCTCTCTCTCTCTCTCTCTCTCTCTCTCTCTCTCTCTCTCTCTCTCTCTCTCTCTCTCTCTCTCCCTCTTTCTCTCTCTCTCCCCCTCTCTCCCTCTCCCTCTCTCTCTGTTTCTGCGGTTTGAATTGGAAAACATGACGACAGGAGGAAGCCATTCGTTCAGGGGCGAGGCGAGGCGGGGTCGAGCCGGGCCGGGCCGCGCAAAACAGAAAAAGTGAACAGATAAGCAAAGAAACAAGCAAAGAAACAAACGGTTATCCTTCAGAGTCATCGACTTTCTCATGGTCGGCGGTGCTCTGCCGCTGACAGCTGGGATTTAGTCGGGAGGCGGCCACGTGACGATGAGATGATGATGATGATAATAATGACGATGATAATGATGATGGCGATGATAATGATGATGTCGATGATGATGATAATGATGATGATGATGATGATGA
>NC_134782.1:8559009-8566509 GCF_046742065.1 Oratosquilla oratoria
AAATATTTGTATATAAAAAAAAGTCAGAGTCTTTGAACTCAAAAATTGGGCAAGGAGGTCTTCCAGTTTGTTCTCTCCTTCATATCTGTTCTTTTTATTCATTCCCTCCCGTCTGTATCTCTTTCCCTCTTTCCTATCAAGAGGAAAAGGGGGCTTTCATCTCATATCATGGGTCTCGCGAGGTCTTGTGGGATCGGACTCGCTTGTGCGATTTAACGTAATCTCTTGTAAACCGCTTTTCGGCCTCCGGAGTGCCTCCTCCATGCACATCATTTGTCATCCTCTTCCGCCTCTCCCCCTCACCCCTTCTCCTCTTTCCCACTTCCGTCTCCCATTCCTCCTCATCCTCTCTCCCCACCATCACGTATCTCTGCAGAAATCCAAGTACAAAACTGGAGCATTAAGTGAACGATAAAGTTTGTGTTCGAGTCACCGAAGCCTTCTTGATTACCGTGCCTCGGGTTTGGATGTCACGCTGTTTCGTTAAGCTGTGTGTGTGTGTGTGTGTGTGTGTGTGTGTGTGTGTGTGTGTGTGTGTGTGTGTGTGTGTGTGTGTGTGTGTGTGTGTGTGTGTGTGTGTGTGTGTGTGTGTGTGTGTGTGTGTGTGTGTGTGTGTGTGTGTGTGTGTGTGTGTCTGTCTGTCTGTGTGTCCCTTTCTGTAACGTAGTTAATTTCAGGAATCCAATCAGAATTCGGAGGCACTCCCCAGGGACAGCCGAATGTTCGGATTTAGGAAGAAATCTAGATTCGTGGTTGGTCTGAAGGAAAGACGAAATGCTAAAAACGAAGTTGGGGGATCTATGTTTTTGAAAACAAGTAAAAGACGAGTAAGAATAGATGACAAGACAGGAACTCGAAGACAAGGAGAACGAAGAGGATGAAGAATGTAAAGACGTGGACGAGGAAGTGATCTTTAGGCCTTTCTGGACTCTCCCTTTCCATGTAACATGATTGGGCTTTCCGCCGAAGAGAAAAGAAGAAGGCGGAGGAGGAGGAGGAGGAGGAGGAGGAGGAAGAGGAGGAGGAGGAGGAGGAGGAGGAGGAGGAGGAGGAGGAGGAGGAGGAGGAGGAGGAAGAGGAGGTGGAAGAAGAGGAGGAGCAAACACAGGAGAGCCCTTCTCTCCTTTGGTCAAGACAGAGCAGTGGCCGACGAGGGAGTCTGGGTCCGTGGTAGGCCAAGCATTGGTTCAAGAGGAAGACTTCGATGATAAGAAGAAGTTACGAAGTCCTGAAAGCGACCGTCATCAAAACGATGACGTCCCGATAAGGGAGAGCGGCCATTCCTGGAATAAAAAGACCAAGAACTGGGGTACCAGAGGTTCTTCTTAAAGGTTTTCCAGCGCCCATACCCAGAACCAAACTTTTCATCGTCTTCCTGCACGGCCCCCTCGCCTTTCCTTTTTTGGAACAAGACGTTACGTTTCACCTCAGGGCAGAGAACAGAAATTTAGGCAACCTTTAGCAGTGGCTTGCATTGCACCCCTCGACTGAAGAGAACCTCAACGCTGAATGGAATCGTCTGTACGCCCCACCTTGAGCTGACCACTGTAGTCTTACGTAGTCAATATTTCAGGAGATTGGTGGTGTTGCCCATACGGACCAGCGTCTTACACCATTACTGTATTTCACAATTGGAGACTTATCATCAGTACAAAAGGAGGGCAGATCAGTTTTAACTTCCATTCTTCCCCTCAACCACACGCCTTAAATCTCTTCTTCGCCATTTCGATGACCCCGTCTCTATCGTCCTCAGGGACAGAAGCGCTGGTTATTGTTGACGAAATACTAATACTCGATCCACAGCGAGAGTCTGTTTCCTCCACCCATCCACTCTGATTAGTGGACTCAAGGTACTATGTGTCTGAAATGCATTGTTGCTCCCCCTCTCCTCATCCCCACTCCTATCCCCCCTCCCTAGCCCCCCTTCTAACCCCCACCCCACCCTACCCCACCACACCCCGCCCACCCCACCCCCACCCCGCCCACCCCACCACAGTGTGGCACTCACCGCAATTACCAGAGGCCAGCTAATGACCGCAAGGAACACAGACCGCTAGTTGATGGGGCCAGAGAAGGTGGGGGGAGGGGGGTGGAAGTGGGAAGGAGGCTGCATGTGGTTTTTACCCAAGAAAACAAGATTCGTCTCTTACCTCTCCATCATGTGTCTCGGTGTATGATTTTTTTCCCGGAAAAAAAAAACTGAGCCTTTTCTTTTCATCCAAGAAAGTTTCATGGAACGGTATCAGTGCGAGAGGCGATTCGATGATTCAAGGTTCATCGAGATGGTCTGGCCGATATTCCTGAAACATCCATGACGTTTTCCTGAGCTGAATAAAATCGCCTGGCACCAACCACATGAGCATCCTCAAGGGTGCCAAAAACGACCAAGTGCCTAGTGTAGGCCATATGGTCTCTTGCAGTCTCCTCTATTCTTATGTTCTTAAATCCCCCTTACCACTACTGTGAGGTCTGATACAGCGCTTAGGTCTATTTCCTCCTACCTGATGTTTTTCTTTCTACGTCAAGGTTGCTGGCTGCGTATATCATTGCAACGAGCTCTGTTAATGCTCGGTTTCATTCCAGTAATTAGATATGTCTGAGTTGTTTGTTTGTCTACATGAGCATGAGAACATGAAAACACAAGAATGAAGGAGACTGCATGAGACCGTAAAACCTACACTAGGCAGTTCCATGTCCATTACCACCTATCGTCCCTATCCATAAAGTTATCTAATCTTCTCCTAAAACAGCCTATAGTTTTAGAGCTCAGTACATGGTTACTAAGTCTATTCCACTCGTTAATCACTCTTGTTTACCAGGTGCAATCGCAGAAGTTTACGAATTTGAGTCTTTTGGATTGGGGTTTTCGGTTTGGTGTTCGCAGAAAGATTGGCATCTAGTAAAAAAGGGATATTTATCGGTGACCCCTGACGTCACTTTAGTATTGTGTCAAGTAGACGAATGACATTGTTAGGCGATAATCATAATGGAAAAGAGAATGATAGTCGAGTAGAGAATGGATTAGTAGATGCACGTAAAGACGACTAGGGAAGAAGGGGAACGAGGAGGAGGAGAGGCGGAAAGAAAGTAGGGAGAGAGGGGAAGAGGGGGAGGGGGAGGGGGGGAGCAATATAGGGGGAGTTGAGAAGACCTGTGAGAATGTATGCATGAGAACGTCTGGGAGGAAGGCCGTTGCTCCGCGGGGGGTGGAAAGGATCCTCAACTTACCAAGTCGGGAGAGTTGAGGGGAGTTGAGGGAGGAGCGTTTCCGGCTCTTGGGAGACAATAGAGAAGAGAACGGGAAGCAGGATTAAGAGAAGTTCTGATGAGAAATGGCTGCAGGAGGTGGAAGAAGAGGAGGAGGTGTGTGTGTGTCTGCAGATTCTTTGCTCATCAGGTTTTCTTTTCACTCCTTCCTTCTGATTGTTTTTTTCATTCCCGTTCCTTGTGAGTGCTCGTCTCGCTCCTCTTTCCCTCCTCCTCCTCCTCCTTTCTCCTTCGCGTATTCCCACCAACTTTTCCCTCTTCTTGGCTGCCCGACTCTTTTAAGTTTACCTATCATTTTTACTTCTCCCCCTCCTCCTCTTCCTCTTCCTCCTTCTCCTCCTCCACCTCCTCTTCCTCCTCCTCCTTCTCTTCCCTTCCCTTCCTCCTCCTCCTCCTCCTCTTCCTCCTCCTCTCCCTCCTCCTCCTCCTCTTCCTCCTCTTCCTCATCCTTCTCGCCCTACAATTCCTCCCCCTCCTCCTCCTTTTCCTACTTCTCCTCCTCTCTCTCCTCTTCTTTTCCCTCCTCCTCCTCCTCCTCTTCCTCCCCTTCCTCCTCCTTCTAGTCCTCCTTCTATTCCTACTTCTCCTCTCACTCTTCCTCATCCTCCTACTGCTCCTACTCCTCCATCTCTTCCTCTCCCTCCTCCTCCTCCTTCTCCTCCTCCTCTCCCTCCTCTTTCTGCACCACCGCCACTGCACCACCTCTTGCCTCCCTCTCTTCACCCGCCATTAATCGCCTTAAACGAGGTCTTCCTTACTATCTGTTTCTGCATCTCTTCATTCATGTTATTTTCATGTTCCTGTTCATATTTCTTTTCCCTTATTCTTGCCCTCCCCTCTCCCCTCCTCACCCTCTCCTCCACATTTCCTCCCCCATCTCCCCTCTTTTTCCCCTCTCCTACCTGGACTGAGGTTCCCCGTAGTGAAATTTTAAAGGTGAACTTTTCACCTTAAAAGTGAATTTTGCGGGCGAATGTTTCACCTTACTTGATGTCGATGGTGTCACAAGGCGCGTATTGCTGAAAATGAACTCGTAAGATATTCCACCACAAATATCAGTATGTTATTGCTATAGTCATGTAATTAAAATCTAAGGGTACGTTAATAATAATATTGCAATACTTGGAACGATAATAGCGTAGGCGTGTTGGGACAGAGCTAAGGGTAATCTTGTTATTGCAATACTGGGAATGAGATTGACGTCAGCACAACGATACTGATTAAAGGTGCGATTTACTGCGGCGCAGTTATTAACCTACTACCATAGCCATTAATGGCGGATGACGCGCCTCCTACTACCTGGCATCCTATCTGGATAAGCGCGTTGGTAGATTTGGTTAAAAAATTATCAGCCTCGTACTTTGCAGCTCGAAGTAAAACAGCCCCGTTCAAAAACAACGAATTAGCCCTCTAGACCAGTGTTTCTCAACCAGAGTTCCACGGAACCCTGAGGTTCCGCAAAAGGTCCCTAAGGGTTCCGCGAGAACAAGTGAGATAAGCTAATGCACTTTTGATTTTTTATATGATTTCATATACGTAACATAATTAAAACACACACGACATATTCTTGGTTATTGTAATAATGTAATATAGACATCATCCTATCTAACCTATTATTACGATGAAAATAAAATGAGAAAATATGGTACATGCATTTTTTTTTCGCAGGGGTTCCTTGAGACATGAAATTTATTTTAAATGTTACGCAAAGGTAAAAAGGTTGAGAAACGCTGCTCTAGACAATCATTCAACGATCATCACTGAGCCATGAACAATCATCGCTGAACGATAATCCCACCGAGAAGTAAGCGAAGTATTCCGAGTCGGATAATCCTTCGTGGATGCCGCCGAAGGAGCCTAATTGGGAAGAAAACGAAGAACCTGATGCATCTCCTGCCGGAGGGCGTTCCTCCTGTCGCGTCCTTCCCGCCTCTCTCCACGTGTGTGGGATACATGGCAGGGAGCTGGGACCTCGGACATCTAGACATGGAATCCTCGAGTGAGATTTGCTCCGGAAAGGCGGTGTGCGTCATCAAGCAGTGGTAACTTGGGGCGCCAAGGGAGGTTGGAGTTGCAAAGCCATACACATCTTCCACTTTTGGGATTCCTCCTTTTCATGATATCCTCTCTATCTCTCTCTCTCTCTCTCTCTCTCTCTCTCTCTCTCTCTCTCTCTCTCTCTCTCTCTCTCTCTCTCTCTCTCTCTCTCTCTCTCTCTCTCATTATATACATACATACATATATATATATATATATATATATATATATGTATATATATATATATATATATATATATATATTATATATATATATATATATATATATAACGTAAGTGGAGTAGGAAACACAGGAGTGTTGGTCTGAGTTTATTCCTGAGTAGTTTTGCAGGTATGCTTTTTCTTTTGAAAAAGCATGCCT
Source organism: Oratosquilla oratoria (assembly GCF_046742065.1). Classification (NCBI taxonomy): domain Eukaryota; kingdom Metazoa; phylum Arthropoda; class Malacostraca; order Stomatopoda; family Squillidae; genus Oratosquilla; species Oratosquilla oratoria. Next base: position 8,564,695 of record NC_134782.1, read on the forward strand.
GCGAAACTAGTCAGGAAATAAACTCAGACTAACACTCCTGAGTTTCCTAATCCACTTACGTCAACCTTTCAGAATGTCTCAACAGATATATATATATATATATATATGTATATATATATATATATATACACATATATTTTATATATATATGTATATATATACATATATTACATTATATATATATATATTTATATATATAATATATGTATATATTATATATATATATATATATGTGCGTGTGTGTGTGTGTGTGTGTTTGTGTGTGTGTGTGTGTGGTGTGTGTGTGTGTGTGTGTGTGTGTGTGTGTGTGTGTGTGTATATATATTATTATATATATATTTATATATATATGTATATACATATATATGTGTGTGTGTGTGTATTTACCTAGTTGTATTTACCTAGTTGTATTTTACGGGAAGGGGAGCTATGCTCGTGAGGTCCCGTCTTCATATCTCATTTTATCTAAACTATTTTTAAATTCATGTATTGTTTTTGCACACACCACTTTCTCATCTAACTTGTTCCAACTGTCTATTGCTCTGTGAGGAAAGCTGTTCTTTTTCAAATCTCTTTCTATAGTTGTCTTTTTTTATTTTCTTTCCGTGTCCTCTTGTATTTCTGTCATCCCATTTTATCAGATTCTCTCTATCAGTAATTTCTATGCCTTTCATGATTCTGTAAATAGCTATCAAATCTCCTCTCTCTCTTCTTTGCTCTAGTGTCTGTAGTTTAAGTTTTTGTAGTCTCTCTTCATATGATAGTTTTGAGAGTGTTGGTGCCAGTTTAGTAATTGCTCTTTGTATTCTTTCAAGTTTTTTTATACATTTTTTTGTACTTGGTGACCATATCGTTGCTGCATATTCCAATCTTGGTCTTATCAGGGTGACTAGGATTTTCCTCACCATTTCTTCATCCAGGTATGTAAATGCCACTTTGATTGTTCTTATTAAATTATAAGTTTCTCCAAAAATCTTATTTATATGTTTCTCAGGTGACATATTATTCATAACAATGACTCCCAGGTCCCTCTCATTTTCTACTCTTTTTATTCCTTCTTCTCCCAAATTATATGATCCTGTTATTCTGTTTTTGCTTTTTCCAAATTCCATTATACTACACTTTTTTGTATTGAACTCCATCTCCCACTTCCTACTCCATTCTTGTACTTTATTTAGATCTCTCTGTAGTGATTCACAATCTTCTTCAGTTTTCACTCTTTTCAGTAATTTTGCATCATCTGCAAAGAAGCTCATATAGCTTTCAATTCCTTCATCCATATCATTAATATATATAGCAAACATTATTGGGGCCAGAACTGTTCCCTGCGGGACACCGCTTATTACTTCATTCCATTTTGAGTGCTGATCTCTTATCACTACTCGCATTTTTCTTTCTTGCAAAAAGTCTTCCATCCAATTTAGCAATTTACCTTGTATTCCTCCTTCATATTCTAATTTCTTAAGCAACTTCTTATGTGGTACTTTGTCAAAAGCTTTTTTTAGGTCTAGAAATGCACAATCAGCCCATCCATCTCTTTCTTGTATTATATCTATTAGCCTTGAATAGAAACATATTAAATTGGTGACGCATGATCGTCCTTGTCTGAATCCAAATTGCCTTGGATTTAGTACGTTGTTTTTTTTCCAAGTATTTTACCCATCTACTTTTGATAATTCTTTCACATTTTTTTGCTATTGTACTTGTTAGAGAGACTGGTCTATAGTTGGTAGGTTCTTCTTTATTTCCTCCTTTATATATAGGTACTATATTTGCTTTTTTCCAATCTTCTGGAACTTTTCCTTCTTTTAAGGA
>NC_134782.1:8571509-8574009 GCF_046742065.1 Oratosquilla oratoria
TTTCAGTGATTTGGTCTTTAGGTAACCCACTACCCTCACCTTCTTATTCTTAGAATATTTTTATAGAGATTAGTTGTGGGGGGGGTGCCCGGCCTGAAGGGGGGAGGGAAACACAGGGAGATGGAGGGAGGGAGAATGAGAGGAAGAAGGAGAAACGAGGTATGAGAAAGAGGGAGGGAGAAGTGAGGGGGAAGACGGAGATGGGGAAGGGGAGCCAGAGAGAAGGGAGGAAGAAAAAATGGTTTGTGAGATTGTCTAGGTCCTGGAACACTTCAGGAATGAAAGGAGGAGTAAATGCGAAAACTGTGATGTAGGGTGTGTGCCGTGTGGAAAGGTGAAGGTAGACGGTCCCCTTCCGGTCTCTGACTGCGTTTTGGCATCCTTGGCACCGGAAGATTGGATGTCTGGCACTATGAGATGGGATGCGTGGCACTATGAGATTGGATGTTTAGTACTGGAAGATGGAATATAGTGTACTGGAAAGGTGGAACGCTCGGCGCCAGTAAATTCGGTGGATGGCACTGGAAGTTTAGACGCTTGGCACTGGAGGATTAGACGCTTGGCACTAGATGATTAGACGCTTGGCACTGGATAATTAGACGTTTGGCACTGGAAGATTAGACGCTTGGCACTGGAAGATTAGACGCTTGTCACTGGAAGATTAGACGCTTGGAACTGGAAGATTAGACGCTTGGCATTGGAAGATTAGACGCTGGCACTGGATGATTAGACGCTTGGCATTGGAAAACGGGATGCTTTGGAGTGGAAGCGTGGTATTGGGCACTGGATGCCTCTCACTCGAAGCTGAGATGTTTGGCATTGAAAGACGATAAGCGTCGACTGAGATTAAACAAAGGGACTGATGCTAGGGGCCAGTTAGACGCTCTCGAGAGAACGAGGAAGAGAATGATTAGGGTACTTAATTTTTAGCTCTAAAAAGAAAAATATATTGGAGAAAGAAGGAGAGATGAAAGAGAGAGAGAGGAAGAGAGAGAGAGAGAGGAAGAGAGAGAGAGAGAGAAAGAGAGAGAGAGAGAAAGAGAGAGAGAAAGAGAGAGAGAGAGAGAGAGAGAGAGAGAGAGAGAGAGAGAGAGAGAGAGAGACAGAGAGAGAGAGAGAGGGAGAGAGAGAGAGAGAGGTTGGGGAGAAAGAGAGAGAGAGAGAGAGAGAGAGAGAGAGAGAGAGAGAGAGAGAGAGAGAGAGAGAGAGAGAGAGAGGGAGAGAGAGAGAGAGAGGTTGGGGAGAAAGAGAGAGAGAGAGAGAGAGAGAGAGAGAGAGAGAGAGAGAGAGAGAGAGAGAGAGAGAGAGGAGAGAGAGGGACGCTGTATAGCGAAGAGACTAAGGGCCAGAGACGAAGACTGGAAGACATGGAGAGAGTCTTGAGGACCGTTTCCGATGATGGGTCAGATCCCTTTCGTTTCGCAACAGGTGGGCGGCCTTGAGGGAACCGGAGAGAAAATTGGACTCGAAACGCCCAAGTATTTCTGTTGTTCATAGTAACAGATATCAAGTAAATATTTGTTGAGAAAAAATATATATTTACATAAACATTTCCAGCAGAAGATGGTGATGACAAGGGCTGCTTTAGAATGTGGTTGCATATATATATATATATATATATATATATATATATACATATATATATATATATATATATATATATATATATATATATATATATATAACATTAGTCAGTCGCATCCATCGTCTTAAACCCAATGATCCCATCTCCATCTCAACATCTCTGAGCTTAAGTGACTTCCTGATCACGTCATGGTTAGTTACCTTAGGGCTTACGGGATACTCGTAATAAGAGTTATTCAATTAGTTGTTTGGAATGAAGAATATATTTGAAATAAGGCGTAATTAAGAGGATTAACTGCTCGACACCACGGAAGAAGTGCGGGGAGGGGTGAGGAAGGCTGGGGCGGAGAAGAGATGTCGCTGGTGCTTGAGGCCCAAGGTGGTAAATACAAAGGATTACAAAGGCAAAGCATGCCGACAGGAGACCTTTTGATCCATATCTAGGTCGGATGCAAAAAAAAAAAAAAAAAAAAAAAAAAAAAAAATCATATTAATAATAAATTAAAAATAGGTTATATACATATTTACATACATATGTATATATATATATGTATATATATATATATATATATATATATATATTTATGTATATATATATATGTATATATAAATATATATATGTATAGATTTGTTTGTATATATATATATATATATATATATATACATATATATATGTATATATATATATTTATACATATATATATACATACATATATATATATATATACATATATATACATACATATGTATATATATATATATGTATATATATATATATATATATATATATATATTTGTGTTTTCTTCCGATTTCCTTAGTGGTTACCAGCAAAATTTGTGGATCACATGTTGTTTTTAGTGATTTTTCTGCATATATATATATATATATATGTATATATATATATATATATATATA
>NC_134782.1:8581509-8584009 GCF_046742065.1 Oratosquilla oratoria
CACTTCGAGGGAGACTGGAAGAATTCCTTCACTGTCTAGGTCGAGGATGCTACGGAACGGCCCTGAGGCGGTGAGGAAGGACTCGGGTCGACCTCGAGGTGCCAACTGGCGGTGCCAGATGGGGTCGTGTCTCGCCTCTGATCATTTACCTGAATCAAAAAGACGTTAATCTAGAAACTCTCGGAAGATCCAGGTGCTCTTTGTTTGAGGGCGCCCCAAGTTACGTGTATATGTGTGTTGGGAGATGGATGTGCTGGTATAAAAGTTAGTATATTTATATAATATGATCAATGACCCTGCGTATGCGCACGTGTGTGTGTGTGTGTGTGTGTGTGTGTGTATGTGCGTGTGCGTATGTGTGTGTGTGTGTGTGTGTGTGTGTGTGTGTGTGTGTGTGTGTGTGTGTGTGTGTGTGTGTGTCCATCTGTCCACCTAAAGAAAAAAAGTTAAACCAACCAACGGGATAAATTTGTAAAGAAACAGGAGGTGATCAGTTAAGACTCTTGGGTTTATCGGGGCTCAATGTCATCTTGATTTGTTATCAGAAGCAAAACAAGATGATCTGAGAGGCCAGAGCCAAAGTTGAGGCGAGGACTCACAAAATCTATTTTTTTTTTTTTTTTTTTTTAAGAAATAGCACTGGTGGAATGAGAATTTCGTCTGTGGCGTTCCTAGTGTCAACAGAAGGAAATGAGAACGTCTCTTTTATGTATTTATGTATATATTTTTTCGCTTGAGGGACTTCCAGTATCTTGGTTTGTCTTGTACATATAGAAAAATATGGCCATTTCCTGATGAGCTGGCAAACTGAGGAAAAATGTTACTAAAATCTGTCAGAATAAAAAAAAAGCAAAAAACGGAGAGATGAGATCGGCATTGTTGTCTGGGCTTTACATCATTGGATTAGACCAGTAATGCTATTGTGAAGGTAGGGAGGTTGGGGGGAAGGAGGAGGAGGCGAAGTGGAGGATTGGAGGGGAGCGAAGGAATGGAAGAAGGAGACACGGAGGGAGGACAAGTAAAAGAAGAAAGATCTGAAGGAAGGCAGAGGGAGGAAGTAGGGAATAAATGAGGATTGGAGGGAAGAAGGGGAGGGGAGGAGGAGGGGAATGGAGGATGGAAAAGAAGACAATACGAAAGGAAGGCAGAGGGAGGATGAGAGGGACGGAGGATTAGTGGAAACAGAGGATAAAGGAGGATAGAAGGAGGGAAAGGAAGGGAGGAAGGAGGGAATGGAGGAAAGCTAAAGGGTAAGGAAGGAAGAGGAGAGAAAAAGGAGGAAGAAAGGGACGAGGAAGATAAGGGGAGGGAAGAAATGAGAGACAGATGAAGAGTACTGTAGAGGAAAGAAAGAGGAGAGGGAGAAAAAGGGAGGAAGAGAGGGAGAGGGGACTGATAGAGGAAGAAGAAAGGGAAAGAAGTAGAAGGAGTGGGGGTGGGGTGTGGGGGAGATTTTTGTTTTTTGTTATGTTTTTTTTTTTTTAGATAGCATGTCGAAGTAAAAATCGAGATAACGAGAGTTGAATGAAAGATTCTTGTAGGACGAGTTGGCTGTGCAGTACGCGTGGAGGACCGCAACATAATGAGGCGACCCATTCTTCTTCTTCTCATTTTTTCCACGATTCGATGCACATGATAGCTGACAGGAAAACGTAGAGGGGGGAATTGGGGGTGGAGAGAGAGAGAGAGAGAGAGAGAGAGAGAGAGAGAGAGAGAGAGAGAGGAGCCATGACACGATGATATTGAGAGAGGGAGAGCGGAGATAGAGGAATATATATATATATATATAATATATATATATATATATATATATATATATATATATATATATATATATATATATATATATATATATATATATATATATAGAGAGAGAGAGAGAGAGAGAGGGGGGGGGAGGCATGACACGATGATATCGAGAGAGGGAGAGAAGGAGACAGAGGAAGAGAGAGAGAGAGAGAGAGAGAGAGAGAGAGAGAGAGAGAGAGAGAGAGAGAGAAAGTGAAGTAGAATCTAGGCTGAGAAACATTGGACTGCTGTCTGCGTTGTATAGGTATGGATCTGTTCCAATGTCACCGCCTGACAGGAGGAGCGAAAGTCTTCGGTTTTCAGCTCAGTCAAACAAAGCGATGAGTTCTTCAGGGAAAGGTTTCGGGGACATGATTCTCTCCGACGTGGATCTAGATCGAAACCAACCGGCACAGCGATACGCCACGTCTACCTGAAGAACGGTAGGGATGGATTGGGGACCTGGCTGGAAGTTTAACAGGGAGGATTCAGAGGAGGAGAAAGAGGAGGAGGAGGAGGAGGAGGAGGAGGAAAGCGAGGGTGGTAATACTCTCAAGACGTTTGTTCGGTCGAAAGGTCCGTGTCGTGGGACCTTATGCGGGTACTCTGTGTTGTCACTGATAATGGTGTCAGTGGGTATATGGTGTTGGTAGATATGGCTTCCGGCTTGACCAGATCGTGGGAAGTCGCTCAGTTACCCGGGGGCTGGGGG
>NC_134782.1:8601509-8606509 GCF_046742065.1 Oratosquilla oratoria
CTTATTGTTGTTGTTGTTGTTGTTGTTGTTGTTGTTGTTGTTGTTGTTATTATTGTTGTTGTTGTTGTTGTTGTTGTTGTTGATATTGTTTTTGTTGCTGTTGGTGGTGGGGATTGTGGTGAGTGATTGTGGTTGTGGGAGTGGAGGCCGTGGTGGCGATGACGACGACGAAAATGACGACGACACGACGAGGAATGAACGGTGGGCACATCCACGTAAGTCATGCAAGATGGGTGTCGGAGAGAATCATCTCCCTACTGCGCCCTTCAAGACCCGTCGATACCTCCACATGAGAAAAGCTGGCAACCGGCGACACCTCCCTTCTGGCCTTTGAGTCGGAGGCACAGGAACAGACCCACACTAACCCAACACTCAGGCGTCTTCCACAAGAGCGATATATTCGAAAGGTGGAGGACAGTTGCAGGCTTCTGTGGGGCCGCGGGGTTCCAGTTAGTGAAAATTGAGGCAACAATTAATCATCGTGACGACGACGATGGCGAAGACGACGATATCAACGACGACGACGATTATGTTAACATTGACGCTGATGATGACCATGACGACGACGATGATGAAGAAGAAGAAAAAGAAGAAGAAGACGGAGAAAGGGAAGAAAAAAGAAGAGAAAAGAAAAAGAAAAAGACAGTGACGATGACGACGACGACGACGACGACGGAAAGAGGGTGTGTCAAGGTGGAAGGGGGAAGTGAAATCAATAAGAGACGGAGGGGCGGGGGGAGGAGAGATACAGAGGCCGCTAAAGATAACGTTAAAGATAACAGGTGGAAGAAGAGAGGAAGCGCAGTCTGGGAGGCCGGCCGGGGAGCGCTACGGTCGAGGATGTAGAATGCGACACACACACACACACACACACACACACACACACACACACACACACACACACACACACACACACACACACACACACACACACACACACACACACACACACACACACACACACATACATATATATATATATATATATATATATATATACATTATGTGTGCGTGTGTACAAACACACACACACAATGTATAAATATATATGTGTGCAGTATGTATGGAGACAAGGCCAGGAGGAATTCAGCTGCTGTCGAAACCGTCAACTTTGCCCAGTGTGTTTGGACAGCTGGGGCTAGTGACAGTCACTGGTAACCCTCAGGGGCTGCCTTGGTACCTTCCATGAAAGGTTAAAAAAAGCAGGAGATAAACAATCAAAGAAAACGGAATTAGATGAAGTGAGAAGAAGAAAATGACGAGGAAGAGTAAAGTTTAGAGGTAAGAGAAAACGGGAATGAGGAGAAAATGGAGAGAGGGGGAGAAAAAGAAAAGTAATTGGAAGAAGGGGGCATATTAGAAAACGGAAGTTGGGAGAAGCGAAAGAAAAGAAAGAATGGGAAATGTAAAGGTGGGGGGAAAAGAGTTAGGAAAGCGAAGAAGAAAGATAAAAGAAAAATCAGGAGGACGCGGAGGGGAAGAAGGAACCAGAAATAGAGGGAAGAAGTAAGAGAGGCGAGACGAAAACGGGACGAAAGAAGTGAAAGAGAAAACGCGGTGCGGTATAAGCACATCGAATAAGCAGCATCAGCAGCAGCAGTAGTATATGAAGCAATTACTGTGAAGAGGGAAGAATGGCAACAAGTGGATAACGAGGTGCCATAGAGAGAAGATGGAGGAAAGAACCGAAGAAGGGGGCGAAGGGGTGGTGGGGGGAGGGGGGGAGAATTTGCAAAATTAAATATTTGAGAGGGCAAGGTTAGGAAAGAGGGGGAAAGGGAGTGAGTGATGGTAATGGGGACAAAGGAGAGAGGGGAAAAGAAGTGAAGAAGTAAAGAGTAAAAGGGGAAAGATCTGTTGACCTTAACTTCGCGACGTCCTCTCGCTTCGCGAGAATCGTCGAAGTCGTCCTGCGTTTAGCCAGAATAAAGTCGTTACCGAGGAACGTGGCCCTTCGGTTTGATTGTTGAGAGAGTTTTAACCTCTCTCTCTCTCTCTCTCTCTCTCTCTCTCTCTCTCTCTCTCTCTCTCTCTCTCTCTCTCTCTCTCTCTCTCTCTCTCTCTCTCTTTCTTTTTCTCTCTTTCACATTTTCCCCTTTAGCTGATAAAAATTTTCCGGCATGGGCCAGAATCGAAATTTTGAAGTGTCATCGCCGTGGCAGAGAGAAGAGCCCATCTCTCTCTTCTTTCCTCTCTTCTTCATATCCTCTCTTCCTTACCGAGTCTTCCTTTTCCTTTCCTTCTGGATACCGACAGACTATTTCAATCGTTCCCGTGGTACCCTCACCCCCTCTTTCGCCTCTCTGTGCTAGGGAAGGTATTAATGAAAGAAAAAAATATGATGTGTAAATTGTTAGAACAGTAGAAGGAGAAGGGAGAGGAGGAGGAGGAGGAGGAAGAGGAGGAGGAGGAGGAGGAGGAAGAGCAGGGAGAAAAACTTGTGGTTTTGGCTGTTGTTTGAATTAAGGTGGTGAAGGGGTTGTTATGATGACAAGGAGAAGGAGGAAAGAGAGGAGGGGAGAAAGAGGAGGAGGAGCAGGAGGTGCAGAAGGAAAATAAGAATGAGAAAGAGAGAGAGAGAGAGAGAGAGATAAAGACAGAGAGGGAAAGAGAGAGAGAGAGAGAGAGAGAGAGAGAGAGAGAGAGAGAGAGAGAGAGAGAGAGCAAGAGATAGAAAGCAAGAGAGAGACAGAGAGATAAAGACAGAGAGAGAGAGAGAGATAAAGACAGAGAGAGAGAGAGAAAGAGAGAGACCTTGTTATTACTTATGTTAATTGACGTGGAAGCATTGTTGAGCTTTCCCCAATTATCCCTGCATAACCATCTGCCCATCACTTCTTTTAGGTCATGCTATTATAAATCCTGGTCACCATTACGCTCAGCGAATGCAATCCTGTCTCCGCCCGTCTTCATTTCAAGGCATGACAACTCCCATGCTCCCCCTCCCCCACTCCTCTCCCTCCCAATTTGATCTTTCATTTATATATCTATTTATTTATCTATTTATTTATTCATCTATTTTATTTATTTATTTATTTATTTATTTATTTATTTATTTATTTATTTATTTATTTATTTATTTATTCATTTATTTATTTATCTATTTATTTATGATTTATTTATTTATTTATTTGTTTATTTATTTATTAATTTATTTATTTATCTATTTTTTAGGACATCTTTCCACCCGAGCATTTAGCACACACTGGGTCGGGCAGGCTGGCAGAGTAACAATAGGCATTGTCCTTTTCGAATAAAGGACGTTATGACGTCATAACGCCGTGATGTCATAGAAATAAGGTCATTTTGGAGGAGCACCTGATTCCCTCGGCTTTCGGGATCGCGCCTTATTTGACACGGAGGTCGGATCTCGCTTCCGGTCTTATGTTGGTTCTGTTGCTTCCTCCCTCGCCAGTCGGGCGCGACTCTTCTTCTTTTTCTTCTTCATTTTTCTTCTTCAATCTTCTTCTTCTTCTTTTTCTTTTTCTTCTTCTTCTTTTTCTTCTTCTTCTTCTTCTTCTTCTTCTTCTTCTTCTTCTTCTTCTTCTTCTTCTTCTTCTTCTTCTTCTTCTTCTTCTTCTTCTTCTTCTTCTTCTTCTTCTTCTTCTTCCTCCTCCTCCTCCTCCTCCTCCTCCTCCTCTTCGGTTTTTATTTTTCTCTGCCTCAGGGTTCTTCTGATTTTGATTCTGTTGTTTCACATTTCTCGCTGTTTCTCGTGTCGTATCCTCCTGCACAGTGACCTTTTCCTGCAGTCATATATGTTTTCTTATGTTATTCAACTCTCTTCCTCTCTCTCTCTCTCTCTCTCTCTCTCTCTCTCTCTCTCTCTCTCTCTCTCTCTCTCTCTCTCTCTCTCCCCCTCTAGCTCAGGAGCCTCTCCTCCGCTGAATAGAACCCTCAGGTATTTGCCATCCAAGAAGACAAAGAAAATCCTCTGACGAGAATTGACGGCTTATTGGGGATGGTCATTATCCTGTTCGCAGCAAGGGATTCTAACCCATTTCCCTCCCTTTCCCTCCTTTCCTCTCTCCTCCCATCCCTTCCCATCCCCTCCTCTCCCCTCCTGTCTCTCCCTCCTTTCCGCTGAATGAAATCGCGAGGCGACAGCTACAACGAAACCTGAAGAGAAACCTGAATGGGCGAATGAGACAGAAAACTTTTAAAAGAAGCCTTATGGTCTTTCCATCACCGCTGCCGAGTCATCTTCCTCCTCCTCCTCCTCCTCCTCCTCTTCCTCATCTTCCTCATCTTCCTCCTCCTCATCTTCCTCCTCCTCCTCCTCTTCCTCCTCTTCCTTCTCCTCCTCCTCCTCCTCCTCCTCCTACTGCCATCGCGAGCGTCATCAGTCTTCATCTCCTCCTCTCGCTCTCTGGGCCTCGGATGGGGCCGTAAGTCTTTATTCCCTCCTTCGTCTGTCTTCAGGAAATCCCGTGATTTACTTTTACCCTCTGCCTTATTTTTCCGCTCTTTTCACTTTTCTTTTTTGGGTGTTTGTGTGCGTTTGTACGCGAGTGTGTGTGATTCACCGTGGTCTAGGTTCACACCATCAGTTCACCTATAGTGACGATGTGCCAACACTGAAGTGAGACGCTGAATCACCGCACTCGCTCCTCTGTTGTCTGCCCGTGCACATGGCGTGGGTTTCACTGGAAGCCATGAATGTAGTGCGACCCGTGCGACTGCTTGCCTGACACTTATCAGTGATTGAACCAGAGCCCTACGACTACGAGAAACTAGCGCTACCCTCTGCTCCACGTGAGCTCCATCTATATACATACAGATGTACAAATACACGTGTATGTTTTATATATATATATATATGTATATATATATATGTATACATATATATATATATATATATATACATATATATATTATATATATAATATATATATATATATATATATTTATATATATATATATATATATATATATGTAAGAGAGAAATGGGTGGGGAAGGGCAAACGAAGATGTGCTGGGAATAGAGTTTATTGCCCTAA
>NC_134782.1:8614009-8616509 GCF_046742065.1 Oratosquilla oratoria
CTCAATCCATTTTTTTTATCATTTGTTTTTATCGAGTTATATCGACTCCCTCTATACTGCATCATTTGTAATTGTAATTTTTTCTCATTTCTCTGGCCTTCATTCTCTCAATATTTCTTTCTTTCTTTTCTTCGTCCTCTCTCTTTTGTTGTCCTCTTAATTCCTTTTTTCTTTTTCTCTTCTTTCCGTCCTTTTTCTATATATCCTTTCTCTTTTTTTTTTCTTTTTTTTTCATACCTTTTTCTATTTCTATTTCATTTCTTTTTCCCACGTTGTCTAATTTTCTGTTCGTCAGTTTTGCTGCTTTTGCACATTTCAAATTTCCAAAGACTTGAAGATGCTGGTACTACTAATGGCATTTAAATATTAGAATCAAAATGATCTTCCGAGTAATGTGGGATGTGGGTTTTGCTGCTTTTCGAAGAAAAACCTCGTTGAGTGGGATGGGAGAGGCGGGTACACGAAGGAGGGAGGAGAGGATGCTTGGGGATGTGGGATACAGTATAGGGAGGTAGTGGGAGGTGGGAGGGAATAGGGAGCAGGGTTGCGATAAGGAGGAGGGATGGTGGCAGTGAAAGGAAGGAGTAGAATGTAAAGAAGGGGATAGGTAGAAGGCTTAGTCCTGTTCACACTAGTGCTTTTAACCGCCGCGGTTCAAACCGCGGATATTTCATTACAATGTATGTCAACGAAGGCGCTCACACGTAACGCAGTTTTTCCTTGACTATGCTGTACCGCCGCGGTTTCCGCGCTGTTCAGACCGCTAGTGTGAACAGGGCCTTAGAGCAGAGAGAGGTATTGGAGTACAGACTGGAATTGGATTAGGGAGTGATGATGGGGTTAATGAGGTACAGAGTAGGCATGAGGTTATCAAGAGGGGTTGGGATCTATGCTTGGGGTAGAAAAAAGGGTTGAGGTAGATAGGTAGTAGATACGCTGGGGCGTAGGATTTATTCTGTTATGTTCAGCGACCCATGGAAAGAACAAATGGCTGGAAATCACACAGCCAGTCCATTATGCTATCGGATGGCATTGGAAGAAAAACATGTATGTCGTGCGTACATATTCTGTATAGACCGTTCTGATCACGTATGTAAAGAATATATCCACACATTGCATCAAGCAGAGCATCATCGAGCTTTGAGGACAGTGTTGCTTAAATACGGCTTGTAATGTTTCTGGGCGTTGTTTTGATTAACATTCTTCTCCAAAGAGAATTAATCCGCTTTATTTGGAGACAAATTGACCATTTACATCAGGCCAGATAATGCCTGCTATGGGCACTTGAAACAGCAACTTTGATTTTAGTCTTTGTTGACACTCCAACTTTGCTTTTAGCCGAAGCTTGTTCTTGGCCAAGTTGCTGTTGGTGTTGAGGGGAGTCCTGCAGGCAATGTAGTGAAGAGTTTGGGGAGAGGGGGTAGGAGAAAGTCTGTCGCCTTTGAAGGCATTAGTCAAGGTAAAGTGCGGGTGGCCACCTATCACGCAGCAACCTTGTCGAGAGGAGGGGAGGGGAGGGGACGGAAAAGGAGGGATGAAGAGGGGAGGGGAGGGAAGGGAGGGGAGGGGTGGGGAGAGGACGGAAAAGGAGGGATGAAGAGGAGAGAGGAGGGAAGAGAGGGGAGGGGAGGGGACGGAAAAGGAGGGATGAAGAGGAGAGAGGAGGGGGAAGGGAGGGAAAAGGAGGGATGAAGAGGGGAGGGGAGGGAAGGGAGGGGAGGAGTGGGGAGGGGACGGAAAAGGAGGGATGAAGAGGAGAGAGGAGGGAAGGGAGGGGAGGGGTGGGGACGGAAAAGGAGAGATGAAGAGGAGAGAGGAGGGAAAGGGAGGAAAAAGGAGGGATGAAGAGGAAAGAGGAGGGAAGGGAGGGGAGGCGAGGGGACGGGGAAGAAGGGATGAAGAGGAGAGAGGAGGGGAAAGGACGGAAAAGGAGGGATGAAGAGGGGAGGGGAGGGGAGAGGAAAGGAGGGTAATGGAGGGGGAGGCGAGGGGAAGAAGGCAACAGGTCGTCTAGCGCGAGATTTTGTTTTACATAGTATATTAATTTCTTGTTTTTTGTTTATTTTGTTTTGTTTTATTTCTTCCTTTTTTGTCATTTGTTGTTTTAACGTGTTTTTTTACGTTGATTTGTGTTTTGTTTAGCTTTGTTTTTCTTAGTTTTATTTTGTCGTGATTTTGTCTTGTTTTGTCACATTTTATTGGTGTAGGGAGCCAAACAAGATAGAAATTCCCACATGTCGCCGTTTCACAGAACAATGAGAGAAATTCGAATTTGCAATCAGATATCGAAAACGAATGGTCGTCTCGATGCTTTCTCTTTCTAAAAGAACAAGTTCAGTCTATCATTTGATAGAAAGATGCCCGCGGGAATGGATTTGTAAAACCTCATAGTGGACGGAACGAAAGAACGATCTTACTGCTTACTGATGGACTCAAAAAAAAAAAAAAAAAAAAAAAGGGGGGGAGGGAGCACGGTAGACACAGTATCTAAATTTTTAGC
>NC_134782.1:8626509-8629009 GCF_046742065.1 Oratosquilla oratoria
TACATACATACATACATACTTACATACATACATACATACATACATACATACATACATACATACATACATACATACATACATACATACATACATACATACATACATACATACATACATACATACATACATACATACATACATACATACATACATACATACTTACATACGTACATACACATACATACATACGTACACATACATACATACATACACACATACACACCTAGTAGATAGATATATAGATATATCGAAATCAAGGTAAATGTATACGTAGGTAAATAGATATATAGATAGATAAATGGGCAGACAAATAAATAAGTAGGCAGTTAGGCTGGTAGGCAGATAAGTAGAAATAAAGGAAAAAGAGAGAGACAGGGAGAGAGCATATGTCTGTTAACGTTCGCCATGCAAAGGATCATTTATGCCTTTTAAGAACCGCACAATAACCGCTGGTTTTCTGTCCAGGTGACGGGAGGGAGTGGGTGGGTGGGTGGGTGGAGGGGGGCAGCTGGCAGGAGCGAGCGAGCGAGCTGCGGCAACTCAGGCGAGAAGAGCCGAGACGGGACATTGTGGGTCTCCCAAGGGTCGGACGTTCTTGGAAAGACAGTGAGGCTCTCCTGTGTTTGAACGGGGCAAACGATCAGCATCTTTTATATGACACGCTTACTTCTTGGTCTGACTTTTGTAAATGTGTATGTGCGCGTGTAACATATATATATATATACATACACACATATATATATATATACATATATATATATATATATGTCTGTATATACATATGTATACATACATATATGTGTATACATATATGTATGTATATATATATATATATATATATATATATATATATATATATACATATATATATATTGATAGACGGATATGTAAACACGAATAGTAGATATAAGTGGTGCAGTGAAAAAAGAGGCATTAGCTAGGATTATGGCACCAGATCACCTAACCATGAATGAGTTGAAATACTGCTGGTATACTGCACCCATGGGGAGAGAGAGAGAGAGAGAGAGAGAGAGAGAGAGAGAGAGAGAGAGAGAGAGAGAGAGAGAGAGAGAGAGAGAGAGAAATAGAGAGAAAAAGAGAGAAAGTACTGAATATGAAGGTAGGCTTAAAAAGGTTGCAACAAAAAATATGCAACAAAGTTTACGGCTACACCAACCAAATTGCAACGAGACCAAATATGTTGTGATTAGGGTGCCAAGAGAAGTTATGGGAGGAAATTGAAAGGCGGTAAGGTGAACACGGGAAAACTTTAAATGAAAAGAATAATAGTTTTGGTGCTTAAGTCCATGTATTCCCGAGAAAATTGTTGGGGCTGACAGTCCGGGCTAATTAGGAAGAAAAAGGGAAAACAAAAGTCTTTCTCAAGTGAAGCGGTTCGAGGCTTGTCCATTCCAACTAAGCTCAAGGAGAACGAGAGAGAGGGAGATGTTAACACGTTTTGTATATGTATAAGTATATGTATATGCATATATGTATATATATATATACATATATATATGTATATATATATATATATATATATGTATATGTATATGTTTATGTATATGTATGTATATATATATATATATATACTATATATATATATATATATATATATATACATATATATATACATATATGTATATGTATACATATATACGTATATGTATACGCATATGTATATGTATATGTACATATATATGTATGTATATATATATATATATATATATATATATATATATATATATATATTATATATATAAATGTATATATATATATATATATATATATATATATATATGTGTGTGTGTGTGTGTGTGTGTGTGTGTGTGTGTGTGTGTGTGTGTGTGTGTGTGTGTGTGTGTGTGTGTGTGTGTGTGTGTGTGTGTGTGTGTGTGTGTGTGTCTGTGTGTGCGTGTTGGACTCGTGTTGGACTCGTGTTGGACTCGTGATTCACAGCTCTTTCCCTCCACGAAGAGAGCTCAGAGCTCATATATGACCGATCTATGGGTAAAGTTGTGACCTTACATGCACACACCCACGCAACTACCTTCCCACGAGGGTTGGAGTAACGACTCGCAGCTTAGCGATACTGAAATTATTTTAGCCCTGGGCGGGACTCGAATCCGGACCGCCGTAGTGGCGTCCGAGAATTCTAACAGTGGGCCATCAACGTCGTGTGTGTATATGTGTGTGTGTGTGTGTGTGTGTGTGTGTGTGTGTGTGTGTGTGTGTGTGTGTGTGTGTGTGTGTGTGTGTGTGTGTGTGTGTGTGTGTGTGTGTGTGTGTGTGTGTGTGTGTGTACGTGTGTGTGTGTGTATTTGTAAATTATGTATACACACACATGGTCACATTTTAAGATATTAGGATATTTTAATATGTAGAATAAAGTACGTAAAAATGCAGCACAACTAATGAAGAGCTGTGGACGAGTAAATGCTTATGTATACAAAGCCCTTTTGTAGGTCCGAGAGTGCTGTGGCACTGAAGGGTTAAGTAG
>NC_134782.1:8636509-8651509 GCF_046742065.1 Oratosquilla oratoria
AAAATTGTAAAAAATTCTTCTAGAATGCCATGAAAACTTCTTCAAAATGATTCTCAAAATTTCTTCAAATTTATTCTCAAAATTTCTTCATAAATGACCTGAAAATTTCTTCAAGAATCCACTGAAAATTTCTTCAAGAAGGTCCTGAAAATTCCTTCAATAATGCTCTGAAAAAATCTTCAAGAAGATTCTGAAAATGTCTTCAAGGTCCTAGAAATTTCTTCAAGAATGTTCTGAAAAATTCTCCAAGAAATTTCTGAGGGTGCCACAATAAACACGGCTCGTAAGTTGTGCGGCTTTTTGGGCGTGGGTGTACTGTTACTTACCTCCTGCGACTCGTTGGGCTTCGTGCTCGCCTTGTGGCCACGTATCGGCTCACAGTAACTCCCATTTATACTGTCTTTCCTAGTACCTATGGCAAAGGTGATTGCTTAGGTCAAAACTAAACTTCTCGTGGTGGAAGCTCAACATCTATTATAAAGTTGGTTTTGGGAAGATAGATTCGTTTCCTCAGGTTGCCCTGAGATGTCTTGGTGGTTGGCATAACGAAGTAAGAGATGTGGCATTTGACATAGAAGACGTTACCGATTTTTTTTAAGCCAAAGTGGACGATACGAAAGAATCAAGAGGTTTTATTTTGGCTAGCGTCAGATGAATTCATTCAGCCGGAAAAAGTCTCTGTAACGAAAATGGCCCAGGATGCACTAAAAGACTGGGTTCAGTAGACCCAGGGAAGAGTTTCTGTATCCATAGCTGTAGTTGTGGCTTCGAGCTTACAACTACCGGTAAACCTAGCAAATCACAGAATGAAAAAAGGGACCCCACTGTTGTAACTGTATTTTTTATTGATATGTATATTTTCAGATTGTTTGAGTTACGTGTTGACGCACAAGACTTTCCCTCTTTATTTGAGAAAGGCATCTTTTTCTGTTGTCGGTAACTCGAAGTCTAAAAAAAAAGGAAACAAGAATATCAACAAAATTGCAAATATAACAGTCGGGGTACATTTTTGATCTGTGTCACTCTAATTTATGACACGCTATTGACGTCACCGATGACGTATGGTCGACACCAAGAGAGAGAGAGAGAGAGAGAGAGAGAGAGAGAGAGAGAGAGAGAGAGAGAGAGAGAGAGAGAGAAGATTGAAGAGCTACTGTATGGTATTCTTGGTTATTTCTGCAATTGAATCTCTATACTACAACTTTATTAGGCAATCATTTAACTATATTCCACCTAGTTGCGTCTTTCCAAGGGTTTCGTCGCAAATTGACATATTTTCACCAAATGTACATGAAAGGTTACATCATGCAGCTCACTGGAGGGAAGGGATATAACATTTGATCAGATATATACAACGTTTGCGCTGGTTGGTATTCTCGGAATCAACTTTACCCTCACGTTTACACGTTACGAAAACATTTCTGAGTTTCACAATACTCCTAGTTGGCTGGGAATGGAGGTGACGGGGCAGAGGGGGAGAAGTTGCGAACACAAAGTCTTATGTGCTGCTGTTGCCTCCGCTGGTCAAAAGACCACGATTTCGTAAAGACCCAAAGGAACCTCCTGTACTGAGCAGCACTGGGCAGCAATACACTCTTTCAACCGCCACATCTTTCCAGCGGGGAACTAAGAAACGTGTATGTACATGTGAATACACACACACACACACACACACACACACACACACACACACACACACACACACACACACACACACACACACACACATACACACACCACGCACACACACACACACACACACACACACACACACACACACACACACACACACACACACACACACACACACACACACACACACACACACACACACACACACACATATATATATGTATATATATATATATATATATATATATATATACTGTATATATATATATATATATATATATATATATATATATCTATACATATACATACATATACCAAAGGCTTTTTTCCCCTACACGGGGGGTAGCCAAAAGAAAAAAGACATAGAAACCACTCCCGCCCATTCCATTTCCTATATATTCCACTTCCCTCCACCCTCCTCCTTTCCTCTTATCTTGGCACCTCCTGGATGACGGGTCATCCCTGCATCCTGTCCACTGCCCTGGGTCAGAAGCATTGTCGCAAGACACAGCATATCCAAAGCAAGGCCGCTTCATAAATTCGGCGACACCCCCTCTCCGTCCCCCCATGCAGAAAAGGATAAGACGGGGAGAAAACCCTTCGGGCTGTGTCAAATTTTTCTGATACTTACTTCCTCACCCCCACCACCCACCCACTCCCCCTTATACATCACAGCATCATCTATACACAACCGCTATCTATTCACCCCTATCCTCTGTCCTCTCCCGTCCTTCCTCCATAGACATTCCTCTCTTTTGTAATGCCCCTTTCACCCCATCCATCCATCTCATCCTAGGACGCCCCCTCATATTCACTCCTTCCACCTCTGCCTTCCACACTTCTTTTACTAATCTTTCTTCACTCATTCTTTCCATGTGTCCAAACCGTCCTAATACTCTTTCATCAGCCATATCTCCCAGCTCCCTTTCCACCCCCGTTCTCCTCCTCACCTCCTCATTTCTCACTCTATCCACCCTAGTAACCCCTATCATACTTCTCAGACATTTCATCACAAACACATTCAAACTCCTTCTCTCTTCCTCTCTTATGTTCCACGTTTCTGCCCCGTACAATGCTGTTGGCACAATCACTCCTTTATATAACCTCCTCTTAGCTTCCATTCCCAGATGTCTGTTTCTCATTATACTTTTCAATCCACTAAGGCATTTACTCGCTTCTCTCAATCTACTGTACATTCTAACTCCACCCCCACTCCTCCCTTTCCTGCCACATTCGCACCCAAGTATCTAAAACGATCCACTTTCTCCAGTCTTTCACCCTTAATGCTCACTTCCAGCCTGCTGTCACTCTCTCCCCTTGTACATCTCATCACCTTACTTTTACCCACATTTATCTTCAGATTCCTTCTTTCACACACCTTCTCAAACTCTGTCACTAACTTCCTCAATCCCTCCTCTGATCCTGCTACAAGCGCAGTGTCGTCAGCAAACAACAACTGGCTCACCTCCCACTTTTCTAAATTTTCTTTAATCATCTCCAACCCCTGACCCACTACCCTTGCATTCAGTTCTCGCACCACCCCATCCATGTACAAGTTGAACAGCCAGGGCGACATAACACATCCCTAACGAAGTCTCACCATTCACTCTCTCCATTTCTAATCCTAACACAAGCTATACTACTCTCGTAAAAACTCTTGATTGTTCTTAACAGCTTTCCTCCTATACCATATATCTGCAGTATCTCCCACAGTGCCTTCCTGTCTACCCTGTCATAAGCCTTTTCCATATCCATAAAAGCCCAAAAAACATACTTACCTTTTCCTATAGCTTTCTCACATATCTGTCTTACCAGAAACATCTGATCTATACAACCCCTACCTGTCCTAAACCCACACTGTTCCTCACCAATTTCTCCCTCTGTTCCTCTCCTAATCCTCTCAATCAAGACCCTCCTATAAGCCTTTCCAACTACACTCAACAAGCTGACCCCTCTGAAACTACTACACTCACACTTGTCTCCCTTTCCCTTGTAAAGCGGAACTATACAGGCACTCCTGCAGTCCTCCGGCACTCTACCCTCTCTTAAACAAACATTAAATAACCTCACCAGCCAGTCCACCATAACTGTACCTCCTTTCTTCAGACATTCTGCATGGCATCCATCCAGACCAGGTGCCTTACCTGCTCTCATCATCTTAACAGCTGCTTTCACTTCATCCTTCCCTATTTCTCCTCTATTTTCCTCACTCATCACTCTCACTTTCTTAGCGCTTCCCACTGCAACTAACTCTCCCTCCTGCTCCGCCGGCACCTTTAGCAACTCATTATATATATATATATATATATATATATATATATATATATGTATATATATATATATACACACACACACACACACACACATATATATATATATATATATTTATACATATATATATATATATATATTTCTAGGGCACAGGTTCTCACGGAGACAATTTTGATTAAAATCAACTGCGCTAATAGATTTAACTATTTTCAGTTGTATCTTCTTAAGTTTAAGGAAGGACTTCCTATCAACTTCATTCAGCTTATGAACGAAATCATCCATGGTGAATGTGAAAAGAAAGGCGCTGGAGAATGCCGATGGTTTCTATTAAATATGTAACAGCATGTAAAAAACTGTTGACAACGACACCTAAAACTTCGGAGTTTTTTCACCTCGATAAGAGGCTTCCTCAGGGTGAGAAGGACTTCATTGGTGTAGAGGCGATGTTCTGGTCTTGAAGGTCTAGAGGCAAGTTAAGAAGGTTGCTAAGCGGGAGGCTTTTTATACTCGGTCGAACGGTTTCAGTCGACCCAGAGCGGGTGGAATGCCGGGCTCTGATTGGCTCATAGGACGTTTCGCCTGATCTCGGGCGGCGGGGGTGACCTCTGTCTGCTACGCAGCTCAAGCGGCTAGGCCCGGGCAGAATGCTAGCTTGTGATTGGCTGCGGGGGTTCTCCCGTGATCTTGTGCTTACCCCGGGCAGAATGCTGGCTTCCGATAGGCTGCTGTGATTCTCTCGTGATCTGGAGGAGGCTCTGGTTTTTGGCTGGAGATCTTGGCGGCTTGATGGAAGGTCTTGTGTAGGTTGAAGAGGGAGCGGTTTCAGAGGGCGAGCTGAAGGGAGAATAAAATCAGAAGCAAGTTGTACATTAATGGTAGGGTGACGGGAAGTGATGGCTACGGCTTCTGCAATTTGCATACGCCTGTGGTTGGACTCTCTGTGAAGAATGGTCGTAGAGTCAATTAGTTTCTGGAGGGGCGGTTTTTTGTCATGATGATCAATGTAATGCTGAAAGATGGAACCTTGGTTACGGTGGTATAGGAGGCGTCTTCTTAAGGTAGTGGAGGTTCTACCAATGTAGGTGTTGGAGCCGTCACAGCGACTCTCCTGACACGTGAATTCATAGATTACGTTGGTAGAGGCCTCGAAAGGGGTCTTAGGAGCAGTGTTGTTTTTCATAACCAAAGCTCTAGTGAGGTTTGGTTTAACAGTAAATTCTAAAGGCAATGGTAGTGGTTGAATCGGTGGGAGTGACTCCTCTTTTTTATGATGCCTTTAATGGCATCACACTCTTCTTTATAATTGTCGTGATAATTGTTTCGATGATATATGATGATCTTGTTGTCTGGGGAGTCTGGAACCTGGTTAGGAGCTGCGTATTGTTCAAGCTTCTTCTTGATGAGTCCTTCAATCATGTGGTCTGGATATCCGTTATTGGTTAGAAGCTGTCGGATGCGGTCAAATTCCCGGTGGGTATCTGTCCAGCTACTGCAATGCGTTAAGGCCCTGTTGATATATGCAGCGGCTACAGACCGCTTGTAGGCTGCCGGGCATTCGCCGCGGGCATTGAGACACCTTCCTACGTTAGTAGCTTTAGTGTAGACCTTCGTCTACACTAGAAGAGAAAGTTTTCCAGCACCATCCTCCCCCTGGACTCTATACCCGTTATATCGATGACATCTTCATCACCACCACCAACGACAAAGATGCCGACAGCTTGATGATGGCCCTTCAGAACAACTCTTGCCTTACCTTCACCTGTGAACGCAGTATTCATCGGCGTCTCCCCTTCCTTGATTTGGACATCACCAAAGATGAGGATGGCTTCAGGACGAAGGTCTACACTAAAGCTACTAACGTAGGAAGGTGTCTCAATGCCCGCGGCGAATGCCCGGCAGCCTACAAGCGGTCTGTAGCCGCTGCATATATCAACAGGGCCTTAACGCATTGCAGTAGCTGGACAGATACCCACCGGGAATTTGACCGCATCCGACAGCTTCTAACCAATAACGGATATCCAGACCACATGATTGAAGGACTCATCAAGAAGAAGCTTGAACAATACACAGCTCCTAACCAGGTTCCAGACTCCCCAGACAACAAGATCATCATATATCATCGAAACAATTATCACGACAATTATAAAGAAGAGTGTGATGCCATTAAAGGCATCATAAAAAGAGGAGTCACTCCCACCGATTCAACCACTACCATTGCCTTTAGAATTTACTGTAAACCAAACCTCACTAGAGCTTTGGTTATGAAAAACAACACTGCTCCTAAGACCCCTTTCGAGGCCTCTACCAACGTAATCTATGAATTCACGTGTCAGGAGAGTCGCTGTGACGGCTCCAACACCTACATTGGTAGAACCTCCACTACCTTAAGAAGACGCCTCCTATACCACCGTAACCAAGGTTCCATCTTTCAGCATTACATTGATCATCACGACAAAAAACCACCACTTCAGAAACTAATTGACTCTACGACCATTCTTCACAGAGAGTCCAACCACAGGCGTATGCAAATTGCAGAAGCCGTAGCCATCACTTCCCGTCACCCTACCATTAATGTACAACTTGCTTCTGATTTTATTCTCCCTTCAGCTCGCCCTCTGAAACCGCTCCCTCTTCAACCTACACAAGACCTTCCATCAAGCCGCCAAGATCTCCAGCCAAAAACCAGAGCCTCCTCCAGATCACGAGAGAATCACCGCAGCCAATCGGAAGCCAGCATTCTGCCCGGGGTAAGCACAAGATCACGGGAGAACCCCCGCAGCCAATCACAAGCTAGCATTCTGCCCGGGCCTAGCCGCTTGAGCTGCGTAGCAGACAGAGGTCACCCCCGCCGCCCGAGATCAGGCGAAACGTCCTATGAGCCAATCAGAGCCCGGCATTCCACCCGCTCTGGGTCGACTGAACCGTTCGACCGAGTATAAAAAGCCTCCCGCTTAGCAACCTTCTTAACTTGCCTCTAGACCTTCAAGACCAGAACATCGCCTCTACACCAATGAAGTCCTTCTCACCCTGAGGAAGCCTCTTATCGAGGTGAAAAAACTCCGAAGTTTTAGGTGTCGTTGTCAACAGTTTTTTACATGCTGTTACATATTTAATAGAAACCATCGGCATTCTCCAGCGCCTTTCTTTTCACATTCACCATGGATGATTTCGTTCATAAGCTGAATGAAGTTGATAGGAAGTCCTTCCTTAAACTTAAGAAGATACAACTGAAAATAGTTAAATCTATTAGCGCAGTTGATTTTAATAAAAAAAATATATATATATATATATATATGTATGTATGTATATGTATGCATATATATATATATATATACATGTAATATACATATATATATACATATATATAATATATATATATGTATGTATATATATATATGTATACACACACACACACACACACACACACACACACACACACACACACACACATATATATATATATATATATATATATATATATATATATATATAAAGTATATATACAAATTGTGTGTGTTTGTGTGTGTGTGTGTGTGTGTCTGTGTATGTGTGTGTACATTTATAGGTATACATGTGTCTGAATATGTATGTTATTACAAAAGTCTGATTTAATCTTGCCTATAAACCTTTCAATTCAATAGATCTCTGTCTAGGGTCTAGACTCTGTCGTAGTTAGCGCCAGACAACTTTATTCCATTTCGGGCGAACCTCGACCTAAATAGTTTTAAGAATTTCCCTCCCCACCCCGTGTAGAGGATTCAGAGTGTACAGATAATTTGAACAGAATCGTCTGTCGCCGTTTGTTAAAGGAATATATGAGTTCCGCCTTGCTGCGGTGAAAGAGCTGATGACTGACCGGCCCGTTAGTTTCATCTTTACCCGTTAAACGCTCGGTGCAGTAGCTCACCGTGCATGAGCTGTCTGACAGTCAGGGCTGCGAGTGAATATGAATGCACAGCACTCCAGCACGAGGTGTTTTAGAAGTTCATACGCGTAACTGGAACGATAGGGTCTGTTTTCAGAAGATTTACGTGTGATAGCAGTCAGAGACAGAAGAAATACGATGTGGCAAAATGTTCTAAGCCAAACATGAACCTCAATAGCATTTCATAAGGGGTGGTTTCCTCTCTTTAAGTTAATTGGGGCTGATTTCCACACATACGCTTCACTGCTTCGTTCGATTGTTTTTATTTTTTTCAAATTCTCTAATATTGATCAAATTCAGCTAATTAATTCGAGCAATTATAAAACATTGTAATCATTATGATTAATCAGGTTTTTACATGGTTAGCCAGGACTTAATTGCCGAGCAAAGAATTTAACCCTTTCATCTTTCAATGCAGTTGCTTTGCCAAAGTAGAGCGATCCTTATCAATACGTTTCGGCTGTTGTCGGGGGTCTGGCAACTGGGCCGAGAGACCGCCCTAGACGGAATTGCCAAATTTCGCCGTGAAAGAGCGATATGACAAACGAAGCCTTTGATTGAGATCTCCGACCGACACAGAGCGCGTTACGCCTTTACACTTACACACACACTTACACACACACACACACACACACACACACACACACACACACACACACACACACACACACACACACACACACACACACACACACACACACACACACACACACACACACACACACACACACACACACACACACACACACACTGGGCGTGGAGTACAGCAGCTACGACCATGCTCTTACCACCCTTACTCTATCTAGGGTGTCCCAGCGGCACGGGGAGGCACTAAGGAAATTTGGGGAAAGCCTGCTTTCCCACCCTAGACACCGTCACCTCCTCCCTCCTGATGCTCCACCAACTCGCCACGCCACTAGACACATAAATAGACTCATACCAATCAAAGCGCCAAGGACAGACCGCTACAAAAACAGTGCTATCCCATCTATTGTGCACATAATTAACTCATTGTAAAATTGCTCCATGTATATATTCCAAGTTTTATATCTTTAATCAACTTTTCCACTGTATTATTGTCAGTGTACCACTGTAATAGAAATAAACCTTTTTTTATTATTAATATTATTATTATTATATTATTATTATTATTATTATTATTATTATTATTATTATTATTATTATTAATTATTATTATTATTATTTATTATTATTATTATTATTACACACACACACACACACACACACACACACACACACACACACACACACACACACACACATACAGAGAGAGAGAGAGAGAGAGAGAGAGAGAGAGAGAGAGAGAGATCGGGGCCTGAGATCAACGAGGCGGACATCGACAAAGACCGAGCGAGCGAGCGAGCGTTTAGCCAGGTTTGATTGCATCTCTATGATAATGTGGACCAATATAGTGTTACAATATCCCTGTATTAATATATCTACATTCTGCTTTTGTTTTGCAATTAGTATTACCTTATGAATGTATTATTTGTATTAACATATCAATGTTACATTTTGTTATTAAATTTGTATGTAATTAGCGGTAGTTTATAAGCATATGAATGTCATAGTATCAGTAGTATGATAATACACTTCACAATCACGAGCGAAATCGAGTCGGATGAAATGAACTCCATGATTCCGGAGGCCCGGAGACACAAACGGAATGGAACGGAAA
This sequence comes from Oratosquilla oratoria, assembly GCF_046742065.1. Taxonomy (NCBI): domain Eukaryota; kingdom Metazoa; phylum Arthropoda; class Malacostraca; order Stomatopoda; family Squillidae; genus Oratosquilla; species Oratosquilla oratoria. The sequence goes on from NC_134782.1 coordinate 8,646,037, forward strand.
CGGAACGGAACGGAACGGAACGGAACGGAACGGAACGGAACGGAACGGAACAGAACAGAAATCCACGATGCGTCCATGCTCAGGATCACCAGTCTTGACGGGATGAGACAGGACGGGACGAGACGAAGCCGCTTGCAAAAACGTCAACATCGGGAGTTATTGAGACGTTACGCCAAGTGGACTGACTGACTGACTGACTGACTGACTGACTGACTGACTGGGTGACTTGCCAGCCAGTACGAACCCACAGGACAACGGGAGGATCGTCAACTGATCCCGGCCGGGTTTGAAAGAGACAAAAGAACGTCTTAGTCTTTGATATACTTTCGTGTAGGGCAGAAGTTGGCTAAAGCCCAGGCTAAAGTCAAGTGGTGTGTTGTTGTTCTTCCTCTTATCCTGATAACAAAGGTTTTTCTTCCAGAGTCCCGGGTTCCCCTCCCTCCCTCCCACACTCGTCTTCCTACCTCCCCTTTACATGTTTGTGCAAAGTTTCTTAATGCTGGTAGATCAGTAGGCAAGTAGGTAAACAAGTTGAAATTATAATGTATCTCTTCAGTGCGGTGACCTCTTTCAAGACTTAGATTTGTTGAAGTGATGTGACGTTGTATAGCTCCGTGGGGGGAAGGGGAAGGGGAAGGGGAAAGGGAAGGGGAAGGGGAAGGGGGAGGGGAAGGGGTGTCGTAATGAAGGGACCAAGAACTCCCCTCCCTTTGATCTAAACTCTCCCCCCCCCCACGCCCAGTTCCATCCACAGCATCCTTACGGCATCCAGAATAAAAAAGGAAAGTACTATCTTGTATGAAAGGGGGATAACAGTGACTCGTTTCATAGCTTGCCGAGAGGACGGGGGTGGGGGTGGGGGTGGGGCATCGTGCCAAGGAGAAGAATAGATTCATTTTACGATTGTTGCAAAAAAAATAATAATAATAAAATAAAATAAAATAAACTCATAATCATACTGCCACGAAGTATGAAGTGAGAAATCCTTGTCATTCGTGGGAAGCCGTTGGGTTTTATGAGCCGATGTTTAGGTCGCCTCCCCACCTAGCCAGGGCTGCCGGAAACCAACGCAAGAAGCACGCACCGGGTCCCGGGAATCGAATCCACGACCACCTGTTCATGGGTTCGACACGGTATCCACTGCCCAGTGCGGAAAGAATTAGAGTTCTGGCGACTTGTCATGGAGCTGGAAATGGGCTGGCAAACGTGTTTACACAGTGAACTGTACGCACACACACGATAACATCGTCCAGTATATGTGTGTGTGTGTGTTAGGGAGCCACAAGTCATGAACAAACACGCCAAATAAGTTCTTCATGGTTACATAAATGTTTCACACTAAATATACTGGAATTACACGAGAATTAATGAAATAGCCTGGTGGTAGTCTGACTTAGAATAAGAGCAACACCGAGTGCGAAGGAGGCGGAAATATCCTCCCCTCGCTACCGATGGAAAGTCGTAGAACTGAGGAAGGGACAGCGAAAACAAAGGTAAAAGAGCAACCCGCTGCAGAAGAAGTAAGAGACATTTATCGTCCTTAATCGAACATATGGACATAAGCATGGAGGAGACTTCAAGAGACATAAAGCCTGCACTAGGCAGTTCCATGTCCATTACCACTCATTATCCCCATCCCCAGGGGCTTCCTGTAGCTGAATGAAATCGAATGTAGGCAACTAAAGGTGAAGTCCGGTTTAGCATTTATTCATGAGTGTCGTGATTTTCACATGGAGGCATGTGGACGCCTCAGGTACGTCATTTGCTCATGTTAGCCGCATGTTAACGACATGTGTGGTCAAACTTGATGCGTCTATTCATGTTTGCAACGTGATAATGACACAGTGCAGACGCGCAGGTACATCGTTTCAACATGTTTCTCTCGCTGTCGACACAGAGTGAACCCACTTGGCGCATTTTTTTATGCTTTTAACATGGGAGCAGCACATAGTGTGGACTCTACAAGTGAATCGTTTCTTCATGTTTATAACATGTTTACAACACAGTCCGATATCGCCTGTCCCCGGAACGTTTTTCATCACACATTTATCGAACTCCAGAGGTCGCCCTCCAGACACCTTCTCCCTCTCACCCTCACCCTCCCCCTCCTCCTCCCCCTCCCCTGTCGATCGTCGATCCTCGATCCTCGAACATGCACACGTTTCTCTTCCGGTGGGAATCCTCCCTCCCCCTTCCCCCCTTCCCCCCCTTCCCCCCGCCGTCCGTGGTTCCGCATTTTAATCGGCGCTCAGTCAGTTGTTGTAGCAGTAGGAGCTGTGTTGCATCGGCAAGTACGCTCAGCCCTCATGCAAACTGCAATCTGTTCCTTCGTATTCAAGGACACGCGTTATCATCGCGGTCTGAATGAAATCTCCCGGTGGCAACTACGGTCAAGGGAAGAGGATCCCCAGGTACGGAAGGGCCCATCGGGATAGGTCTGGCCCTCCGGGTTGCCAGCGAAGTGGTCACGCCAAGCTGAATGAAATGGCCTGGCGGTAACCGGAATCAAAGAATAGTTATTACCCGGTACGAAAAGGGTTAAGGAGAATGGATGGGGCTTGCCTCTTTGCCATCGGAAGGGCCACAAACTGAATAGAGTAGCTGGGCCTGGTCTTGGAACCCCAGCGATGACCGCACGTGCGGTGTGGGCGGCAATGTCAGTGGCGTCCTTCACGTGAGGCAGTTACACACACGCACGAACCTCGCATTCCTCCTCCTCCTCCTCCTCCTCCTCCTCCTCCTCCTCTCCCTCCTCCTCCAACTCCTCCTCTCCCTCCTCCTCCTCCTCCTCCTCTTGTGACTTTGAGGCCAGAGCCTTAATCACAGGGTTATGTGTCATGAAGTGGACTCGGCTACTCAGCGCACCTATTTGCAGACCCTTCGCCAAAGTTTGGTCGTATGATGAAGAGCCCCCCTCCTCCGCCTCCTTCTCCTCCTACTTCTCCTCCTTCTTCTTCTCTTTCTTCTGCCACCTCCTCCTCCTTCTTCTTCCACCTCCTTTTCCTCCTTCTCCTTCCCCTTCTCCTTCTGATCCTATCCTCCTCCTCCCCTTCCCCTTCTCTTTCTCCTCCTTCTCTCCTCCCCCTTTTCCCTTCTTCCTTCTCCTTCCCCTTCTCCTCCTCCCCTCCTCCTTCTCCTCCTCTCCTTCCTTCTCCTCCCCTTCTCCTTCTCTTTCTCCTCCTCCTCCTCTCCTCCCCCTTTCCCTTCCTCCTTCTCTTTCCCCTTCTCCTCTTCCTCCCCGCCTCCTCCTCCTCCTCCTCTTCCTCCCCGCCTCCTCCTCCCCTCCTCCTCTCCTTTCTCCTCCTCCCCTCCACCTCCTCCCCTTCTCTTCCTCTTCCCCACCTCCTCCTTCACCTCCTCCTCCTTCTCCTCCTTCTCCACCTTCTACTCGACCTCCTCCTGCTCTTTCTTTTCCTGCTCCTCCTCCCCTTCCTAATCATGACCTATGCTTTGGTTGGCCTGTTCCCCCTCCACTCTCAGTCTATATCCTCTTTTCATTGAGTCCTTTTTCAGGTCCGAGGGAGGGAAGAGACAATGAACTAAGCATGCCGGAATGAAAATAACATGGGCCAACGAGCGAATAACAGTGAATCGATATAGAACAGGTAAATAGATGAACAAGTGAGAGTGTCTCGGATCCCGGAGGGAAGGGAATCAGCAACAGCGATGAATTTCTTTCTCCGTCACCTTTCTGTCTGTTTTACGCCTTTTGCTTGCTTGCTTGCTTGCTTGCGGGCTCCGCTGAGCACGACGGCGGTCCGTGTCATCAGAGAGCCCCTCTCCCGCGTACTGAAGCAGGCAGAGCATGGCGCAAAAGGGAGCGTCACAGGCCTCCGTCACCACCGCCCGGAATGCCATTGCAAGATTAATAGGGATCACAGCGTCCTGTGCCTATGATACCTGTATATATATATATATATATATATATATATATATATATATATATATATATATATAAATATATATATATATATATATATATATGTATATTCATTATGTATATACATCTACACTGAATGGTTCCCAGCGATCAATTGATATCTTTTATTCAACCACAAACAACTTTTAATTCCATGCCATCGCAATCGAGACTGAAGAATCGCTCGATGGAGACATTTTGTTGGAAATTGAAACGTGGACGAGCCGAGGATTCGAACCCAGCTAACCCGTAACAAAGTTACAGTGACTTAAACCAGTGCGCTATCAAGAGAGATATAAGTTGAGTACGATTTTCTTATATTTGTATGCTCGAATTACATACATCTACACGAAATATCGCGTTCAACCCACCTCCGCTATGATATTGCATTTAGCTAGTATGTGCACGTGGGATAGATTATACATCTACACTGAATGGTTCCCAGCGATCAATTGATATTTTTATTCAACCACAAACAACTTTTAATTCCATGCCATCGCAATCGAGACTGAAGAATCGCTCGATGGAGACATTTTGTTGGAAATTGAAACGTGGACGAGCCGAGGATTCGAACCCAGCTAACCCGTAACAAAGTTACAGTGACTTAAACCAATGCGCTATCAAGAGAGATATAAGTTGAGTACGATTTTCTTATATTTGTATGCTGGGAACCATTCAGTGTAGATGTATAATCTATCCCACGTGCACATACTAGCTAAATGCAATATCATAGCGGAGGTGGGTTGAACGCGATATTTCGTGTAGATGTATGTAATTCGAGCATACAAATATAAGAAAATCGTACTCAACTTATATCTCTCTTGATAGCGCATTGGTTTAAGTCACTGTAACTTTGTTACGGGTTAGCTGGGTTCGAATCCTCGGCTCGTCCACGTTTCAATTTCCAACAAAATGTCTCCATCGAGCGATTCTTCAGTCTCGATTGCGATGGCATGGAATTAAAAGTTGTTTGTGGTTGAATAGAAAAATATATATATATATATATATTATATATGTATATATATATATATATATATACATATATATATATATTACAGGCTTCGTTATGAAGCTCATTTCTAACGAATCAAGTGTTTCGTTCTCTCTATTTCTCTCTCTCTCTCTCTCTCTCTCTCTCTCTCTCTCTCTCTCTCTCTCTCTCTCTCTCTCTCTCTCTCTCTCTCTCTCTTTCTCTGCTGTAGTCGATTGCTGCAGCAGATTGGCTCTTTGGCTTTACAGCATGACAACTTGGCAGCTTGGGCAGCAGCTGTCGCCTTTGTTAAGCTCCGATTGGCGCCGGGCGAAGCCGCAGGTTGAGTGCGCGCGCGCGCGGGAGCAAGGGAGGCAAAAGAGACGAGAAACCTGGCCAGCGATCTCCATTCATTCCTTAAGGAACGATTTACTTTTCCCCAAAGTGAATGAGTACGTCGAGCGTCAGCAAGAATGAATCCTTCAAGAACATAAGGACATAAGAATGAAGGAGACTACAAGAGGCCATAAGGCCTACATTAGGCAGTTCCATGTCCGTTGCTATCTCTCATCCCCATCCATAAA
>NC_134782.1:8659009-8661509 GCF_046742065.1 Oratosquilla oratoria
TCGCTTCAGATTCGTGAAGCTTCCTTCATTAAGAAAGAAGAAGGAGGAAAAGGTGTAGGAGAAGGTGGAGAAGGAAAAGGTAAAGGAGAAGGTGGAGGAGGAAAATTTGAAGGAGGAGAAGGTGAAGGAAGAGAAGAATGGGATCAAGAGACCTGAAATTGATATGGGTATTTTGTTTTCACTAAGACTTTCCCTCTATTCCTCAAAAGACTTGAAACTTTTATTTACGTTTGCTGTCGATGACCCCTCCCCCCAACCTCAAGGAGTGGATGATGTCGCGTTTATGGGTTTCCCAAAATGGCTCACGTCCCCTGCCCCCACCCCCCGCTATGTCAACAGAATGCGTGACCCAGGTGTGCACTCTCCCAAGCGTGTTCTCTCCCCTTCCCACTTCCCCCCCGAAGTACACAAGGCCGCGTTATTCCAGATGGACAATGTCGATCTTGTTACACGCTCCCAAGGGCTTACTTCCAAACACCCTTGCGAGCTTAACAGATGGGGAAGTTCGTTGACATGTGGAAAGAGGTTGGAGTTCAGGGAGACCAGGAAAGGCAGGAATACCTGCGTGGTTCCTCTGGTCTCCTTCCGTTCTTCCCTAGGCTTGCTCACTGTGACCCTCGTCACGAGTGAAGCATTGGCGCCGACGAAGAGCGCGGTTCCTTCCCGAGCCTTATTTGGCCGCAGAAGTGACGCAACCGAGACGACCAGAATGGCGCCGGTGTATCAGCCAGCTTTCCTCATACACTGAACACCCCGTGGGGAGACTCCCTCACCTCAAGGCTTTATTTCAACAGGGATATGATCCAGCGTTGTTAGAGATGGGGTCGTCCGCTTTTCTGAATAGAATCGTTTGGCCTTAGAGCGGCGCCGGTGAAGGGTCGAATGAGATGCGTCATGACGTGTACTTGATACGCTGTCGCATCAACTCTGCTACCTGGACAGTGTGTGCGCCTTTCTTGGATCTTCTTTTATTCAATTATCACCTGTTCCTTCCCCTTTATTGGATTGTCCTTCTCTAAGCCTCTCTCTTTTCCTCCTCCTCGTCTTCTTTTTCTTCTTCTTCTTCTTCTTCTTCTCCTTCTTCTTCTTCTTCCTCTTTTCCTCTTCTTCGCCACTCGTGTGCTGCTGTTGCAGCTCACTCTCAGTTGCGTTTTATTTTCTTTTTTTCAAGAACTCTTGGTATCTCCGGTGTTTTTCGTGCAGCCGCCGCCGCTAAATCTTTATCAAATTACGACCTTCTGCTGCTTCTTCCTCTTCCTTCCCACCTCCCCTCCCTCTTCCTCCCTTCCTCTTGGCTTATCCTCTTTCATCCACCATGTGCTTTTCTACCCCTCTTGTCGTCTCTGCCCGCGGATTTATGAGATAACGTTTATATATATATATACTGTATATATATATGTATATATATATATATATATATATATATGTATATATGTTTATAGATATATATATGTATATATATATGTATATATATATATATATATATATATATATATATATATATATATATAACTACGATCAATAAGTAATGATAAAATATCAGGAGAGACACTTTATTTTCATAAGCTTCCAAAACTTTGTCTCCTTCAAAATAATTGCCTCTCGCATCTACACACTTCTGCATGCGTCCCTCCCAATCCTAGAAGACCTCTTCAAAGTCCTTTTTTCAGTTGTCCCTTCAGGTAACTTTCCGATGCCTCTTTCAGCTCCTCTGTTGACTGGAATCTGGTTCCCTTGAGGTTTCTTTCATGCGTGGGAACAGGAAGAAGTCACAAGGGCTAGGTCAGGGCTGTAGGGTGGGTGTTGTACCACTTTCATTCCCCTGTCGGCCATCCAGGTGATCGCCAGCGTTGACTTGTGGCATGGGGCATTGTCCTGGTGGAACCACCACTGACCACTCCTCCACTGCTAAGGCCTCTTCTTCCTCATCTTCTCCCTAAACTTTTTTCAGAACAGTAAGGTAATATTCCTTATTGACGGTTTGACCCTAAGGAACCCATTCAACTTGAATGATCCCCTGGGAGTCAAAGAAAGGAATGACCAAGGCCTTCTCCTACGACCTGCTCATCTTTGCATTTTTAGGTCTGGGGGAGGTTGCGTGCTTCCACTGAGCACTCTGACGTTTGCTCTCAGGGTCGTAGGTGAACACCCAACTTTCGTCGCAAGTCATTGCCTTATTCAGGAAACCTGAATCAGCCTCTATCATTTCGAGAATGTCAGTGCAGCATTCCACACGAAACTGCCTCTGGTCGTCGGAGAGGATCTTTGGCACGAACTTGGCACAGACTTTGTGGAGCTTCAGATCTTCGGTTAGAACTGTCTCTACTGTGCCAATACTAATATCAACAGCTTCAAATATCATCCTCACAGATATTCGATGGTCTTGCGTCACTAACCTTTGCACTTCCTCAATGTTTTCCTCCTTGCGTGCATTTTTCGGCGCTCCAGATCTGGGTTCATCCTCAACCTGTTCATTTCCTTCAGAAAAATCTGTTAAACC
>NC_134782.1:8676509-8684009 GCF_046742065.1 Oratosquilla oratoria
GGGTCGGTGGCCGGGGAACAAGGGTCGGGGGCCAGGGGCCAGGGGCCAGGGGCCGGGAGCCGGGAACCGGGGATCGAGGGCCGGGGATCGAGGGCCGGGGCCCGGGGGATCGGGAACCGGGGATCGAGGGCCGGTGATCGAGAATTGGACGCCCAGAGTCGGAGGTCGGGTGTGGGTGAAGAGGAGAAAGTTATTAAGTCCCAGCTGTGGCATGCCGGAGCTTCTTTCCAGTTCCCTATGGTTCCCTGCGAGCTTCAGATCAAACGTGGCCAGACTCTTCCTCTTTCACCAAGAACGTTTTTTTTTTTTCACGCGTTTCCATTTTCTTTTTTCCTTTTTGCGTTCATGCGCACGCCTCTCTTGGAAATTTACTCGAGAGATAGTGAAATTATTTGCAAAGGATTTGAAAGTCAAATATACAATCCTTTACTCGAGGAGATGGGTAACTAAAAAGAGTTTATCAAGAAAATAGAATAAGATGAAATAAAGTAGAATAAATTAGAGGACATAATTGAAATTGGATATCGAACGCCACGTGACCAAGAAACAATGACCTAGTGACTCTATCAACATCACGTTGAGGCAACATCTCCATCACAAATATTCATCATTGGCTTTGGCAGTGAAATGACAAACACCAATTGGGTCCAGGTAAGACCAAGAGGCCGCCGCCGCCGCGTCCACAAAATGAGACTCAGCACGGATAGAATCCACTGGAACGGATTGCCGAAAACCGTGTAAGCCCCCCCCATCTCTCTCTCTCTCTCTCTCTCTATATATATATATATATATATATATATATAAATATGTATAAATATGTATATATATAAATATGTATATATATATATATATATATATACTGTATATATGTATATATATACATATATATATACATATATATATGTATATACATATACATATATATGTATGTATATATATATACACATATATATATATACATATATATGTATGTATATATATATATATATATATATATATATGTACATGTATATATATATGTATATATATATATATATATATATATATATATATACACGTATATGCACCCAAATATATGAATATATATGATATGAGCCAGAGATTCTTCTCTGCAAAGAATGGTTTGATCTTTAAGAGGCTAATTTCCTTGCAAAGGAAGCCAATTCTGAGGAGAAAAACATTTTCTTGGTAATGTTTGTGTCCTCTTCAGCCATGTGTGACAAAGGTTGTTTGCCTCCTGTGATGGTTATTGACTTTTTTTTTTTTTCTTTTTTATAAGAACGAACATCGTGGCCATGCCATTATAGAAGCTGTTTGGCACTTTAATTGGGCTATTAACCCGGAGGCATTTTTTTTTTTCGGCTCCAACGCCAGTCGATTCTTTTGGATGGAGACAGACGACGGGGGTTGGGGAAGAGGGGTCAGCTGGAGAGGGTAGTTTTGGTGGTCCGGGGAAGCGTATTAGTCTGTGCCGTGAGCGAGACCCCTCGGTGTGGCAGCGGAGCTTACGGATTGGGTTCGGCTGACCAGGGGAAGGAAGAAAGAAAGGAAGGAAGGAAGGAAGGAAGGGTGTTCCTTGTGAGACGGTAATAGAACATGACTGAGATCATGGTACAGCAGTGTTCATGAATTGATAGTTTTTGGGAACTGGGTGTGTATATATTTATCTATTTATTTATTTATTTATTTCTTGAAGGGGATGGGTGCCTTGAGGTAATGGAAGCCACCGTAGATCCTCCCATTCCCAATCCTCCATCTCCATAGTATTCTACTATATGTCTTTTTCCCAAGCCTTGGGGCTGTTCTGAATACCAAATGGTGTGCCTTTAGTAAAAGAAAAAAAGAAAGAAAAAAAAGTCTGGTTTGGTGACCCGAGGAAGATGGGGGGGGGGGGGTAGAGAAAGGGGGGGGTGGAGGGAGGATGAGAGGGTGGGGGAAGGAACCTCCTTCTTTGGGTCTTGAGGTTCTCCTCCACGTCAGCCTTGAGGGCTGAAGACTCGAGCGAGCCCAGATGATCCACAAGAAATCGTATTAGTCCATTTATCTGTTCAGTTATTATTCGTTTACCTATTTGTATGCTCCTTTTTTTTTAATTGTTTATGTACTTACTCTTTTATTCATTTATCTATTAAATTTTATTCATATATTCGTTTATCTATTTATTTATTTATTCCTTCATTCATCAGTTTATTTTTTTTTATTTTTACTTATTGATTTGATTACTTTATTCCATTTTTAATATTTCGAAATTACTTTTTATATTTTCATCTATTTATTTACTTATTTTTTGCTCATCTAGCTGTTTATTTATTTGTAAATTTTAATGATCTATTTATTCATTCATTTGTTGGAAACGCGGCAGCTTTCGGTATTTTCCACCTGTTGCTACCTTTAATACGGTGACACACGGGATAGATGTTGCTAAGGCCCATCTGGCAGCAGCCAGCTGGTTTGAGTTCCTAGCTGAGGGCGTGGTTCCTCCTGGCATGGGCGGGGTCTCGCTCGGTCGAGACCCGGTTCAGGCCGTACACATCAGCTGAATAGAATCACTTGGAGATCACCACAGCAGAATCTCTCCTGCAGAGTGCGTCACCGAATTTAAGAAATAAGAAAAAGTCTGTCATCGTCTGCGTTTTGGCACGGTGACGCAAGGCGATTTTATTCAACTTAAAGCTTGAAGGAGAAATATGGAGTGTCATCGAGGAGGGGAACAGGAAGGGAGTGGAGTGGATCTAGGGCTCGGTGAAGACCCTATTTTGATCTCGAATACGACCCACAACGACTTGTGTGTCAACCAGGACCAGTCGAGGACGTTCCAGTAACGAGGCGATTCGCGAAACAAGATATATCCTTACCGTAGATTTTTTTTTTTTTTTTTTTTTTTTTTTTTTTTTTTTTTTTTCTTTCAACACCATGTAGTGTACTCTCACCAACGGTGACAATGTATAATATTTTTTCTCGACCTGTCGCGTTGCCCGACCCCGGATCTCCGTACCAGTTAGCTTAGCTCCCTTGGCTCTGGGCTGACCCAACGCTGTGTCTCTTACCACCTAGGACTGGAGGTCGCTTCTGTGGTGCTGCTGTGTGAGCTGCGCACCATACATTCCCGCAGCGCGGGCTCACCTCTCCTGGTATGGGCGGCCCTCCAGGCCACGGGCGCGATGGTGGGCGCCATGGGGCTGGCCGGCGCCCACGCCTACGGTCTCCACTGCAGGTGATTCCCGTTTCATCCCGCACGTGGCCGGACGCCTTTCTGTCTGCATGTGTGCGCATGCGCTGCGCCCCATCCTCATTGTTGCACTATATATATATATATATATATATATATATATATATATATATATATTATATATATATACATGTACATATAATATATATATATATATATATATATATATATATATATATATATATATATATACATATATACATATACGTATTCATAAATATATATAACTATATATAACTATATATATATACATGTATATATATATATATGTACTGTGCATATATACACATGTGTGTATATAGTATATATGTGATCTTGCGCCGTCTTGTAGACATCCGGACCTAACCCACAGTATGCTAGAACTATGTGACTGTATCTTGCGTTGTTGATTGCTTAATACACCAGAGACGTATTGGTGCAGTAGCGGCAGCAAATAAGATCTGTAGCACAGTTCTGGGTTCTTGTTAGAGTCTGTGGTTCGGACTGCCGCCAGAGGGTGCACACAGTCTTGTTTTTTTTTTGTTTTGTTTTTTCTATGGACGCATGTCACTTATGTACGATGGCTTGATCATTATTTTCGTTCATCTTCTTGGACTCAATAGCTGTTTTTTGTTATCTTATTTTGGCTGGTGCTGGGCAGTTGTAATCACCGAAGAAAATCGTCTGAGTCAGGAGGGTTGAAGCATGGAACATATTATGCACGGGCATGCTACGCTGTCTCTTTTATTCGTCTTTTTTATTCACCAATTTATCTACTTGCTTATTCATTATGCATTTATGTATTCGTATAGTGAGTAGTTTATTCACATCCGTATTAGCTCAGCGTTCACATGTTCTTGTAGTAAGTTTATGTTTATATAAACACAAAAAAATGTGAGCTTCCATCTGCACGTGTGCCCTTGTCTATTCGAGTTGATGTTCAACTTTGATATTTTTGAACGCCCGGAGGCATCCTGGACAAAATATTTATACACGGTAAGCATGTTGAAGTTGTTATGCGCGCATGCGCACACGCACATACACACACACACACACACACACACACACACACACACACACACACACACACACACACACACACACACACACACACACACACACACACACACACGCAAATTCATAGACTCACAGCCAGCCACACCCACGAAGACATGTTATTCTCATTTGCGTTTCTTCGTTTCCTAATGAAGAGGAGGAAAGGGAAGAGCAGAGGGAGGAGGGGGAGGAGAAGGAGGAGGAGGAGAAGAAGGAGAAGGATTATGAAGGAGGAGAAAGAGGAAAAGTAAGAGGAGGACTAGAAGAAGGAGTAGAAGGAGTATGAAGGAGGAGGAGAAAAAGAAGGAAGATGTGGAGGAGGTGATGAAGTAGAAGAAGAAGAAGGATGAGGAAAAGGATGATAAGGAGAAGGAGGAATAAGAGAAGAAGGAGAAGGAGGTGGAGGAAGAGGATAAGATGAGAAGAAGGTGGAGGAAGAGAAGAGTAAGGAGGAGGAAGAGGAGGAGGAGGAGAAGAAGGAGAAGGAGGTGGAGGAAGAGGAGAAGAAGAAGAAGAAGGAGGAAGAGGAGAAGGAAGAGAAGGTGGAGGAGGACGAGGAGAAGAAGAATGAAATGGAGGAAGAGTAGAAGAAGGAGGAGAAGGAAATGGAGGAAGAGGAGAAAAAGGAGGAGAAGGAGGAGGAAGAGGAAAAGAAGGAGTAGAAGGAGGATGAAGAGAAGAAGAAGAAGGAAGTGGAGAAGAATGAGAAAGAAGTGGAGTAGGAGGAGGAGGCGGTGGAGGAAGAGGAGAAGAAGATGAAGAAGAAGGAAGAAGAGGAGAAGAAGGAGGAAGTGGAGAAGAAGAAGGAGGTGGAGGAGGAGGAGAAAATGGAGAAGGGAGCGCGGAGGCAGTGGAGTAAGAGGAGAAGAAGATGAAGAAGAAGGAAGAAGAGGAGAAGAAGGAGGAAGTGGAGAAGGAGGTGGAGGAGGAGGAGGAGGAGGAGGAGGAGGAGGAGGAGGAGGAGGAGAAAGTGGAGAAGGGAGTGGGGAGGCTTCCGAATCTGCCACGAATGTGCTCGTGTAAGGTGTCGCAAATGGTTCTGGGTGTGTGTGTGTGTTTGGTGAGTCGCCCGCCTGCATATGGATGACGGAACGGCCTTCAAGGTCCAGCAAAGGCGGGTGGAGAGAGAGGCTCCAAGACAAGACACGGAACTGCGATTTCGTGCTGTTATTGTGTAATTCGGTGGGCTTCTAATAGCTATGTCATTTCTGTGTCCATTTGCCTCCGTTACCTTACAAATTGTTTGAATTATTTTGTCTGTAGAGAGAGCAATGATGAGAAAGAAGGCATCGAACCTGGAATTGTTGGGAAAGGTTCATTATAGCTGTTCTTTTGGATGTAGAAACAAGCAAAGGAAGATTTCGCGTTATTCTACGATCTAATAAATGAATAAATAAATAGATAATTGAATAGATAAATGGATAAATAAATAAATGAATAAAATTAGTAAATAGATAGATAAGCAGACAAGTGAATAGATAAATAGATAAGATAATAAATAGATAAACAAATAAAAAGAATCGAGGGAATAGGCTATAATTGTGAGCAAAGATGGTTGGTGTCCCAACCAATATTTTAGTCCGTAGGTCTCCTGTTGCCATAAATTGAAATAAAAGAATAATGAATCAGCATGTGAGATCTAGTCTCCTCTAAACACGCGAGTCAGTATTGGTGACCGCCAAGAGGAAAATGTCAAGTAAGGAAATAAATAATAGACAAAGTTCATGTAAATGACTTACAGTAATGCAAAATTATTGTAACAGACACAAGTGCCTGCATATCATCATAGGGTGAAGACTGAATTAGCGCAAATCTCATTTGCAATAATCGATGCGAAATGCAGAATGGAATACCTCGACCGTTTTACGTGTCGTGTTTTTCCGTCGCTCTTTATGAAACCAGTTTCCTGAAAAAGCGGAGAGGTTGGGGGGAGGGGGAGAAGCCAAAAGTGCGAGCCGGTCGGCGCGAAGCGAGACGAAAAGCGAAGAGCAAGCGAGTAATCAAGCGAGCGAGCGAGCAAGTGCGTGATTCTCTGGCTCTGCTTCGCGCGAGTTTCGGCCGTGTATTCCAATGCACTGTAGTGGGCTCCTGTTTAGATTTCCTCGTTTTCTTTTTCTGTTATTTCTGTCTGCATGTCTTCCGCTTCTCAGGGCTTATATATATCTATATATATGTATCTATCTATATATATATATATATACATATGTATATATATACATATATATATAAATACATATATATATATATATATGTATTCATATATATATATTTATATATATAGATACATATGTGTGTGTGTGTGTGTGTGTGTGTGTGTGTGTGTGTGTGTGTGTGTGTGTGTGTGTGTGTGTGTGTGTATCTGTGTGTGTGTGTGTGTGTGTGTGTGTGTGTGTGTGTGTGTGTGTGTGTGTGTGTGTGTGTGTGTTTGTGTGTGTGTGTGTGTGTGTGTTTGTGTGTGTGTGTGTGTGTATGTTTAGGGGGATAGTGGGTTAGGAAGGGAGCGAGGGAGAGGATGATGGAGGGAAAAAGAGACGGAGGGAGGGAGGGATGGAGGATATGGGGAAGGAAGAAAGAAAAGATGATAGGGAGGGAGGGAGGGAGGGAGGGATGGAGAGAAAGAGGGACGGAGGAAGGGAGCGAGAGAGGGAGGACATTAGGAAGGGAGAAAGAGAAGAAGGGAGGAAGGAACGAAGGAAGAGAAATAGAGGAAAGGACGAAAGGAGCGAGAGAAGGAGGGAGGGAGGGAGGGAGGGAGGGAGGGAGGGAGGGAGGGCTTCATCTGACTCGTCGAAAATTTCCTCTCATGCGCTCCCTTTGGCGACTCACTTTACTCATTTGTTCTGGTTGTTGACAGACAATTTTTATTTGGCGAACGAGTCTGTCTACCCCGGGAGAGACCACGCGCTTCCCAATTCCGGAAGTTGGGATGATGATGATGATGATGATGATGAGGAGGAGGAGGAGGAGGAGGAGGAGGAGGAGGAGGAGGAGGAGGAGGAGGAGGAGGAGGAGGAGGAGGAGGAGGAGGAGGAGGAGGAGGAGGAGGAGGAGGACGAGGACGAAGGCTACGAGCGAGGTTGATGTTTTACTACGACCGGAAAAGAATTATAACAACAACAATGCGAGAGTCCCGGTCTCCGACTAACTCTCTGCTGGACCTACTTCCTGGTTACAAGGTTCACTTTGTTTTTTTGTAATTTATTTTTTTATATTTTTCTTTCCTTTTTTTATTTAGT
>NC_134782.1:8691509-8694009 GCF_046742065.1 Oratosquilla oratoria
TTCCCTCCTCTCTTTCCTCCTCCTCTTTTCTCGTCTTCCCTTCCCGCAGCCTTCCTCCTGTATTCTCTTCTCTTCACTCCTCATCCTTGTCTTTCCCCCTCTTATCTCTTCTCGTCTCCCTTTCCACACACATTCTCTCTCTCCTTCTGCCAGCGCCCGCCTGGTGGATGCTATCAGCGTGCCTGCCCGGTGTTGTCTCTGCTCCACATGAGCTTTGCGAATATGTTTATCGACTGTCGCCGTCGCCTCCGCAGACACGACGTCGTCTTCGTCGTCATCATCTTCGTCGTCGTTCACTTTCTCTCTTCGCACACTCCGTCCCAGTAGGACTTTTTTTTTCAACTTGGCAGAAATATTATTTCCTGGTGATGCTGAGCATCTAGTTCGGGCTCAAGTTTTGTGGATTTTCTCGTCCTCAGAACGTACGGCGGCGCCTTTCGCCTGGAGTCGTACTCCAAAGACTCGTGTCGTCTTTGCTCGCCACCGAATTTCAGCCAAGTTGGGGTGTAAGCGGGACCGTGGTTCTGTCCAACGGAAGAGTTGCGGTGTCTTCGCCAATCAGCCGAGCTTCTGGGCGATGTGTGTGAGGTCTTCACTCACTCGTTTTCGATGTCGAAAACGTCTTGCGATTCCAGCACGTCTCCACCAGATGGTTCTCGATGTTGCGGTTTGACGGCCGGATGGAGACAAACTTTGAAGAGGCTATTGCTTCAATGTCTACGTATCAACACCATCATTCTTCTTGAAGTACGACTTCGTGGGAAAGCACTTGTGTCCCCACAGGAGGGGGGATGCGCTCCGGGGGGGATTAGTCAAAGAAAGCATTACAATTTCTCCAAAGAAGAAACACGTAGAGGCACCAATACACATGTGCACAGACACACATTACACCCTTGTTACTGTTGTCGTTGTTTCTTATATATTTTTTGGTATTTAGAACTTAATGTGAACACCATCTGTGTACTCAGAGCAGAGTTGCGTCGGCGAGCGAAATGACGAGCGGAATGGTCCCCCAAAGAGTAAAAACGCGTGGAGACGTAGACGCAGATGCGCGAACGAAGTAATTTCGCATAAAAAGAGGAGGATATAATGAGCGTAAACACGGACGCAATCCACCTATCCTAGGCGCCCACTCCACTACCTCACGCCACTCCAGCTTATGAAAGAGAAGAAAGAAGAGGAAAAGGAGGAGAAAATGGAAGGACAGAAACGAAGGAAGGAAAGAAACAGTCGAGTTGCTACGCTCTGTCCCGGAATCAGAATGTTTTATTCATCTGAAGAGGAATCATCGCAAGAGCCAAGACGAACTGATATTCGTGTTTCGGCGTCCACAGGTCCCTTACGCCGAAGAGGATTTCATTCTGGTTGACGCCGTGGGTCGGCTTGATCCTGAAGGCCACAAATCTTCCGCTCTCCCGATGAAGTCCTACCACACGCCTCACCCTTACGTCATATCTATTGTATTTCCATAATTCACTTCTTTTTCAATTTGTTATCCAAATTTTCTCTCACATTTGTTGTACCCTTCTGTGGAGGTCCAACCAGTGCGGGGGGGGGACAAGAGTTCCGCTGCCATGTTCCCCTGGGTGAAGTAAAAGGCGACAAAACGGGGCTATGGAAACCCCTCGTTTGTTATTTTTCTCCCTGTTCAAAAGGTGACTGGAGCCTTTACATGCATCATGTTGTTTATCAACTTATTTACCTATTTATTTATTTCCCAGTATTGTAATTACTCATTTATTTACTTATTTAGCTATTTAAATATGCTCATTAGTGTATGTTTTTTCTATCTATTGGTTTGTTTTGTCCTTTCTTAGTTTTTTTTCTTTTTAATACAATAATTTTTCTTGGTCTTTTCAAATAGACCCACATCATTCACTTTTGCCTGACTTTCGTTTCTTCTCTACTTTCCTTCCTTTCTCCCTTTCATTCCCCTCTTCCCCTCTTCCTAATTCTTCTTCTTCTTCTTCTTCTTCTTCTTCTTCTTCTTCTTCTTCTTCTTCTTCTTCTTCTTCTTCTTCTTCTTCTTCTTCTTCTTCTTCTTCTTCTTCTTCTTCTTCTTCTTCTTCTTCTTCTTCTTCTCCTCCTCCTTCTTCTTCTTCCTCTTCTTCTTCTTCTTCTTCTTCTTCTTCTTCTTCTTCTTCTTCTTCTTCTTCTTCTTCTTCTTCTTCTTCTTCTTCTTCTTCTTCTTCTTCTTCTTCTTCTTCCTCCTCCTCCTCTTCCATCTCCTGCCCAATCATTCTCGTCCCTCTCACCTCTTTCCGTCTCCCCTCTTTCCATTTTCTCTTTATTCAGCCGCCCTCTCTTCCTTCATTTCCCCTCTTTCTCCCAATTTCCTATTCACTCGCTTCCCTCCCTTCCCTTTTTTTTCCCCATCAGTTACCGTCCTTTGTCGTCTCTTCCCTCTTCTCTCAGTTCCTATGACGCTGTTTCCTTAGCTCCCTTTCTCCTCTCTCAGGCACCTCCTCCTCCTCCTCTTCCTCCTCCTCCTCCTCCTCCT
>NC_134782.1:8699009-8704009 GCF_046742065.1 Oratosquilla oratoria
TTCCAGTATATTCTATTTGGTTTAGGTATTTATTCATGTCTCAGAATACGATGTCTGTTCACCTTTGCCCGAAATTATGTCGCAGCCAACATGACGTCATGTCGTCTGTAGGTGTTCTGTGATTTCAAACCAACTGTTCAGAGGACAGAGCGACATGACGTCACTCACAAGCCCGGTCTAATACCTGGCTTTGCGCAATTGGAGTTTGATCTATTTCATCTTCTGCGAATTTCGATCTTCCCTACTCATCTTCCAGTGCGTTGAGCTCATTCCAGTCAATTTTTTTTCCTTCTCTTTTCGGAAACTCGACCTGGAAGTTCTCCTGGCTCGGTCCCCCAGGTGCCCAACACCTTCACCAGGTGTTTTTATTCAGTTGAAGGGAAACCCCTGGGTTTAGTGGTTGTAGCACGCCTCAACAAATGCGGTGGAGTGGGGAAGGGGATTCGGGACCTTATGGCGCTGGCCAGAATAACATCTCCAAGGCGCGTCTTCATAGGTTAAAAAAGGGGCAAAATGGGAGAGATAGAGACAGAGGGAGTAAGCCTCAACGGCATCAATCGGGGGAGGGGTGAGGCGCGCACATCGCTGAACACAACAGCTTGGCGTTAACGAGAACAAAATCTCTAAAGAGCGTCACGACACCAAGGATGACGAAGGAGAAGCATTGACTCCCTCGACGTAGAGTCCTGCCACAAGCTGAATGAAATCGTCGGGAATGGATTTGCGCCAGAACAGTGTCTCTGGAGAGCGTCATCGCATCTCTGGAGGCAGCGGAGGATGTTTGTTCCGGCCCACGCAATCAACGCGCAAGACATCCTCCTCAAGTCGTACACAGTGTGTCAGTGGGACCGAGTGCCACCTGTAGCTCGCAGACGCCTCCAGCTCCGAGCAAAGAGGATCCCCCTCACCCCCCAAAAATAAACCCCCCCTTCCCCCTTCTCCCACCCACTGCCTCCACCCCCACCTTCGCCCCTCTTCTCCCCGTGTTCCCATTCACGCTTCAGACTCCTTTTGAAAATTTTGGATCCTCTTTCTTTTATTTTTCTCTCTCTTCTTCTTCGGCGTATGTGGATATTGCGTGTCTAGGGCTCCACTTGGGTTCCGTGGTGATGGAAGGAAGAGGTTTTGAGAGCAGACCCAAGCGCCCAAGCACGCACGCCTTGCAGGCACAGTTTCCATACTGGAATCTTCCTTTGCCAAGACTTTTATTCAGAGGAACTCTCAAGCACTGATGGTTGTGTTCACATCCATTGGGTCTGTTCAATCAATCAGTCGATCAATCCATCAACCAGTTAACAGGCAGTCGGAGAGGGAGACAAATGGGTAGGCAGAGAGATGGACAGACAGACGGACACATTATGAGAGACAGAAGGAGAAGCACAAACAGACGGACAGATGATGTGGGGTCGACTCTGAACCCGGCCTCTGGCCGGACGTCAAACTTTATAGACTCTGGCTCGAAATTCGGAGGACAATTTCATCGTGCAATGGGACGACCCGGAAAGAAAAAGGGAGTTAAAAGAACCTAAAAATCTCATAAAAGGCATCATGCCTGGCGACAAAGTATAGCTGAAGTACAGGTTTTCTCGCACCTTATTTCTTGTGGCATTACCTGATTGGCCGTTGCACCTGGTGACGTCATGTCGTACAGAAGAAAACGAGGTGGCCCAAGGCAGAAGTATCCTTTTTAATTCTGGTTTTATATGGGGGGAGGGGTAAGGAATCTGAAGGTATAAACCCAGAAGGTATCCATAATGAGCAGCTGTGTTCATACTTCCGAGGCGCTTTTCTGTTTTCATCATTTACTGATTTTAGGGTGACTCCTGCGGACATTCAGAACGAATAAGAGCGGAGGAGGTAAAGAGTTGAAAGAGTAATTTCAGAAGAGAGACCAAACATGGGGTCACGGATGAACGGATTGATTTCAGACTGGGGGCGCCGCCATTCTTCGTGCTGAGGATGAATCTGAAAACGCTTCCCAAAGTCGGCATTCTGGGGTGTTTGGTTTTTCGCGCTTATCTTCGGGTCCGCGAAAAGATGGCGAAAAGATAGAGGGAGAGGGGGGCGGGGGCCGCATGGAGTCGTTCAGCTTTAACCTCCTTTCGTCGCTGTTGAAGAAGTTCGGGAACAGGGAGGGAGGATCACCTACGTCTGAATGGAACAGCTTGGCACCTGCGAGAATAAAGGCAATGAAGGAATTGAGAGAGAGAGAGAGAGAGAGAGAGAGATTTCTAGGACCTGGCAGAGAGGTCAACGAGTTTCTGTTTTGTTTAATTCTCTTCTTTTTTATACTTTTCGTTTTTTTATTCTTTCCTTTCCTTTCTTCACCCTTTTCCCATATGTTGTAGTTTTCCTTTTTCCATTTTTCCTTTTTTTTTATTTATAAATATATTCTTTCATCTATTCCTTTTCTTTTCTTTTGAAATTATGGGGTGGAATGGTGATGAAGGGCTTTGTGGATGGATTCTAGCAGAGTGAGATGAAGGGGAGTCGGGTTGGATCAAGTTGGTCGGGGTGGGGGAGTAGGAGGATGAAGAGGAGTAGGAGGATAAAGAGAAGGAGGAGGAGGAAGAGGAAGAGGCACCGCCTGCCACGACAGCAGGAGGCATCGGCAACCAGGTATCCGGGTCAGAGCAGAGCTCGAGGGAGACGCTTTGAGCACGAAGACACGGTCCAAGTTCGAGGACATGAACAGGCGCTTGTGTGTTCCTCCCCACACCTAACCCCGATTCCAAAAACCCGGCACCTTATGACATCGTCTGGCGAAAGGGAGGTCTTTTGTTGTTGAGTGCATGATTGACCTTGCATGTTTATGGCCAGGAAGCATATTCTCTTTGGCTTACCAGGGCCCTTTGACTGTTGGATTCGTCGGTCCTCCCTTTTGTCATTGGTCCTGCTGGGTTAATTGGTCTGCTGCCTGGAAAAAAAAAATCATGAAATATTGTGGTTGTGTGCAATAAGTTCTGGATTTTTTTGGTTCGTCAGATAAGCGAGCAAACTGTGTGTGATATCACCGCATTTGCTTGTTTCGTTTATTTTTGTTTCGTTCATATTCACATAATTAGTCGTACAAACTTTATCGATGTACATAATTATATAGGTACTTATGTAGTCTCATACTTGTCTTATAATTGATCTATGTCTCTATTACTTCTTTCTTTATCTGTTCGTTTATTACGTCATGTATTTGTCTATCAACTTGTGGAAATACTTGTTTATTCCTCCGTTTGTTTGTTTATTCCGCATTTACCTGTTCACGTGTCGATCTTTCCTGCATCTGCCCGGGTTGAATTCAGAGGGTGTCCTGCCTGCAGCTCTTCCATTGTGAAAATTGCATAGTGGAACTATCAATATCCCCGAAGAATTAAACGCATGAAAAGAGTCTTTCACGCACATAGAGCGAAGATATTGGATTGACCGACCCGGAAGTCATTCGATAGAAAGCGAACACATCCCTCTATCGTAATCAATCCAATGGATGAATGGGTGGATGGATGGATGGATGGGACACGGGTATGGATGGATTGGAGCAAGCCTGTTGATGGAGGGTAGGGAGAAATTCGGCCCTCGTCTTTTTTTTTTTTTCCCCAAACGTAAATGGGTTACGATGCAAAGGGCCGTTCTTAAAAATAGCTTAACGTCGTGAATGGGGTGATTTTAAAGGCCTATCATTCCCTGTGCCCTCTCTCGTTGTGCCATCAATGAAGCGCATGGATTCGGCTGTGTGCGCGGGGAAAAAGCGAGAGAAAAAGAGAGTGAATAACGCGCTCTCTCCAGCTCGGCTAAAGGGATAACTTGGATCGGATGGGAAAATCAAGGCATGATAGCGTTTGGCCTGACGGTGAGTGGAGGAGCGAGGGAGACCAAGGAAGGGATGGATGCTCTACCTGCATACTCTCTTTCTCTCTTTCTCTCTCTCTCTCTCTCTCTCTCTCTCTCTCTCTCTCTCTCTCTCTCTCTCTCTCTCTCTCTCTCTCTCTCTCTCTCTCTCTCTCTCTCTCTCTCTCCTATTGCAATAATATAATGGGGAGATGCAGCAGAGGAGGACAGAAGGGGCGAGGCTCGGTTCCTCGGCAGAGCAAAGTTGTCAGAGATTAGCCAGAATAAAACTAGTAGATGGTGACCTTGTGTCGAAGTGTTTAGTTAGCCCTTACGCTACGGAGGAGGGGGTTTCCCTCGGCTGAATGAAATCGTCTAGCGACAGCAAGAATAAAGGCGAAGGTCGTAAAATGCAGAGAAATGATTAATCGAAATAGTCTTATCCCGCTCACCACCAAAGTCTTACGCAACCAGTGACATTAGTGAATCCGGAGGTGCATCCCTGAGGGGCTGGCACACGGTCTCCGGACCTAGTTCAAGGGCGTTGCCCATTTCCACTATGAATATTTTATTTATTTACTTATCTAACATTTAAGGAGATTTGATAGCCGGCAACTACTTGCCCCCGGCGTGTAAAGTATTAATAATCCTTGACATGAAAACAAACATATACAAAAACAACACAAACAATGTTTCTTCCCGGAGAGATCAGTAGGAGGACTGTTGGCGGCTCCCACGGGTCCGCGGGTCCGTGGGGAAGCTTTGAGGCCTAAGTGATGGGATCCGATGTTGTACCGCTTCTGCAGGGCTGGCCTCCATGAGCGTCCCGATGTTCCTGAGCGAAGCGGCACCTCCGGAGCTGCGGGGCCGACTCACGGTGACCAACACGGTCTTCATCACCGGCGGCCAGTTCTTCGCGTCGGTCATGTGTGGCGCATTCGCCTCCGTCGACAATGGATGGAGGTACTGCCCATGTTACTCTCGGCGTCCACGCACACGTCCTGGGTCCTTCTGGGGCCTCAAACAGACGATTTATTTATATATTTTATTCTTATTTTTATTTTCTATTTTTTTTTTTTTTTTTTTTTCATTTTGGTTTGTGTTCGACAATTTTTGTCACCTACATTGTTGGCAGACTTGAGAGCCAGTAGAGCTTTCCTCCGGTTTTTTTTTTTTTTTTT
>NC_134782.1:8709009-8769009 GCF_046742065.1 Oratosquilla oratoria
AAAGAACATACTGAAGACTCAGTTATTAAAGTGATGAGACAAAAGGAGAATATAGTAAGAGATTTAGCAGACAAGAAGAAATGTATAATTATATTAGGAATGGAAGAGAAACACAACACAGATAGAACCACAAGAATCAAAGAGGAAAATGAAAAAGTAAGCCAATTACTAGAATCAGTTCAGGAAGATGAACCAGAAATTATGAAACAAATCGAAGAGAAATTTAGACTCGGAAAGTATAGCACAGACAAGACCAGACCAATTAAGATTAAATTCAAGTCACAAACAACGGCAGAGAATATCTTATCCAAAACAGGGAAACTAGCAACAAGTGAACAATACAAAAAGATATGGATAAAAAGAGAAATGAATAAAGAGGAAAGAGAGGAAGAAAAGCAGAAAAGACTGGAAGCTAAGGCAAAAAACGAGAACAGAACGGAGTCAGAGAAAGAGAGATTCTATTGGAGAGTAGTGAACATGAAACTAAGGAAGTTCGACATACAAAAGAAAAACATAAGAGAAACAGAGAACACAATGGAAGTGGCAGAAAACTAAGAGTGTCTTACACAAATATAGATGGATTAATAACAGGATTGAATGAGTTGAATGATTATTTGAAGGAAAAAGAACCGGACATAATGGGAATTGTAGAAACAAAATTAAAAGGCCCACTACCACCCAACAGTGTAGGACATGATGCATACAATTATTGGATTAGAAACAGAGAGAAAAAGCAAGGGGGTGGAGTTATGTTCCTGACTAAGAAGGATATAAACGTAAAAGGTGTCATATATGGAAAGAATACAGTAGAGATGATTATGATAGAAGTGGAAGACAGAGATAAGAAGAGCAGAAAATTTGTGATAAATTATGTGCCTCCAAAAACAGCCTCATGGGAGGAGAGTGAACATAAAAGTATGTTAGAGGACACAAAGATAACATTAAACAAGATAATGGAAGATGGAGGAAGAATAGTTATGATGGGCGACTTTAATTGCAAAGAAATCTGCTGGGAAGAAATGACAGTAAAGGGTGGAGACGACTCATGGGGAAACACTCTACTTGAGATGATTATTGACCACACAATGACACAATGGATACAGGAGAACACTAGGTATAGAAATGAAGAAGAACCATCGAGACTAGACTTATTAATTACATCTGAACCTAGAATAGTGGACAAGATTGAATATAAAACACCAATAGGTAAAAGTGACCACATATTGATTGAACTGGAACTTAATGAAGAAAAATATATGAAAAGAAATGAACAATATAGAAAAGGAAGAATGATGTATGAAAAAACAAACTTTGATAAAATAAGAGAATTCTTTCAACAAGAAAACTGGGAAGAAATATACAAAGAAGAAACATCAGTGGAAAAGAAATGGAATATTTTGACAAAAATTTACAAAAAAGGAGTGGAAAAGTATGTCCCAAGACAAAAACAAGAAAAAGAATATGTAAAATGCTGGTACAACAAAAGTTGTAGGGAGTTAAAAGACAAAAGAGACAAAGCCTGAACCAGATGGAAAAAAGACAGAAAACCTGAAAAATGGAAAATATATACCAGTTATAGAAATGAATATGTACAAACGTGCAGAGAGGAAAAGAGAAAATATGAAAAAGACGTCATAGAAAAATGTAAAGATCAACCAAAACTATTCTACAGATTTGTAAACAATAAACTGAAAAACAAACAGGACTTGGAGAAATTAAGACAAGGGGGAGTTGAATACACTGAGGAAATGGAAATGGCGGAAATTATGAACAAACATTTTAAATCAGTGTTTACAAGGGAGAACATACAACCTGAAGAGATTGAATGGAAAGAGAAAGTCCCCCCTATAGAAAAAATAGAAGTATCAAAGAATGAAATATTGATACACTTGAGTAATCTTGATGTCAGAAAATCACATGGACCAGATGAAATAGCAAACTGGATTCTGAAAGAATGCAGGAATGAACTGGCAGATAAAATACTTAGCATAATAAGCAGTTCCTTGAAAGAAGGAAAAGTTCCAGAAGATTGGAAAAAAGCAAATATAGTACCTATATATAAAGGAGGAAATAAAGAAGAACCTACCAACTATAGACCAGTCTCTCTAACAAGTACAATAGCAAAAATTTGTGAAAGAATTATCAAAAATAGATGGGTAAAATACTTGGAAAAAAACAACGTACTAAATCCAAGGCAATTTGGATTCAGACAAGGACGATCATGCGTCACCAATTTAATATGTTTCTATTCAAGGCTAATAGATATAATACAGGAAAGAGATGGATGGGCTGATTGTGCATTTCTAGACCTAAAAAAAGCTTTTGACAAAGTACCACATAAGAAGTTGCTTAAGAAACTAGAATCTGAAGGAGGAATACAAGGTAAATTACTAAATTGGATGGAAGACTTTTTGCAAGAAAGAAAAATTAGAGAAGTGATAAGAAAAAAGCACTAAAAATGGAATGAAGTAATAAGCGGTGTCCCGCAGGGAACAGTCCTGGCCCCAATAATGTTTGCTATATATATTAATGATATGGATGAAGGAATTGAAAGCTATATGAGCTTCTTTGCAGACGATGCAAAACTACTGAAAAGAGTGAAAACTGAAGAAGATTGTGAATCACTACAGAGAGATCTAAATAAAGTAAAGGAATGGAGTAGGAAGTGGGAGATGGAGTTCAATACAAAAAAGTGTAGTATAATGGAATTTGGAAAAAGCAAAAACAGAATAACAGGATCATATAATTTGGGAGAAGAAGGAATAAAAAAAGTAGAAAATGAGAAGGACCTGGGAGTCATTGTTATGAATAATATGTCACCTGAAAAACATATAAATAAGATTTTTGGAGAAACTTATAATTTAATAAGAACAATCAAAGTGGCATTTACATACCTGGATGAAGAAATGGTGAGGAAAATCCTAATCACCCTGATAAGACCAAGATTAGAATATGCAGCAACAATATGGTCACCAAGTACAAAAAAAATTATAAAAAAAACTTGAAAGAATACAAAGAGCAATTACAAAACTGGCACCAACACTCTCAAAACTATCATATGAAGAGAGACTACAAAAACTTGAACTACAGACACTAGAGCAAAGAAGAGAGAGAGGAGATTTGATAGCTATTTACAGAATCATGAAAGGCATAGAAATGACTGATAGAGAGAATCTGATAAAATGGGATGACAGAAATACAAGAGGACACGGAAAGAAAATAAAAAAAGACAGCTATAGAAGAGATCTGAAAAAGAACAGCTTTCCACACAGAGTAATAGACAGTTGGAACAAGTTAGATGAGAAAGTGGTGTGTGCAAAAACAATACATGAATTTAAAAATTGTTTAGATAAAATGAGAAATGAAGACGGGACTCCACGAGCATAGCTCCCCTTCCCATAAAATACAACTAGGTAAATACAACTAGGTAAATACACACACACACACACACACACACACACACACACACACACACACACACACACACACACACACACACACACACACACACACACACACACACACACACACACACACACACACACACACACACACGCACGCACACACACACGGCTCGATGGTGCAGTGATACTGCTCTCCACTGCTAATTGTTTGTTTATTTATTCCTTTGTTTACTCAGTTATTTATCTATCTATCTATCTATTCATTTGTCCATTTATGTATTTACTTATTCATTGCAGGCGGGAAGACGCTCGCAAGGTTTTGAGTCGACTTCGTGGGACCACAACCGAGGCCGTCGCTCAGGAGCTCGACGCTATCGCTGCAGCCCTGGCTGAGGACGCCAACAACCAGGTCGGTGAGGCCGCTGGTCACACACACACACACACACACACACACACACACACACACACACACACACACACACACACACACACACACACACACACACACACACACTTTCAACGAACGGACGGCTTGAAGAACGTTCTGAAGAAAAGTGCCGATTGTGGATCCCAACGCAAAGAGAAGTACCTTTTTGTATTTACAGGGTGGGGGGAAATTGCTCGTGGGGCAGTAGGTAAGTAGGAAAAGAGGAGAAGGGGAGGGATTGCTGGGGAAATGGAAGGAAATGAGGAAGTGGAGGACTTGGCCCAAGCAGACAAGCGTAAGGTCAACATGAAACGACCACCGGACCAGCTCAGTGATGACGAAATGGCTAATAAAAATGTAAAGATTAGAAGTATAGAGAGGAGCAATACAGTAGAAAGTGACGAGAATATGTTCCAGGGATTTAAAGAGGGTGGGGGGGACACAACCCCCCCCCCGACTGATAAGACTAGAGGAGAGAGTTGATAAGGTGATCGAGGACTTGGAACGTAAGTTAGGTAATGTTGACAGTATGATACGAAGAATTGAAAAATTGGAAGAACTAGAGAGGGCGAACAAAAACTTAACTAAGGAAATTGAAGAATTAAAACAACAGTTAAAAGAAGTAAAAGATGAGAATAAAGTCTTAAAGGAGAATAATATGGAGAACAAGGAGGGTTGGAAAAAAATTCATGAAAATAGCAAGGTTGCATTCACTGACATAATCAGACAGCAAATGAATGAACAAACTGAAAACTCAGTTATTAAAGTGATGAGACAGAAGGAGAATATAGTAAGAGACTTAGCAGACAAAAAGAAATGTATAATTATATTAGGAATGGAAGAGAAACATAACCCAGATAGAACCACAAGAATCAAAGAGGAAAATGAAAAAATAAGAAATTTACTAGAATTAGTTCAGGAAGATGAACCAGAAATAATGAAACAAATCGAAGAGAAATTCAGGCTAGGGAAATATAGTACAGACAAGACCAGACCAATCAAGATTAAATTCAGGTCACAAACTACGGCTGAGAATATCTTATCCAAAACAGGGAAACTAGCAACAAGTGAACAATATAAAAAGGTATGGATAAAAAGGGAAATGAATAAAGAGGAAAGAGAGGAAGAAAAACAGAAAAGACTTGAAGCAAAGGAAAAAAACGAGATAAGAACGGAGTCAGAAAAAGAGAGATTCTATTGGAGAGTAGTGAATATGAAACTGAAGAAAGTCGACATACAAGAGAAAAACAAAAGGGAAACAGAGAACACAATGGAAGTGACAGAAAACTAAGAGTGTCTTACACAAATATAGATGGATTAATAACAGGATTGAATGAACTGAATGATTATTTGAAAGAAAAAGAACCAGACATAATGGGAATTGTAGAAACAAAATTAAAAGGTCCACTACCACCCAACAGTGTAGGACATGATGCATATAATTATTGGATTAGAAACAGAGTGAAAAAGGAAGGGGGTGGAGTTATGTTCCTGACTAAGAAGGATATAAACGTGAAGGGTGTCACATATGGAAAGAATATAGTAGAAATGATAATGATGGAAGTAGAAGACAGAGATAAGAAGAACAGAAAGTTTGTGATAAATTATGTGCCCCCAAAAACAGCCTCATGGGAAGAGAGTGAACATAAAAGTATGTTAGAGGACACAAAGATAACATTAAACAAGATAATGGAAGAGGGAGGAAAAATAGTTATGATGGGCGACTTTAATTGCAAAGAAATCTGCTGGGAAGAAATGACAGTAAAGGGTGGAGACGGCTCATGGGGAAACGCTCTACTCGAGATGGTTACTGACCATACAATGACACAATGGATACAGGAGAACACTAGGTATAGAAATGAAGAAGAGCCATCGAAACTAGACCTAGTAATTACATCCGAACCTAGAATAGTGGACAAGATTGAATATAAAACACCAATAAGTAAAAGTGACCACGTATTGATTGAACTGGAACTTAATGAAGAAAAATATATGAAAAGAAATGAACAATACAGAAAAGGAAGAATGATGTATGAAAAAACAAACTTTGATAAAATAAGAGAATTCTTTCAACAAGAAAACTGGGAAGAAATATACAAAGAAGAAACAACAGTAGAAGAGAAATGGAATATTTTGACAAAAATTTACAAAAAAGGAGTGGAAAAGTATGTCCCAAGACAAAAACAAGAAAAAGAATATGTAAAATGCTGGTACAACAAAAGCTGTAGGGAGTTAAAAGACAAAAGAGACAAAGCCTGGACCGATGGAAAAAAGACAGAAGACCTGAAAAATGGAATATATATACCTGCTATAGAAATGAATATGTACAAATGTGCAGAGAGGAAAAGAGAAAATATGAAAAAGATATCATAGAAAAGTGTAAAGATCAACCGAAACTATTCTACAGATTTGTAAACAATAAACTGAAAAACAAACAAGACTTGGAGAAATTAAGACAGGAGAGTTGAATACACTGAGGAAATGGAAATGGCGGAAATTATGAACAAACATTTTAAATCAGTGTTTACAAGGGAGAACATACAACCTGAAGAGAACGAATGGAAAGAGAAAGTCCCCCCTATGGAAGAAATAAAAGTAACAAAGAATGAAATATTAACACACTTGAGTAATCTTGATGTCAGAAAATCGCATGGACCAGATGAAATAGCAAACTGGATACTAAAAGAATGCAGGAATGAACTGGCAGACAAAATACATAGCATACTAAATAGTTCCTTGAAAGAAGGAAAAGTTCCAGAAGATTGGAAAAAAGCAAACATAGTACCTATATACAAAGGAGGAAATAAAGAAGAACCTACCAACTATAGACCAGTCTCTCTAACAAGTACAATAGCAAAACTTTGTGAAAGAATTATCAAAAGTAGATGGGTAAAATATTTAGAAAAAAACAAAGTGTTAAATCCAAGGCAATTTGGATTCAGACAAGGACGATCATGCGTCACCAATTTAATATGTTTCTATTCAAGACTAATAGATATAATACAGGAAAGAGATGGATGGGCGGACTGTGCATTTTTAGATCTAAAGAAAGCTTTTGACAAAGTACCACATAAGAAGTTGCTTAAGAAATTAGAAACTGAAGGAGGAATACAGGGCAAGCTACTAAATTGGATGGAGGACTTTTTGCAAGAAAGAAAAATGAGAGTAGTGATAAGAAACCAGCACTCAAAATGGGATGAAGTAATAAGCGGTGTTCCGCAGGGAACAGTTCTGGCCCCAATAATGTTTGCTATATATATTAATGATATGGATGAAGGAATAGAAAGCTATATGAGCTTCTTTGCAGATGATGCAAAACTACTGAAAAGAGTGAAAACTGAAGAGGATTGTGAATCACTACAGAGAGATCTAAATAAAGTACAAGAATGGAGTAGGAAATGGGAGATGGAGTTCAATACAAAAAAGTGTAGTATAATGGAATTTGGAAAAAGCAAAAACAGAATAACAGGAGCATATAAATTGGGAGAAGAAGGAATAAAAAAAGTAGAAAATGAGAAGGACCTTGGAGTCATTGTTATGAATAATATGTCACCTGAGAAACATATAAATAAGATTTTCGGAGAGACTTATAATCTAATAAGAACGATCAAAGTTGCATTTACATACCTGGATGAAGAAATGGTGAAGAAAATCCTAATCACCCTGATAAGACCAAGATTGGAATATGCAGCAACGATATGGTCACCAAGTACAAAAAAATGTATAAAAAAACTTGAAAGAATACAAAGAGCAATTACAAAACTGGCACCAACACTCTCAAAACTATCATATGAAGAGAGACTAGAAAAACTTGAACTACAGACACTAGAGCAAAGAAGAGAGAGAGGAGATTTGATAGCTATTTACAGAATCATGAAAGGCATAGAAATTACTGATAGAGAGAATCTGATAAAATGGGATGACAGAAATACAAGAGGACACGGAAAAAAAAATAAAAAAAGACAGCTATAGAAGAGATTTGAAAAAGAACAGCTTTCCTCACAGAGTAATAGACAGTTGGAACAAGTTAGATGAGAAAGTGGTGTGTGCAAAAACAATACATGAATTTAAAAATAGTTTAGATAAAATGAGATATGAAGACGGGACCCCACGAGCATAGCTCCCCTTCCCGTAAAATACAACTAGGTAAATACACACTCACTCTCTCTCTCTTTCTCTCTCTCTCTCTCTCTCTCTCTATATATATATATATATATGTATATGTATATATATATATATATATATATATATATATATATATATATATATATATATATAATGTAGGGGAGCAGATTCTCTTGTAAGCTAGTGTTGTTAAAATCGGGAGCATTTTGGTAGTTGTTGATTTTCTTTTGTGTATTTTCCAGCATTCTAACAAGGATTCGGCCATTTGTGGGGTGGGCAAATACTAGTTCATTTAATTTTCAACGTTTCGTCTGCATAGAGACATCATCAGGAAAATCTGGAGCATATGAATAATATTCATACAAAAATATAGAACTTGGGAGGTTACATTGGTATTAAAACATTGCAAAACTTTACAAGTATAGGAAATAGACACAAATGAAATAGTTACAAATACAGATACATGGACTGCTTGGGGTCAATACTTACAAAATTGAAAAATAATAAAGAAATGACATAGGGCTTTGGCTTATGTATCGGAGCCTAACGTTTATAGATGGTGGAGGGGGAGTGGGGTAGAAAGAGGGAGAGAGGGGGCGGTGGGGGGGTGTTTGACCCGTCTTGACGGCGTCGTATGGGGTGGTAGGAGTTGAAGATTGAGGTAGTGGATGAGAGGGAAGAGGAAGAGGGCAATTATGACCTGTGATGTCGGAGGGTAGGGTGGAAGCAGAAGAGTTGGTTGGAAGGAGAGGGACGGAGGGGTTCGCTATACGGGATAGAGAATTATTGTACAAGTTAATGCTTGAAGTCATATTACTTTGGATGTTTATAATGGGATTATATTCTTTTATATACATTACTTCTAAAAGCTTGAGTTTTTGTGGATCTCTACTACTTGTGATTATTTTAGTGTTTTTAACTAGGCTGGTGTGAGATTCTGTCATCATTAGCTTTTTGGATTTTAGTACCAACATGTTCTTGCCTCTTATATTTATTTTTGTAATCCTTGGTCCATGTGAGGGAGTTTTACTGGTGTGAAATTCTGTTAACCTGCACCTCTGTTCAATCTAGTGGGACCTGTCCCAGGGAACACCGGTTCAATATTCAATTGGTTCCTTTAGCTGACATTGTATAACCCTGAAGACGAACCCCGGACAGGGTTCGAAACGTCGGTAGAAAATTCTATTACTCTGAATCCAGTGTTTGATTTTTTCCGAGAATATATATATAAAAAATATATATATATATAAATATATATATATATATATATATATATATATGTATATATATACATATATATATATATATACATATATATGTATATATATATACATATATATATATATATATGTATACACACACACACACATATATATGTATATATATATATATATGTATATATATATATATATGTGTGTGTGTGTGTATGTGTGTGTGTGTGTGTGTGTGTGTGTGTGTGTGTGTGTGTGTGTGTGTGTGTGTGTGTGTGTGTGTGTGTGTGTGTGTGTGTGTGTGTGTGTGTGTGTGTGATTGCCTGTTGGCCTACGCCTTTGAACTACGTGATGCTGTGGTGCACTTGCCCTTGGGGGTCAGTTGTGGTTTTGATGGCATCACGTCGCCGGAATGAAAGGACCACGAACGGAGCAGGATTGCAGAGGACACGCACGTGTCAGCAGACACTCGCTCACTCACTCACTCACTCCCCAATTGGCGGGGTTGCCCGGTGGGCTGGCACTCGGTCATCAGGCCGGGACTGGGGTTGGGACGGAGATACCAACGCATCCGGCTGTTGCGGACTTCGAGAAGGTTTTCGGGTCCCTATGAAGGAACCAACGGGGGAGTTGGGGGAGAGTGGGTTTTATTCAATGAAGGGTCTGATGACACTGATTTGATTGTTTTTGGCAGGGTGGCCACAATGTGATTAGGGAGGTTTTCACGTCTGCGGCGGTGATGCGAGCTCTCCTTGTGGGGGCCCTCCTCCAGCTCTTCCAGCAGATCTCCGGAATCAACACCGTCATGTAAGTAATCACAGAAGGAGAAGGAGGAAGTGACGTTATCCAAGGCTCAGTTCAGTGTTTTTGAATGAGCCTGGACGCACACACACACACACACACACACACACACACACACACACACACACACACACACACACACACACACACACACACACACACACACACACACACACACACTTTCGTCGAATGGACGGCGAGAACTAGAGTTCCGAAGAAAAAGGAAAATATATGTGGATCTCAACGTCCAGGAAGTGCCTTATTGTATTTATAGGGAAGGGGAGAGCTCGTGGTATAGTGGGGGGTGATAGGGAAGGAGAAAGGTAGGGATTATTGAGGGAAATGGAAGGAAATGAGGAAGAGGGGGACATGGTCCAGGAGGCCAGGCGTCTTGTAAACAAAAGGCGGACTGATGACATTGACTTTGGTGATGACGGGATCAACAAAAATGTAAAGATTAGAAGTATAGATAAGAGCAGCACAGTGGAAGGTGATGATAATAGTTTCCAGGGATTTAAAGAGGGTGGGGGGATACCAACCTCCCCCGATTGGCAAGACTAGAGGAGAAATTTGATAAGATGACCGAGCATTGGGAAAACAGGTTCGGTAACGTAGCCAAAATTGCACAAAGAGTTGAAAGATTGGAAGAACTAGAGAAGGCGAACAAAAACTTAACTTTAGAAATAGAAGAATTAAAAAGACAGTTAAAAGAAGTTAAAGAAGAGAATGAGGAATTAAAGATGAATAATAAAGACAATAAAAAGGCCATAGCAAAGGAAGCACACGGCTGGAAAAAATCCAAGAAAACAGTAAAATTGAATTTACTGACATAATTAAACAACAAATGAAAGAACAAACTGAAGACTCAGTTATTAAAGTGATGAGACAGAAGGAGAATATAGTAAGAGACTTAGCAGACAAAAAGAAATGTATAATTATATTAGGAATGGAAGAGAAATTTAACCAAAATAGAACCACAAGAATTAAAGAGGAAAAAGAAAAAGTAAGCAGTTTACTAGAATTAGTTCAGGAAGATGAACCTGAAATCATGAAATAAATTGAAGAGATGTTTAGGCTCGGAAAATATAGTACAGATAAGACCAGACCAATTAAGATTAAATTCAGGTCACAAACAACAGCAGAGAATATCTTAGCAAAAACAGGGAAGCTAGCAGCAAGTGAACAATATAAAAAGGTATGGATAAAAAGAGAAATAAATAAAGAGGAAAGAGAGGAAGAAAAAATGAAAAGGCAAGAAGCTAAAGAAAAAAAACGAGAACAGAACGGAGTCAGAAAAAGAAGAATTCTACTGGAGAGTAATGAATATGAAAGTGAGGAAATGGACCATAACAGAGAGAAACAAAAAAGAAGCAGAGAATACAATAGAAATAACAGAAAGTTAAGAGTGTCCTACACAAATATAGATGGATTAATAACAGGACTGAATGAACTGAATGAGTATCTGAAGGAGAAAGAACCAGACATAATGGGAATTGTAGAGACAAAATTAAAAGGTCCACTACCACCCAGCAGCATAGGACACAATGCATATAATTATTGGATTAGAAACAGAGAGATAAAACAAGGGGGTGGAGTTATGTTCCTGACTAAGAAGGATATAAACGTGAAGAGTGCCACATATGGAAAGAATAGAGTAGAGATGATTATGATAGAAGTAGAAGACAGAGATAAGAAGAGCAGAAAGTTTGTAATAAACTACGTGCCCCCAAAAACAGCCTCGTGGGAAGAGAGTGAACATAAAAGTATGTTAGAAGACACAAGAATAACACTAAACAAGATAATGGAAGATGGAGGAAGAATAGTTATGATGGGCGACTTTAATTGCAAAGAAGTCTGCTGGGAAGAGATGACCGTAAAGGGTGGAGAAGACTCATGGGGAAATGTTCTACTTGAGATGATTATTGACCACACAATGACACAATGGATTCAAGAGAACACTAGGTATAGAAATGAAGAAGAACCATCGAGACTAGACCTAATAATCACATCAGAACCTGAAATAATGGAAAAGATAGAAATCCAGGCGCCAATAAGTAAAAGTGACCACATATTGATAGAACTAGAACTAAATGAAAAAAATACATGAAAAGAAATGAACAATATAGAAAAGGAAGATTGATGTATGATTTTTTTTAATAAAATAAGAGAATTCTTTCAAAATGAAAACTGGGAAAGAATACACAAAGAAGATACAACAGTAGAAGAGAAATGGAATATTTTGACAAAAAAAAAAAAAATTAGTGGAAAAGTATATCCCAAGACAACAACAAGAAAAAGAATATGTAAAATGCTGGTACAACAAAAGTTGTAGGGAGTTAAAAGACAAAAGAGACAGAGCTTGGACCAAATAGAAGAAATACAAAAGACCTGAAAGATGGAAAATATATACTTGTTATAGAAATGAATATGTACAAGCGTGCAGAGAGGAAAAGAGAAAATATGAAAAAGATGTCATAGAAAAATGTAAAGATCAACCAAAACTATTTTACAGATTTGTAAACAACAAACTGAAAAACAAACAAGATATGGAGAAATTAAGACAAGGAGTTGAATACACAGAGGAAATAGAAATGGCGGAAATTATGAACAAACATTTTAAATCGGTGTTTACAAGGGAGAACATACAACCGGAAGAGATCGAATGGAAAGAGAAAGTCCCCCCTATGAAAGAAATAGAAGTAACAGAGAATGAAATAATGAAACACTTGAATAATCTTGATGTCAGAAAATCGCATGAACCAGATGAAATAGCAAACTGGATTTTGAAAGAATGCAGAAATGAACTGTCAGACAAAATACATAGCATAATAAATAGTTCCTTGAAAGAAGGAAAAGTTCCAGAAGATTGGAAAAAAGCAAATATAGTACCTATATATAAAGGGAGGAATAAAGAAGACCCTAACAACTATAGACCAGTCTCTCTAACAAGTAAAATAGCAAAAATTTGTGAAAGAATGATCAAAAGTGGATGGGTAAAAAGAAAAAAAAAAAAAAAAAAAAAAAATCAGCGTGCTAAATCCAAGGCAATTTGGATTCAGACAAGGACGATCATGCGTCACCAATTTGATATGTTTCTAGTCAAGGCTAATAGATATAATGCAAGAAAGAGATGGATGGGCTGATTGTGCATTTCTAGACCTAAAAAAAGCTTTTGACAAAGTACCACATAAGAAGTTGCTTAAGAAATTAGAAACTGAAGGAGGAATACAGGGCAAACTGCTTAAATGGATGGAAGACTTTTTGCAAGAAAGAAAAATGAGAGTAGTGATAAGAGACAAACACTCAAAATGGGATGAAGTAATAAGCGGTGTTCCACAAGGAACAGTTCTGGCCCCAATAATGTTTGCTATATATATTAATGATATGGATGAAGAAATTGAAAGTTATATGAGCTTCTTTGCAGATGATGCAAAACTATTAAAAAAGTGAACACGGAAGAAGATTGTGAGTCACTACAGAGTGATCTAAATAAAGTATGGGAATGGAGTAGGAAGTGGGAGATGGAGTTCAACACTAAAAAGTGTAGTATAATGGAATTTGGAAAAAGCAAAAACAGAATAACAGGATCATATAAATTGGGAGAAGAAGGAATAAAAAAAAGTAGAAAATGAGAAGGACCTGGGAGTCATTGTTATGAATAATATGTCACCTGAGAAACATATAAATAAGATATTTGGAGAAACTTATAATTTAATAAGAACAATTAAAGTGGCATTTACATACCTGGATGAAGAAATGGTGAAGAAAATTCTAATCACTCTGATAAGACCAAGATTGGAATATGCAGCAACGATGTGGTCACCAAGTACAAAAAAAAAATGTATAAAAAAAACTTGAAAGAATACAAAGAGCAATTACAAAATTGGCACCAACACTCTCAAAACTATCATATGAAGAGAGACTAGCAAAACTTGAACTACAGACACTAGAGCAAAGAAGAGAGAGAGGAGATTTGATAGCTATTTACAGGATCATGAAAGGCATAGAAATTATTGATAGAGAGAATCTGATAAAATGGGATGATAGAAATACAAGAGGGCACGGAAAGAAAATCAAGAAAGACAGCAATAGAAGAGATGTGAAAAAGAACAGTTTTCCTCACAGAGTAATAGACAGTTGAAACAAGTTAGATGAGAAAAAGGTGTGTGCAAAAACAATACATAAGTTTAAAAATAGTTTAGATAAAATGAGATATGAAGACGGGACACACACGAGTATAGCTCCCCTTCCCGTAAAATACAACTAGGTAAATACACGTCGGTCGAAGTGACAACTAAGTTTGGAATTCCAGGAAAACTTCAAGTTTCATCGACCTCAACAACGAGGGAGTACCTTTATTGTATCAATAGGGAAGGGGAAAGTTCGTGGTGTAGTGGAAAGGTGAAGAAAAAAGGAGAAAGAGAGGGATTACTGAGGAAAATGGAAGGAAATGAGGAAGGGACGAACGGGCCCCGGATATTAGAAGAGATGTAAACAAGAAGGGTGCAGAACACACAGACGAGGAAGAACAAGGAAACAGAAGTGTCAAAAGCAGAAATATAGATAATAGTAGATCAATGGAAACAGAAGATAACTGTTGTTATGGATTTAAGGAGGGAGGAGGTGACAACCTCCTTCGACTATTAAATCTAGAGGAGAAACTAAAAAAAAAAAAAAAAAAAAAATGAACGAAGCATGGGAAGTTAGGTTTAATCAATTAACACTAGTTGCCCAAAGAGTTGATAAACTGGAAGAACTAAAGAAGGAAAATCAAAACCTAACTGAAGAAATAGAAGAATTAAAAAGACAGTTAAGAGAAGTAAAGAACAAGAATGAGGAATTAAAGAGGAATGATAAAGAGAATAAAGAGTCCATAGTAAACGAGGTAAGTGGTTGGAAAAAAGTACAAGAGAACAAGAAAACTGAATGTAGAGATATAGTGGAACAGCAGATGAAAGAACAAAATAAGGACAGTTGTTAAAGTGATGAGGGAGAAGAAGAATATAGTAAGAGACTTAGTGGATAAAAATAAATGTATAATTATATTAGGGATGGAAGAGAAGTATAATCCAAATAATACTACAAGAATAAACAAGGAAAAGGAAAAAGTAAATAACATATTAGAAGTAGTTCAAGAAGATGAACCAGAAACAGGGAAACAAATAGAAGAAATATATAGACTAGGGAAATACAATACAGATAAGACCAGACCAATTAAAGTTAAATTCAGGTCACAAAAGACAGCAGAGAATATCTTAACAAAAACAGGGAAAGTAGCAAAATATGATCAGTTTAAACAGGTATGGAAAAAAGAGAAATGAATAAAGAGGAAAGAGAGGATGAGAAAACAAAAAGACTAGAAGCTAAGGAAAAAAAACGAGAAAAGAACAGTCAGAAAAAGAGAAATTCTATTGGAGAGTAGTGAATATGAAAGTGAGGAAATGGTTCATAGCAGAGAAAAAACGGAAGGAAAACAGAAAGCAGGATGGAAGTAACAGAAAATGAAAAATGTCTTACACAAATATACATGGTTTAATAACAAGGTTGAATGAACTGAATGATTACCTGAAGGAAAAAGAAACAGACATTATGGGAATTGTAGAGACAAAATTGAAAGGTCCACTACCACCCAACAGTGTAGGACATGGTGCATATAATTATTGGATTAGAAACAGAGAAGTAAAACAAGGGAGTGGAGTTATGTTCCTGACTAAGAAGGATATAAATGTGAGGAATGTTACATATGGAAAGAATAGAGTAGAGATGAATATGATGGATGTGGAGGACAGGGATGGGAAGAGCTGGAAGTTTGTGGTAAATTATGTGACCCCTAAAACGGCTTCGTGGGAAGAGAAAGAACACAAAAATATGTTAAGAAACACAAGGATAACACTAAATAAGATAATGGAAGATGGAGGAAGGATAGTTATGATGGGTGACTTTAATTGTAAAGAAATCTGCTGGGAAGGGATGACAGGGAAGGGTGGAGCCGACCTATGGGAAAAAATACTACTTGATATGATGATAGAACATACGATGACGCAATGGATACAAGAAAATACTAGGTATAGAAATAAGGAAGAACCATCGAGACTGGACCTAATAATCACATCAGAACCCGAAATAGTGGAAAAGATTGAATATAAGACACCAATAAGTAAAAGTGACCACAGAGTGGTTGAACTAGAAATAAAGGAGGAAAAATGCATGGAAAAAATGAACAATATAGAAAGGGAACAAATGTTCATAAAATAAGAAAATTCTTTAAAAAAAGCAGACTGGGAAAGGATACACAAGGAGGAAACAACAGTAGAAGAGAAATGGAATATTTTGACAAAAATTTATAAAGAAGGGGTGGAAAAGTATGTTCCAAAACAAAAGCAAGAAAAAGAATATGTAAAGTGTTGGTACAACAAAAGATGTAGGGAGTTAAAAGAAAAAAGGGATAAAGCTTGAATAAAATGTAAGAAATACAAAATACCTGAAAAATAGAAAATATATACTGGTTATAGAACTTAATATGTACAAGTGTGCAGAGAAGAAAAGGGAAAATACGAAAAAGATGTCATAGAAAAATTTAAAGATCAACCGAAACTATTTTACAGATTTGCAAACAACAAACTGAAAAACAAACAAGAATTAGAGAAACTACAAGGAGTTGAATACACAGAGGAAATAGAAATGGCAGAAATTATGAACAAGCCATTTAAATTGAGTGGGAGGAGAAAGTCCCCCCTATGAAAGAGATAGAAGCATCAAGGAATGAAATGATTAATCACTTGAGTAATCTCGATGTCAGAATATCGCATGGACCAGATGAAATGGCAAACTGGATTTTGAGAGAATGCAGGAATGAACTAACAGACAAAATACATAGTCTAATAAACAGTTCATTGATAGAAGGAAAAGTTCCAGAAGATTGGAAAGGAGCAAATATAGTACCAACATATAAAGGGGGAAAGAAGGAAGACCCTACTAACTATAGACCGGTCTCTTTTACAAGTACGGTAGCTAAAATTTGTGAAAAAAATTATCAAAATTAGATGGGTAAGGCATTTGAAAAAAAAAAAAAAAAACGTACTAAATCCAAGGCAATTTGGATTTAGACAAGGACGATCATGCGTCACAAACATAATGTGTTTCTATTCAAGGCTAATAGATGTAATACAAGATAGAGATGGATGGGCTGGTTGTGCATTTCTAGACATAAAAAAAGATTTTGATAAGGTGCCACATAAGAAGTTGCTAAAGAAATTAGAAACTGAAGGAGGAATACAGGGCAAACTGCTGAAGTGGGTGAAAGATTTCTTGTATGAAAGAAAAATGAGAGTGGTGATAAGAGACAAACATTCTAATTGGGATGAAGTGATTAGTGGAGTTCCACAAGGAACAGTTCTAGCCCCAATAATGTTTGATATATATATTAATTATATGGATAAAGGATTTGAAAGTTATATGAGCTTCTTTGGGGATGATGCAAAATTGTTAAAAAAAAGTGAACACTGAAGAAGATTGTGAGTCGCTACAAAGTGATCTCAGTAAAGTATGGGAATGGAGTAGGAAGTGGAAGATGGAATTCAATATTAAGAAGTGTAGTATAATGGAATTTGGAAGAAGCAAAAAAAAAAGAAAAAATAATGGGATCATATAGATTGGGAGAAGAAGAAATTAAAAAAGTAGAAAATGAGAAGAACCTAGGAGTATAAAAAGAAATTGAAGAAACTTATAATTTAATAAGAACAATCAAAGTAGCATTTCCATACCTGGACGAAGAAATGGTGAAGAAAATACTAGTCACTTTGATAAGACCAAGGTTGAAGTATGCAGCGACGACGTGATCACCAAGTACAAAAAATGTATAACAAAACTTGAAAGAATACAAAGAGCAATTATGAAATTGGCACCAACAGTTTCAGAACTATCATATGAAGAGAGACTAGCAAAACTTGAGCTACAGACATTAGAGCAAAGAAGAGAGAGAGGAGATTTGATAACTATAGAATTATGAAAGGCATAGAAACTATTGATAGAGAGGATATAATAAAATGGGATGGTAGAAATACAAGAGGACACGGAAAAAACAAACAAACAAGAAAGACAGTTATAGAAGAGACCTGAAAAAGAACAGCTTTCCCTACAGGGTAATAGACGTTTGGAACAAGTTAGATGAGAAAGTGGTGTGTACAAAAACAATATACGAATTTAAAAACAGTCTAGATTAAACGAGATATGAAGATGGGACACCATGAGCATAGCTCTCCTTCCTGTAAAATACAACTAGGTAAATACAACTAGATAAATACACACACATCTATATTTGTGTAAGACACTTTTAATTTTCTGCTACTTCCATCGTGTTTTCTGTTTCCTTTCCGTTTTTCTCTGCTATGAACCATTTCCTCACTTTCATATACACTACTGTCCAATAAAATTTCTCTTTGTCTGACTCTGTTCTTTTCTCGTTTTTTCCCCCTTAGCTTCCAGTATTTTTGTTTTATCATCCTCTTTTTCCTCTTTATTCATTTCTCTTTTTATCCATGCCTATTTATACTGCTAGTTTCCCTGCTTTTGCTAAGATATTCTCTGCTGTCGTTTGTGACCTGAATTAAACCTTAAT
Organism: Oratosquilla oratoria; assembly: GCF_046742065.1. Taxonomy (NCBI): domain Eukaryota; kingdom Metazoa; phylum Arthropoda; class Malacostraca; order Stomatopoda; family Squillidae; genus Oratosquilla; species Oratosquilla oratoria. The sequence goes on from NC_134782.1 coordinate 8,727,595, forward strand.
TGGTCTGGTCTTATCTGTATTGTATTTCCCTACTCTATATATTTCTTCAATTTCTTTCCCTGTTTCTTGTTCATCCTCTTGAACTACTTCTAATATCTTGTTTACCTTTTTTCTACTCTTTTACTCTTGTAGTCCTATTTGGATTACGCTTATCTTCCATCCCTAATATAATTATACATTTCTTTTTATCCACTAAGTCTCTATATTCTCCTTCTCTCTCATCACTTTAGTAAATGTGTCCTTAGTTTGTTCTTTCATCTGGTGTGTCATTATATCTCTAAATTCATTTTTGTTGTTCTCTTGGGCTTTTCTCTAACCCTGTATCTCTTTTGCTATGGACTCTTTATTCTCTTTGTCATTACTCTTTAATTCCTCATTCTCATCTTTTACTTCTTTTAACTGTCTTTTTTATTCTTCTGTTTTTTTATTTAGATTTTGGTTCTCCTTCTTCAGTTCATCCAACTTATCAACTCTTTGCGTAATCCGTGTAAGTTGGCTGAACCTAACCTCCCAGTGTTCATTCATTTTCTCTAGTTTTTCTTCTAGATTTGCTAATCGGGGGACGTTGGCATTCCCTCCCTCATTAATTCCATGGAAATTATTATCTCCACTTTCTATTGTGTTGCTCTTATATATATTTCTAATTTTAGTGTCTTTACTGATATTTTCGACTTCACCTGCGTCGTCTGCAGCCCTTTTGTTGACATTCTTTCTGACGTCCGGGGGAGTCCGTTCGTCTCCTTCCTCATTTCCTTCCATTTTTCTCAGTAATCCCTCCCTTTCTTACTTTTATTTACCTTCCCACTACACCACGAGCTTTCCCCTTCCCTACCAATACAACAAAGGTACTCCCTCGTCGTTGAGATCCACGAAATTTGCAGTTTTCCTGGAGTTCCAAACTTCGCTGTCACTTCGACCGTCGTGTGTGTGTGTGTGGGTGTCTGTGTGTGCGTGAGACTGGGTGAGTGGGTGGGTGTAGTTTTTTTTCGATTTGTAAGAGAAGACCCGTCTCGTACCAAATGGTCGAGCAGGCAGAAAGAAAGTCCTTATTAACAAGATAAACTTAGTCGATCTCATATGGTTTTTGCCTTCTTCAGGTACTACAGCGCCAGCATCGTCACGATGGCCGGGATCCGCGACCCGACGCAGGCCATCTGGGTCGCGGCGGCCTTGTCCTCCATCAACTTCTTGTGCACCTTCATCGGACTCTACCTCGTCGAGAGGGTCGGACGCCGGCACCTTACACTCGGCTCGCTCGCCGGAGTCGTCTGCGCCCTCACGCTTCTGGCCCTCAGTTTCCAGCTGGCTGACATGGAAACCCCCTCAGTCGGTTCGCTCGAGAAACTCGGCGGCCCCTGCGGAGATTACAGGTGAGGACGTCCCGGGAGGCAACCCGGAAGGCATCCGGGGAAGCACAAGGTGAACCGGACATTCTTTAAGAGAGAGAGAGAAAGAGAGACATTTTCTTCCTGAATAGGCCTAGTTTTCTGCGTATTTCGCCATTTTCTCATGTATTTTAAATACCATGCTGGAGGACACTGGTCTATATTTCAGGTGCTAATCTCACAGCACTTTCAATTTTTCTAATAAGTTTAGAATTATTTCATGAATCTTTTCCAGCGGTTTTCTACATTCTTTAGATATTCATCTTGAGATCCCATCAGGCACCAGATGTGTGTGTGTGTGTATGCGTGCATGCGTGTGTTTGATTTTATTTTATTGTAAAAAATATAAGTATTTAGTTTTTATGGTATTGTCTCTTAACCAGTTTTATTCCATATTTTGTCTAGATTTCAGATATATGTAAAATTCATTTGTCCTCTTTTGTTTATATGTATTTTGTTCATTCGATATCAAATGTCTTGGCATGGTGTTACAAAGGTTGTAACAATCGGCAGTGATAATTAGTGTCTTCGGTGTATGTGAGTCATTTGTCTGAAAACCAAATGGATCCTCATTCAGTCCCAGGTTGTGTTTGTAAACACTTATTTCTCTAAAATGTACTGTGGTACATTTGAAAAACAATTGCGAGTTAATACTTTCATCAATTACATGTAGACAATTATTGTTAAAGCTGACTGTCTCCATCTCTCATCTCATTAGGTACTGTGCAGACTGTACACACGACACAAACTGTGGATTCTGCTTCCAGGACATTAAGGAGACCATGCATTTTAATAGCAGTTGTTTACCAACCAATCATGACAGCTTCAACGAAGTAAGTATGGCAAGAAACTAGGTCATAATGCAATAGCCGAAATAGTTCTTCTAAACCACCCACTACATTTTACAAATGGTTTCGTTAACTATCCCAGTCGATTCCACCATCGTGATAGTCATATTTTGAGTAGAATACGCGTTTGTCAGAGCAGATTCCCGAAGATCCCCGAGACGCGCAGCCATTCATAGCGCATCGGTGGAAGGGTCATAGTAGTCAAACATTGTATCTAGATAATAGCGCTTTAGAATGGGACCTTTCGCAGTGAGCAAATTGATAACAGACACCGCCAGATTTTGTAATTCTTGCCGGAAAATAAATACTTTTTTGGGCAAGTTTATAACCTTACAGAGGTGTATCGTTGTACATTATTGTGTCTGAAATTTAAGTCAATTAATTTCATGATTGCAAACGGCATATAGCATTGTTTGAGCCTCTATTTATAATCACAGATGATATTCGTAAAACAGCCTATAATTGTATCAAGCCAAGCAATTTGTCATTTTCTACCGACTTCAATGGACGTATACTGATATATACTTTCATTTAAATGCACCAAGCAATAGGCAGATCCATGTAATGTATCGAAAATATAATTTTGCATCGAAGACTTAATTTTTTCGGTACGATAAACTTTGTCTTAAGTTATATATTTTTTTTAATCTGACGTGCAGTTTGCCACGGCACACGTAAAATTAGTCATATTTGTTTGAAAATAGCTCCCAGCAGATCTAAGAGGCTATTCTTTACAAAAATGTCGTTAACTTCGTACGTCCGCCACTACTGTTGTTATTTTTGTATCTCACTGATTATCTTCATATACAGGACGTGACAGTGATATCCATTATTTTTCAACACTCGGATAAAATGCACAAACCGAAATCAACATCATCTTATTTTCACTGCTCATAGTTACTTCAGTAAAAACAGTTACCTATTTTTAGTTTTACCTTATAATTAAATTAACAAAGCCTTATCACACACCAGTAAGTAAAAATTATAACATTATGAGTCATGTTTTTAATTTTAAATACATTTATGCAGCAATTTATGGCGTATCTTTTTTTAAATATCGGTTTCCAAATTAGCTAAGTCACCCCTTTGCCTCGTGAAATCCGAGACAATTGAAAATTCTAGCGCTAATAGGAATCTACGAGCCTGACTGCGAAAGGTCCCATTGGTTATTGCGTACACACTCGCAGTATCTATTGAAAAGTGTCACAGAATTTCATTGAATCTGAAGAAGAGGAGTTAGATACTGGAGTTAGTTCATTATCCGTATAGCATATGTTTGAGCCCATTATACAACACGAAACATGAAAAGTCAAAAGATGATCAGAAAATGATTGAATATACCGAAGTTGACCTTCTTGACTATGATGATGAAAATGGGAAATCCGACCATAGTAGTGAAGAAAGATGGGAGGAACACGACCAGGATGAGGAAAACCAGGGATACAGGACAAAAAGAATAGGAAAAACCCTCCCATAAGCCTTCCCAACTACACTCTACAAACTGATCCCTCTGAAACTACCAAATCTTGCATTACATAGACTAGGGTAAATTTTTAGTTTTGACCATGGGCGCAATATAGCAATAGAAAATTAATTATTAATTTTGTAAATTATAATGTATCAACGTAATATGCAATTTTGTGAGCGGAAATAAAAACAAAAAAGGTGCTAAAACAGATTTCGTAAGTAACGAAGTCGCGTCGGACGAATGGTACGCCATGTTTGTTATGATAGATGCCGACGTCGAAGAAATGAAAGGATGATAAATTGGTCTAACCTAAACTAAATTAAATTGACCTAACCTAACCTAACCTAACCTGTGTTTAATAAATCGCAAATTAAATGCCATCCGGCTCGTCCTCGTTGTCGTCGTCGTGAGAGACGTTGGCGGGCTTTTCAACCACTCTCTCAGCTTGCGGGGTATACAAAGTTCTTGCAGCTTGAAGGAATGCATGTATCTCCACTCCATAACATTCCTTCAAGAAAATGTACCTGGCGAGGTACTGTCGGAAGTACCGAGGCCGTCAATTGACAGACGACAAGATGGCGTCCCGATCCTATGCTACCGACTTCGTTCATTAGCATATTTGCTTGTAGCAAGGTATATTTTATTTTCATTTCCGCCCACAAAATTGCATATTACGTTGATACATTTTAATTTACAAAATTAATAATTAACTTTCTATTGCTATATTGAGCCCATGGTCGAAACTAGAAAAAACTAAAAACCCTAACTAGGTCTATAGTCTATTGGCTCAATTGAGGGTTCTTTTGTGCACAGAAATCCCTTAAGTTATTTTTCAGAATCATGAACTAAACCATGAGCGATGACAAAAATCATAACTTGCATGAACTAATTAGTAACTGAAATTGGCATACAGCCTTGCATAAGAAAAAAATCAGCTAAATTCATAATTTTGAGGTATAAAAATGATGAGATTTCTATTGTGCCATAAATGGGTCAGATTGGACTATTAAATGATGCAACTAGTATAAATTCATGACATATATATATATATATGTATATATTTATATATATATATATATATTTTTATATATATATATATATATATATATATATATATATATATATTTATATATATATTTATATATATATATATATATATATATACATGTATATATATATATATATATACATATATATAATCTATATATATGTATATATATATATATATATATATATATATCACCCAAAAAACCCGATTTCCCACAGGTCCCCCCAGATCTTTGGGGAGATGTAGGCATAAGTGCAAATATTCAATAATTTATTACTTGAAATGTACACATTTGTGACGGAAATGATCTACACCATCGTTCATATCACAACATTTCTCATCAGAAACGCATAAGCCACATATCAAAATCGTTGGTTGGGTGAAACTATAAATTGACCATTTCTTCTGTCCCATTTTAGTAGGTTTTCCCTATCAAGAATTTCCATCCCTTTCAAAATTCTGTAGACAGTTATCAAATCACCTCTTTCTCTTCTTTGTTCCAGAGTTAATAAGTTTAGTTTGTCCAATCTTTGTTTGTATGTCAACTTGCAAAATGTTGGTGCCATCTTTGTCATTGCTCTTTGAATTCTTTCTTGTTTTTTTATGTTTTTGTACTAGGTGTCCATAGAGATGCTGTGTATTCCAATTTTGGTCTTACCAGTGTAACTAGTATCTTCTTTACCATTTCCTCATCCATGTAGTCAAAGGCCACTTTCATTGATCTATCAAGTTATAAGTTTCTCCAACTATTTTGTTAACATGTTTGTCTGGTGTCATGTCATTTGAGATAATTACTCCTAGGTCCCTTTCTGAGTTTACTTTTGTAACTTCCTCTATACCAATTTTATATTGACCCAATTTTCTATTTTTGCTTTCTCCAAATTCCATTATACTATATTTCTTAATGTTGAAATTCACTTCATTCTTATTACTCCATTTCCAGACTTTGTCCAGGTCTTCTTGAAAAGATTTACAATCTTCTTCTGTACTTACTCTCTTCAATAGTTTTGCATCATCTGTAAAGAAGTTCATATAACATTCCACGCCTTCATACATGTCATTTATATAAACAGCAAACATTATTGGAGCCAATACAGAGCCTTTGGGGACTCTGCTTATCATATCTACCCAATTTGAGTTCTTTTCTCTAAGTACCACCCTCATTTTTTCTTCTGTTCTAGAAATCTTTCATCCATTCTAATAATTTTCCTTGTATTCCACCTACTGTTTAAATTTTTCTTAGTAGCTTTTTGTGTGGTACTTTATCAAAAGGCTTTGTAAGTCCATAAGGCACAGTCTGCCCAACCATCTCTTTCTTGTATTATTTCTATTAATCTTGAGTAAAAGCATATTAAGTTTGTAGTACATGATCTTCCACTTCTAAATCCAAATTCCTTGGGGTTTAGTATATTGTTCTCTTCCAAGTGTTTAATCCATTTATTTTTAATAGCTCTTTCACATATTTTTACAATTTTGCTTGTAAGGGATACTGGTCTATAGTTTGTTGGAGTTGCTTTATCTCCTCCTTTGTATATTGGTACAATATTTGCATTTTTCCAATTTTGTGGTACTTTATCTTTTTGAGTGAGAAGTCAATTATCTTGTGTATTTTAGCTGTAAGTTCATCTATACATTCTTTCAATATCCAGTTCGCTATTCTATCGGGCCCATATGACTTTCAGACATTAAGGTTCTTTATTTGGTCTCTTGTTTCTTTCTATGCCACTATTATTTCTTTCATTTTGAGGGATCCTTCTCTCTGCCCTTCATCCCACATTTGTGAGCTTTCAACTATGATTACAGACCTAAAGTGTCTGGTCATTACTTCAGCCATTTCTACATCTTCATGTTTATCATTTACATATCTATAAAATAGTCTAGGTTGGTCTTTGAATTTGTCTATTACATCTTTTTCATAGTTTCTTTTTTCCTCTCTGCATATATCTACATATTCATTTCTCAGTTTGATATATGTTTGCCATTTAGTCACATTTTTTGTATCTTTTTTTTATTTTTTCCAGGCTTTGTCTCTTCTATCTTTAGCATCACTACACTTTTTATTATACCAACACTTTATGTAAACCCTTTTTTGTTTCTGCTTAGGTACATGTTCATCTGTTCCCTCCTTATATTTTCTTGAATTTTTTTCTAAGTTTAACAAAGTCAGTTTTGTTATACATTAATCTTCCTTCTCTGTTTTTCATTTCTTCTCACACCATTTTGTTCCTTAAGCTTGAACTCTATTAGCATGTGGTCACTCTTCCCAATTGGTGTCTTATAATTCATTTCGTCCACAATTTCAGGCTCAGAAGTGAATATCAATTCTAGTCTCAATGGTTCTTCATTGTGTTAGTGTGTGTATATTTTTTTCTATCTCTGTAATATGCCTTGTTGAATATTCTATAGTTATAGAGGGACTTTTATCTTTATAAGGGAACCTTCTGCATGAAAGTTTTTGTACCTATTTATATATGTTAGCATACTATATATTAAAAGGGAGGATCCGAAAACATCAGAAATAGGATTGGGGCAGATCAACAGGTGTTGGAAGCTTAGTCTTAAAGATGTGGAAATCCAAGTTATTATGAGTGTTGGTTTTGTTGGTGCATTTCTTAACCATTTTTACAGTCAGCAGCTACACAATAGACCATAATTTATCAAATTTTCTCACAGCTATTCAATAGATTCAGTGTTTAAGAATGGCAAACAATGGCGTGTGAATAGGGATGTTTGACTACTCATACATCATAATTCCGAAGAATCCTTATGATAGCTGAAGCTGTTTTCAAAGTGTAGATTATTTATTCAGTGTTTGTGTTGCCTAAATTAAAGTTTAATAGCAAAAATATTTTGTGGGACTGACCAGCAATGCCTTTTTTTATTTACTCTGTTTGGAGTTTTGAAAAAGTGTCTCCCATTGTGCAACTTTAAGAATGTTTCTCTCAAGAGTCTATTTCCATACAAATTTTAGATATCACAATTTTCCCACAGCTAAGAAAACATATACTTATATGTATTATAAGATGATATATGTATATATATATATATTTTTTAGATAGGTAACTGAGCAATTTCAATTTATATGTCAGGATATCAAGTGACATGGGTCAAGTCAGTGGCTGTTGCCAGTTACCTAGAATCTGTAGGTCTCCTGCAAGAGAGGCCATGGGAAACAGATTGATTGATTTTATTTCAAAATATAGCATATATATTTGAATTATTTTGTGTAAATGTCATTCCAGATAAGCAGTGAAGGATTATGTGCCAACAGCTCCACCATGGTGGCAAATGACATTGTGTTTGCATATGACTGGTGCCCATCCAGTTATGCTTGGCTGTCTATTCTTGGGCTCTGCTTTTACCTCTTCTGCTTTGCACCAGGTACTACAGGCATTGCAGTTTAAGTGTTCATGACTGTTCATCTTGATATTAGGGAGGAAGAAGTGGAAAGAAAGTAGGAAAAATTGCAGTACTGATTGCAAAGATAAAGAGTATTAGTGACACAGTGGATGAGGAGGTTATGCAGGAAAAGGATAGGGGAGGCACAGGTAACTTTAGAAAAGGGAATTGAGGGAGTATAGTAGATGGACTAGTTGTTCATACTAACTTAGATTAGAGTTTTAGGACTAAAGAAAACTTGAGGGCTGTCAAAAGTACAGTATGAATAGTGAAAGTTAGTTATGCATAGAAATTATTTACTTTGTACTATTTTTTGTGCTGAATATGTACAAAGCCACTGTTATCTTGTATGTCTAATCTAGATTTAGAGTAATCACTGCATTTTGGTACTATTGGCTTATGAAGTAATTCAGGACATTGTAGTTGAAAATATTGTATCTCAGAAAAAAATATGGAATAGCTTATTGTCATTTAGCCATAATATAACTTTTATGTAGATTTTAATACTTAATACCAATATTTCCATGTAGGAATGGGGCCAATGCCTTGGACCATCAACAGTGAAATTTACCCACTATGGGCACGATCAACCTGCAATAGCATCACCACCTCAGTTAACTGGGGCTCAAACCTTGTGGTCTCTATTACTTTCCTTACACTCACTGAGGTTATTCACAAGCACGGTATGTAACAGCACACATCTTACTCCTACCGTCTTCATAGTGTGTATATATCTTTTTAGAAATATGATTTTATCTAAATTTTCCAAGATTATTATTTTCTACTATATCTTGGTATATATCTTGCAAGGAAAACATGATTTTGCATATGTAGATACAATAGGTACTGGTGTATGGCACAACATCTAGCTTAAATTTAATGTTGTAGCGATGTCTTTGTTGCTTTTCCACCATGAGATGAACTGTGGAAATGCAACAAAACCAAGAGTTTAGTTATTAAATAATTGTCTTCAGTCTCTAATTAGTACGCATTTCTTTGCTGTTTCAGGTGCATTCTACCTCTATGCAGTTTTAGCTCTTGTAGGATTCGTCATCTTTTACATGATTTTACCAGAAACCAAAGGACTTCGTTTGGAAGAGATTGAGGGGTTATTTGCAAGGCCACTCTGCTCAAAGAATGGATCTGCATCAGCTCAACAGGAAAATGTTCAGTATGTTCACATTCGAGGACTTAATCGAGATTATCAAAATGACCGTGAGGATTCAGATGAAGAAGTTACTGAGCCTTAGTTTAGCTACTAATTGAAAAAAAAAAGTGTGCAATCAGTCACTAGGTTATTTTTATTGTTTTCATCATCACACAAAGCATTTTCTTTCTTCCAGTGTCATGGAATATTCATTGAACACTCATATTTCACAAACAAGAAATGTTAAATGCATATATATATATATGTATATATATACCTACATACATACATGTATATATATACATATATATATATATATATATGTATATATATACCTACATACATACATGTATATATATACATATATATATATATATATGCATTTAACATTTCTTATATATATATTGTGTTTGCGCGTGTGTATGTGTGTGCGCATGTTCATGTGTATGTTTGTAAGCCACATTGTAGGTCCAATCATAATAGAAATATTGCAGTGGGCCCAAAATAGGCTATAGCTCAATGACACAAGCATGATTTCATAAATCTATATAATGCCTGACTCATATTTTTCCATGTAATTAAAGGGGTATTTTTTCCCTAAGAAAAAAATAATATGGTATGGTAAGTTTCATGTGAAGCTGTGACAGTTATGACTGTATTGAATCATACAGCCGTGCTTCATTGATGTTGCTGGTCACCTGAAGACCACAGGTTTTTACCAAGAGAGACCAGGAGCAAAAGATTGATTGTTTCATTGATTTATCATGTGAGAAAAAAACAGTTCTTTTTATTTTTTCAGTTGACAAGATAGTAATTATACTTTGATTTTGAGATGCAATGGCAACCAGTTTGATTTTAACACAAAGGAAAAATGAATACATCACATTACAAGCAACTGAAATGTTTCTTAATTATGCTAGGTTATGGAGTGCAGATAAATGATAAAGCAAATCAAATGTGATAAGAATACAAAGATTAGATTAAGATTTAGGGAGCCTGGTATTTTTCTTAACATACTTGAATTTCAATTCTTTAACACTCTTGGGAACACCTTCCCAAATTAATTTTATGCACAAATGCTGAGAAGCAGTTTAATGATGGAGTTTGGAAATCACCTGATGCTATCATTGTCATACCTTGTTTTTCAACACTTCAAGAATTACTAGTGGCAAAGTTAATAGAGCATCAATTGACTGAGGAAATACAATAAGAAAAAAAAACGTAAATATAAAAGTGCCTCATTACAGTTGGAATTTAAAGAAATGTAATAATGATGTAATTGAAAATTCAGTCACTGCCGGGAATAAAACCTATGAATAACTAATAATATGTCATTAATGTTACCACCTAGTTGGACAACATCCTATAGACAGTAGAAATTTAAAATCACAGGGATAAATTCATATTCTTGACCAATATGTCTTCTTCATAGAGGATAGATATGATGTGGCTATACCCTAATCTATTTTCATGCAAACTCTTCAGAAAGCAACTTCTCTGTATTCAGTTCCCAGGAGTGTTAATAGGTTTTTGTTCTATTTCTTAAAGTTTTCCTTTTATTTTATATAGATCTCTGTTTTAATCCCCCTATTTTGGGATTGCATAGTAATTGTTTCTCTTAAGAAAGTAGTGGGAGTAGAATGTTCAAAATAGTTCATTATCATGACAGGTCAGGCTTCTTCTCCACACTGCATGTTAAATCATTCCTCTGAAATGAACACTCACAATACTCACCTGACAACCACATGAACACTTATTAAGTGTATTACCTTGCTGACTGATGGTTGAATTTTTCCCATTTTATTTAGAGATATATATTAGTAATTATTACAAAGGAAGCATTAATAAAATAGATTAAAAAGTCTAAAAAATTTACATGCACATAGATGTAATAATACCAACTAAGTATATACAGTACCAGGGATCATTGCCATCTGCATAGAGCTGGTGACAGAGGTATACTATGGCTGGTTGGCTCCCAACTCTTGGAGTTGGGGGGGTGGTCCCATGACAAAGACACTGCCACACTAGGATCTGGCCAGACTGCAATGGGCCACCATCCAGCCCTTCTAAGCTATCAGAAGAGACTGGATGACTGCATTACAGACAACTGTCCAGGATGTAACACTTCACCCCATACTATACAACACATTGTGGAAGACTGCATGGTACACAACCACGCATGCCATACATGCATACATACATATACCAAAAGCTTTTTCCCCCTACATGGGGGCTAGCCAAAAAGAAAAAGGTATAGAAACCACTCGCACCCATTCCATTTCCTATATATTCCACTCCCCTCCACCATCCTTTTTATCTTGGCACATGCCAACAACACAATATACACTCTATAAAGGATTTGTAGGAAAACCCTTTCCAGCCATGGGATTCCTCAGGGAGACAGGACTGCTCAGCCACACAGTCCAGGGAAAGACAACAACAGAGTATATGCCTGATTCACCAAAATAATAGGAATGAAGTTGAGATCACACATCATGATATTACTAGAGTAAGGTGTTTGATTCTCAGATCAAGTTCAGCAAATAGTTTGTAGTGATGAGATTTCAAGGGAGTAATGTAATGAACCATAGTTAATTTTCATCAGAAAATATATGAATTTGAATTAATGCAATAACAAAGCAGAAGATATTATGTATGTAACATGATAGATTTTTTTATAACCCTAGTTTACAAGCAACTTCAAATAAAACTTATGATGGAAAATGATGTGTAAGTTGATGATGTGTGAAAGCCATAATAAGAAGTATATTCAATGAAATCCAAAAGTTCTGTTTAATGATTTGGTGCACTTATACACATTTACCATGCTTATTTATATATGCTATCAATTGGCAAGCCTGGAAACAGTGAAGCCTTATATATGGTATTTGAATTCTTGTAGGACTACTAACACATACAAGGTTTCAGTAGGATCAAGTTTGCCAAATGACAGGAAATAGGCATGGTAGGTGTCACTGTTATCTTGGAAATACACAGTAATATATCACAATCATGAAACAAAACTAGTATGAAGCTTCACTCTTTTATCACACATAAATCAAGTTATAGGATTTATAGTTAGTCATCACAAGTTATACATGTGATGACTAAGGACCATCACCTATATGTACAATATCATCTCAAAACTTAGACAGTAATCTAGTAATCTATGCCATATCTCAACTAACTGGACCACAGGGTGTTTGGATTTGGGGAGTGCTTTAATATGCAAAGTAAAATTTACCCCCACCCCACCCTCTAATCTCCACTCCACCACTCACTCCAGTGCTAAATTTTCATTTCTGAAAAACAAAAATGCTATATAATACATATGAATCATGTTTAAATAACATTGTTTTGGATAATGGCGATTTGGAAATGTGAGGGATTATTGTCTTTATGAATTTTAAAGCATTGAAATGTAACTGAACTTCTTATGGAGAAAATTAGCATGGTTCCATGGGTGGTCAACCTTGACTTGGGAAAAATAAAATGAAATAAAAAATCACCAATGAACCCAAGTTAAAGCCCACTTCAACTGAGCAAATTTGCATAAACAATTGTGTATTCAAATTGATAGAAATTATGTTAACTACTTTCTTTTTTGAAGCATGAACATACAAAATAATATTTTTATTGTACACTATGGGTCTAATCAATGGTCAGATTGAATATGAAACAATGCATAATTAAACCATGTTTTTAAGATATCATGAGAGTTAAGAATTTTCTTAATTTGGTGTATAGTCATTTGAATAAACACTAATTGACAAAAATCCACTTGATATGACATTTATGGGTAAAAATTCAAAAGATGGCACATAGGCTTTTTCTGTTGATTGGGTACATATCTATTCTATAGTTTTCTTGTTGATATGAATGAAAATAACATTCTTTCTGTCAGAAATTACCCATTTTGTATTACCCTCTGTCTCCCCCCCCAGTTGTGGGGTTTTGGATGGGGAAAATGAGTAGAATAAGCTATTAACAATATAAATGAATGTGTGATTCATAAGTAAAAATCTGTGTTGTATCTTCCAAAAATCTAAAGGAATTCGAGGTTTTGAGCAGGGAAAACTAGGGATTTTGTCAGATTTGTTCAAATAAGAAAGAAAACTATAGGAAAAATAAGTTTCCCACAGAAAAATGTTTGAAAGACACTACAAATTTTCACCCTAACTGGACCTCACTTGATCTTCACCATAAAAAAAAAATGGATAAATAATTTGGGCTGCATGACAACTTCCAGAGCTTAACTAGTTAATGCAAAGCAATAAGTAAAAGTCTAAATAAGACCTGTGACTTCTAATATTGCCTGTAGTGGACAGCATAGTAGCAAAATGGTCACCAACATTTTTTTTTTGTTAGAAATGATGATAGGGTAGTATTTTGCCATTGAAATTTGAAATCTCAAAATGCAAACCATTGAAACAAGATTGTACTGTATTTTGATTTCCCAAGTTATGAACACAGACTAATTTAAATTCCAGTATTCATAATAATAGAAATGTATCATCTCTATTACCATGCTGACTGCACTACAGAACTGAGCAGATATTCTTTCAAGGTATTAGAAGTCTTATTTAAACTTTTGTTACTGAGTCTATTTTAACTTCAAGTGCAGTGTTTAACAAATAGATATACCAATTACTATTGAGGGATAGAATTTTTTTTTACATGAACTCTCCAGCATGCAAAATTGTGAAAGCCATCCAGACCCTATTATATGCTATATTCTCTTCTGTTCTTCAAACATGTAAGATATACTGACCTGAATTTTTGTGAATGTAAGTGGTTTTGAAACTTGCTATTTTTGTACTATGAACCTCATCTATCATCTAGGTCTAGTCCCTCCAACCTTATCACACATATAGTTCACATAACTCATTTCTATTACTTTTGGTATCAACTCACTGTCTAAAGTCAAGTCACTGATGTATGCCTTCATATGTGGGTTCTCTAAAGATACACTATTATTTTCTGAATCTTAATTCCACATCACATGTGGCTGCTTCCTTTTTTTTCACACTCATTTGTATCCTGCTTTAGCCTATAGTTTCCCACATTCTCTGCTAGAGTAGAGTACTGTCACTGGTGTGGTGGTTTCTGAATCTCTTTGCTAAGACACAACAATCAACAACTAGCACCTAGCTCTCACATTTTGCTTTTGTTTTCTGTTTTCTTTTTTATGGTCTTTCCTCACTCATTCTATCTATAAACACCTCAGCTCACTTTGATCTACCCTGTCTGACAGCTGTTCTTTCATCCCCATTATCTGGCTCACCTCCACATTTCTCACTCTATTTTTGTAAAACCTGTTAAATTTCTTAAACACCTCATTTCAAAAACGTTTGGACTCAGAAATGGCATAGACAGAATAATGGTAATAAAAACTCAGTATGCAACTTAAATGCAACCCCAGCAGTATTCTGCTCAAACATTTACAAAAACCTGCTCCCAATACCCCACAGTGCATTCATCCAAAAAACACATTCACACTCATTCCTAGTTCTAAGTTTATTTGGCTTTAGGTTGGGCTATATCATTAGTTAGGCTATTGCAAGGATTAAGGTATCTGTATAGAAAATTGGACTTCATGGCAGCCGTCAGACATGTGGTCTTTTTCAGTATATTCCCATGACTTCTTGATGCCTTACCATTCCAAACAGATCTCCCTTTGATAACCTGAATACTATAATCATGACAACTTTTTCTTTTCTTCATTTTGATGATAGCAGATCCACAGCTTCTGTTCGTTAGTGTGATTTGTCAACAAAGTTAAGAACCATTTTGGTGACTGTCCATTGTATTCTCTTACTATTGTTTGTATTCTTCACTTTGTGTGGAGACCACACCACCACTGCATGTTCTAATCTTGGATGGATCATATATTCTATGATTTTTTTTCATCATCTTTATATAGTGAAAAGACAATTTCATATTCATCAACAATCTGTACACTTCTCCCACAATTTTTCTGATATGTTCATTAGATGACAAGTTGTTCTTCACCAACACTCCCAGATCCTCACTCTCTCTCTCTCTCTCTCTCTCTCTCTCTCTCTCTCTCTCTCTCTCTCTCTCTCTCTCTCTCTCTCTCTCTCTCTCTCTCTCTTGTAATTGTCTCACTTTCTACTGAGTAATTTACTAATGGCCTTTGTAAGATTTTGTCCATTTGTAAATATGAGGCCAGCATGCTACCACTGTACTAGCCAGGATATGAATGATATTTTGACACAGCCTAAAGAGATTTCTCCCTGTCTGCTATTTTTCTGCATGAGGGAGTAGAGAGGAGGTCACCAATTAGGTGAAGTGGCCTTGCTATGGATGTGTTGCATCTTGCTGCATTACTTCTGAAACCAGGGCAGTGGGTGGGATACAGGGATGACCTGTTATCCAAGAGGACCTAAGATGAGAGAGAGGAAAGGGTAGTGGATGGGAGTGGAATGAGTGGGAATGAAATGGGTTGCGGGTGGATATATGCTGTTTGACTTTGGCTACCTCCCTGGTGAGCAGGAAAAAGCCCTTGGTATAAAGAATGATAATTTTACTGGAGTATGTTTAATAGTGCTTACCAAAGTCACTAATAGCAACATAAATTACAAACACACTCTTTCATTTTTTATTTGTTGCAACTTGAAATTAATAATCCTATCCTCAAAATGTGTGCTTCAGCCATTCTTGTGAAACCTATGCTTAGTGCCATCTGCTTTACAGTAACATTATAGATTATGTTCATTCTTCATGCATCATCATTGTATTTACCTTGTTGTATTTTATGGGAAGGGGAGCTATGCTTGTAGTGTCCCGTCTTCATATCTCGTTTTATCTAGCCTGGTTTTAAGTTTGTGTATTGTTTTTGCAAACACCACATCTTCATCTAACTTGTTCCAAACATCTATTATCCTGTGGGGAAAGCTGATCTTTTTCAGGTCTCTTCTATAATTGTCTTTTTTTATTTTCTTTCTGTGTCCTCTTGTATCTCTACTATCCCATTTTATTAGATCCTCTCTATCAATAATTTCTTTGCCTTTCATGATTCTATAAATAGTTATCAAGTCTCCTCTCTTCTTTGCTCCAATGTCTGTAGCTCAAGTTTTGCCAGTCTCTCCTCATATAATAGTTTTGAGAGTGTTGGTGCCAATTTCATAATTGCTCTTTGTATTCTTTCAAGTTTTGTTATACATTTTATTGTACTTGGTGACCATGTCGTTGCTGCATACTCCAATCTTGGTCTTATCAAAGTGACTAGTATTTTCTTCACCATTTCTTCGTCCAGGTATGTAAATGCCACTTTGATTGTTCTTATTAAATTATAAGTTTCTCCAAAAATTTTGTATGTTTCTCAGGGGACATATTCATAATAATGACTCCCAGGTCCTTCTCATTTTCCACTTTTTTAATTTCTTCCTCTCCCAACATATGTGATCCCACTATTCTTTTTTTGCTTCTTCCAAATTCCATTATACTACACTTGTTAATATTGAATTCCATCTCCCACTCCCTACTCCATTCCTATACTTTATTGAGATCACTCAGCAGCGACTCAATCTTCTACAGTGTTCACTTTTTTCAACAGTTTTGCATCATCCGCAAAGAAGCTCACATAACTTTCAATTCCTTTATCTATATCATTAATATATATGGCAAACATTATTGGGGCTAGAACTGTTCCTTGTGGAATTCCACTAATCACTTCATCTCAATTAGAATGTTTGTCTCTTATCACCACTCTCATTTTTCTTTCATGCAAGAAGTCTTCCATCCACTTTAGTAGTTTGCCCTGTATTCCTCCTGCAGTTTCTAATTTCTTTAGCAATTTCTTGTGCAGCACCTTATCAAAAGCTTTTTTTTATGTCTAGAAATGCACAATCAGCCCATCCATCTCTTTCTTGTATTACATCTATTAGTCTTGAATAGAAACACATCAAGTTTGTTACACATGATCTTCCTTGTCTAAATCCAAATTCCCTTGGATTTAGTACATTGTTTTTTCTAAATGCTTTACCCATCTAATTTTGATCATTCTTTCACAAATTTTAGCTACTGTCCTTGCAAGAGAGACTGGTCTATAGCTAGTAGGGTCCTCCTTGTTTCTCCCTTTATATGTTGGTACTATATTTGCTCTTTTCCAATCTTTTGGAACTTTTCCTTCCTTCAATTGACTGCTTATTAGACTATGTATCTTGTCTGTTAGTTCATTTCTGCATTCTCTCAAAATCCAGTTTGCCATTTCATCTGGTCCATGCGATTTTCTAACATTGAGATTACTCAAGTGATTCATTATTTCTTTCTTTGTTACTTCTATCTCTTTCATGGGGGAACTTTCTCCTCCCACTCGACATCTCTAAGTTGTAAGTTCTCCCTCGTAAACACTGATTTGAAATGCTTGTTCATAAATTCTGCCATTTCTATTTCCTCTGTGTATTCAACTCCTTGTTGTAGTTTCACTAATTCTTGTTTGTTTTTCAGTTTGTTGTTTACAAATCTTTAAAATAGTTTTGGTTGATCTTTACATTTTTCTATGTCATCCTTTTTGTATTTTCTCTTTTCTTCTCTGTGCACTTGTACATATTGATTTCTATAACTAGTATATGTTTTCCATTTTTCAGGTATTTTGTCTTTTTTCCATTTTATCCAAGCTTTATCCCTTTTGTCTTTTAACTCCCTACATCTTTTGTTGTACCAACATTTTACATATCCCTTTTCTTGTTTTTGTCTTGGAACATACTTTTCCACTCCTTTATAAATTTTTGTCAAAATATTCCATTTCTCTTCTACTTTTGTTTCCTCCTTTTGTATCCTTTCCCAGTCTGCTTTTTTAAAGAATTCTCTTATTTCATCAAAATTTGCTTTTCCATGCATTGATCTTCCCTTTCTATATTGTTAGTTTTTTCCACTGTATTTTTCCTCATTTAGTTCCAGCTCAACTAATATGTGGTCATTTTTGCTTATTGGTGTCTTATATTCAATCTTGTCCACTATTTCAGGTTCTGATGTGATTATTAGGTCCAGTCTCAATGGTTCTTTTTCAATTCTTATACCTAGTATTCTCTTGTATCCATTGTGTTATTGTATGTTTTATAATCATATCAAATAGTACATTTCCCCATAGGTTGTCTCCCCCTTTTACTGTCATCTCTTCCCAGCAGATTTCTTTTTAATTAAAGTCACCCATTATAACTATTCTTCCTCCATCTTGCATTATCTAATTTAGTGTTATCCTTGTGTCTTCTAACATATTTTTGTGTTCTATCTCTTCCCACGAAGCCGTTTTAGGAGGCCCATAAGTTACCACAAACTTCCTGCTCTTCTTGGCCCTGTCCTCTATTTCCATCATGATCATTTCCACTCTATTCTTTTCATATGTAACAGTCCTCACATTTATATCCTTCTTAGTCAGGAACATAACTCCACCCCCTTGTTTTACTTCTCTGTTTCTAATCCAATAATTATATGCACCATGTCCTACACTGTTGGGTGGTAATGGACCTTTCAATTTTGTCTCTACAATTCCTATGATGTCTTTTTCCTTCAGGTAATCATTCAGTTCATTCAAGCCTGTTATTAAGCCATCTATATTTGTGAAAGACACTTTTAATTTTCTGTTACCTCCATCCTGTTTTCTGTTTTCCTTACATTTTTCTCTACTATGAGCCATTTCCTCACTTTCATATCCACTATCCAATAGAATTTCTCTTTGTCTGACTCTGTTCTGTTCTCGTTTTTTTTTTCTTAGCTTGGATTATTTTTGTTTTCTCATCCTCTCTTTCCTGTTTATTCATCTCTCTTTTTATCCATACCTGTTTATAATGTTCACTCTTTGCTAGTTTCCCTGTTTTTGATGAGACATTCTCTGCTGTTGTTTGTGACCTGAATTTAACCTTAATTGGTCTGGTCTTGTCTATATTATATTTCCCCTGTCTATATATTTCTTCATTTTCTTTCTCTATTTCTTAATCATCTTCTTGAACTATATTAATAGCTTTTTTACTTTTTCCTTCTCCCTTACTCTTGTAGTCCTATTTGGATTAGGCTTCTCTTCCATCCCTAATATAATAATACATTTTTTTATCTGCCATGTCTCTTACTATATTCTCCTCTCTCATCACTTTAATAACTGTGTCCTTAGTTTTTTTCTTTCACTTGTTGTTTCACTATATCTCTAAATTCAATTTTGTTATTCTCTTGGACTTTTTTCCAACCACTTACCTCTTGCTATGGTCTCTTTATTCTCTTTGCCATTCCTCTTTAATTCCTCATTCTCATCTTTTAGTTTTCATAACTGTTTTTTTTTATTCTTCTTTTACTTTACTAAGGTTTTGATTTTCCTTCTTTAGTTCTTCCAGTTTATCAACTCTTTGTGTAATTAGCACGAGTCAGCTAAACCTAACCTCCCATGCTTCATTCATTTTTGTTAGTTTCTCCTCTAGAGTTACTAGTCGGGGGAGGTTGTCATCTCCTCCCTCATCAGATCCATAGAAGTAATTATCTCCTCTTTCCATTGAGCTGCTATTATCTATATTCCTACTCCTAATACTTTTGCTCACCTGTTTGACCAGTCTCTGTTGTCTGCACACCTTTTGTTTACACCCCTTCTGACTTCCAAGGCCTCAATAATGCCTCCCCTTCTTTTTCTTCACCTGCCCACTACACCACAAGCTTTCCCCTTCCATATTAATACAACACAGGTACTCCCTCACCGCTGAAATCCACGAAAATTGCATTTTTTTCCCAGGAGTTCCAATCTTTGCCATCATTCCAATGTGTGTGCACATGAGATTCACTCTGCTTTTGTATCACATGTTGGAGTTGTGATGAATAGCAATTACCCTCCTAGATAAGAGATTAGAGTTCATATATGACCTAATCTATGATTAGTAATGCTGTGAGATAGAGAGTGAGAGAGAGAAAATGAAAGGGTTAGTGGATATGTATGTGTGCTACATTTTGCAATCTATTTTTCACTATTGCTTTTGTATAAACTTATGTTGAATTAGATGCCTGCCCAACTGCTTTATCCATTTTAATATATATTTTATTGAAATAATTTTTGTTAAGTACAAGGCCAGAGGTCCTAACACTGATAATGAAAATAATTATGAATTTCACCAAAAGGAAACTTCAACCCCACAGCAGCTTGTACTGGTAATAGTCATCAGTGGACATTTGTCTATGCTGTATTTGTGTTTGACTATGTGTTTCATTGGCTTATAGTAGTAGGAGGGTAGAGAGCATTTGCTAGTTGTCTGCTCTCCTTATGTGAATAAGTGGAAGAAATACAACTGAAGTTGACAGAGAAAGATCTTGGATCCAGTCCAGAGACTAAGTGTCAGCCCCCAAGGGTTGCATCTCCAGATGGAAATGAGGGTGTTCATGGGTTTTTAAGATGGATGGTAGGGAGATCATTCTTTCTGACACTTGTTTTGCAGGATCACCACCTGCAGGTATCTGTCTTTGGTCCTTTCCTAACTCTGATTTCTAGTAAAGGATTTTGGGGGTTCATATGTATCATCTGAATTGTGTAAGTGTAAGTCTTAGAATCATTGTCCAAATATATGTGGTTAGAGGCATGTATATCATATATTCTTACTGATGATGAATCACAAATCCTTCCCCCAGATACTTTGGGAGTTTGGATTCTTATTGTATATCATAAAATTTGTTTGCATGTTGTGCTAAGTGTACAAAATGGTTGTATTGCATATTGTGGGTTTGTGTGACTATTCTTTACCCATGAGCTTGTCTGTCATGCATAATACACGTTGGATTTTCACTAGTCATAATTGAATGGTTAATGTTGTGTTGTTTATTAAAACAAATCATTCAACATCACTTGAGTTGATTTTTTTCAGAATTACTTAAGTTTTTGTCCTTGTTGTATTTTACATAGTTGTATTATATGGGAAGGGAGCTATGCTCATGGTAACCTGTCTTTGTATCTCTCAGCATCAAGTTTTTTGTGATAATTATGTTGGAAGCTTTTTTTTTTATAATGTTGGATGTGAAGAATTATTTTTATTCAAGGGATATGTATGTATGGTTGATAAAGCTGAGATGTATTTGTATAGGAAATATTCTACGAATATATTTTATGTTAATGAAATATAGCAATGTAAAAAGAAGATAGTGTGACCTGCTTCCATTATAATAATCTAAGATCACTGTACTATAGATGTGCTTGTGAATTATAACCTGCAAGTTCTACTTGTGGTCAGGTAGACATTTTTAAAGAAAATCTTGATAGCATAACATTAGAAATGGTTCCAGTTATACAACACAAGTGGCATGAATGGAAATTATTGAAACCCATGCAGTACCATATTAGTGTATTTTTTAGTACTTTGTTTTGTTTCTTTTTTTGAAGAGAAAGTACCATATCCATTTGTCAGGGGTATCTATATCTACTGGCATATAACTTTTTTTATTGAATCAGATTCTTCTCACATTTTTCCTCTTTTTATCTTAATCAAAATTATTTTAAGAAAGACCACCAGTCAGCTAAGCAGAATTTCACACAAATATTGAAGTGTATAGCTGTTTAACAGTATATATATTGTATATGGGATTGCTAGTTTTACAGTGAAAAGTCTTCAGTAGTCTTAACTAGTTACAGCAGGGTAGCCTAGTGTTGCAAGTCATCTAATTGCTTCATCTAACTTACATTTCATTTTTCACCCAAATGAAATTTCTAATACATAGATGCCAAAGCAAACTAGTAATATGAACATTTGTCTTTTGAAAGGAATATAGATAATAATAAAACTTCACAAACACAAGTTACAGGGACTAGTTAGCAGGCTAAAGCTAAAAACAAAAGAATGTTTTAAGTCAAACAGAGAAAGAGCTCTGTGAAATAGTCCTAAACTCCCCTCTTAGATTGAGTCTCGATATTTAAAATTTCCAAGCTGAAAAAATTGATATTTTTGTATAGGTTTCAAAACTAATGATATAAAGCATTTATTGCAAAGGCTTTCTATTTTTATACTATCAGAAGTATATGATATTTAATAGTAAGTTATGTGAAGAATGCAATAGTAATTACTTCCTAGAAATTAACATTTAGGCATATTTTGACATTCAGAAAGAAAACCCAGAACAGAAGAAAAAAAAATTAAATTTGCCTTAAGAAACCCAGAAATGGGGATCTATATTTGCATTAATGCATGGTATTAGACTTGTCTGCACAATAATTTTATATGCAGACACCACTTTACTAATATTATATTACAACTATCAAGGTCTGGCAAGAGTATGAGGAAAAATATAAATATTTTATGGTGTAATTGGAGGAAAGAAAAAATCAAAGGAAGAACTGTGATGAGTAATTAAGTTGTAACTGTAGGGAAGAGAAAATGTGACATAAAATGAAGTGTTGAAAAGAATAAGAATGTAAAACAGAGGAAGATTTTTGTGGAAGATACAAGTAATTAAAGGAGGAGGGTTACTAGTAGTTACTGTTAAAGAGAAAGTGCGTATCAGAAAAGGGAGAGATAAGAACTGGAGTGTTAGAATGATGAAACAATGGCGAAGATGAAAAACCCAGAAAAGGTAAATGAAAATGGCCAGGAAAAGAGAAATATGTGAGGGAACAGAAAGAAAATGGGGGGGGGGGTAAAGGAGGCTAAAGGTGAATAATGCTGCTCCTTCCTGGTGTGACACCAAGGTGATGGAGGGAGGATGGTCTCCTAAAGAGGAGTCATCCACTGATCCATCATCCAAATGCAGCTCAGCATCCCCCACCTCCACCTGGAGATGGAAGCAGTACTTGCTCTCCAGAACAGGCCCAGTGTTTATTCCTTCTTTCACACTCCAGCTGTCTTCCATTATCTTACGTTTTTTTTTTTTTTGAGGAGAGAAACCTACTCTTCCACTTCATCTACAACCTAGTGACACTGAAACAAACTCAGGCCCTTACATATGCCCTAAAGTTGCAAGATCCATTACATATGCACACACATCTCTGCCCTGCAACAACTGCCACTTTTGTGTCCACTTAGAATACACTATACTCATGACTACTAAACAATATACAAGCTGAACCTATTATTTACACATCCCTTCATAAAAAATTACTACAAATAAACATACACAATATATATATATATATATATATATAATATATATATATATATATATATATACAGAAGCCCATTTACACTCGGATCTTAAAACAAGCTCTTCAAGACTGACCTCTGAACTGCTTACTATAACCACCACCACCACCCAGACATCAGCCCAACAGAAAAATCCCACCCAAAAGAAGCAAGAACCTTATTAGCATACATATGAATAGATAAAGCCACAGAAAGGCTCACAAGTACAAAAAAAAAAAAATCCCCAGAGGTTACAAGGAAAAATACAACTGAAATTCCACACCCAAGACTGGCTTTTTAGTAAGAAAAGGAAAGAAAAAAGAAAATAAAAGAAAAAATACCTATCATAACTAGAAAAACCCAGCTTTAGTAATTAAGGGAAGACATAAGAAAAAAGAAACAGAAAAAAAAAAAGGAAAGGTATACTGAAACTATAGATGAAAAAGGATGTGAGCTACAATTGAAAAAAAAAAAACCCACTCATGAAGCAACTGGAGCTACACAGAACAAAATACCATCACCAAAATATGAAAGCAATATTATCAATAAACAATTCTCCAAAGAAATGCTTCAAACTCATAACACCAAAAAATAGGAAAATAACTAAAAAGATGAAAGATAAAAGTAGATGCTGAAGGTAGACCAGCTTTCTTCAGGAGAGATACAGAAAATGTCTTCAAGAAATTTGAAAACTCTCACACTGAAAGCCCAGACAAGGTACCAAACTACCATTTGAAACATCTTGGCCCTGTAGTAATAAAACCCATGGCAGATATTGTCAACCAGTCCTGGTTGCACAATGGTATCTCTCCAATCTGGAAAAGAACTTGGATAATCTCCATCCTGATACCAGATGAGCTACTAGGGAATCCATCATTTTAAATTCCTTTCTCTCCCCTCTGTACAATCTCTAAACCGATGGAAAGGCTGGTTCTAAAGAGAATCAGAACACACATACCTGCCTCACTAAATCAGTATGGATTTAATGATGGCCACTCTACCAACACACCACTTACAAATCTCACTCAACGATTAATGGAAAGCTTCAGTGAAAAAAAAAAAAAAATGCTCCTGACAAACCAATAATGGTGACAGAAGATATAGATAAGGCTTTTGGAACAGTTCCTAGACAGATACTGTCAAAAAAGATTGTAGAAACTGAAATGAACAACAATGACAACAAAAGATTGACAAGGTCCATAGCTAGCAGTGAATACAGAGTATCTTAGAATAACCATTTATCAAAGACCAAAAGACTGTAAATCAGAATACTCCAAGGAATTCACATAACTCCCCACTCCAAACCCAGAGCACAACATAAGAACTCTCATATATTTAGATGACCTAACAATAGCCCAGCACAGCAACTCCAAAAGAGCAGCCATAAATATACAAATTTACCTCAGTAAACTATGGCTATAAGTGACAGTAAAAAATAAGTGGCTGACACAAAAAATATCTGCATCTCCTCAAAATTTCATAGTAAAATTGCTTACCCCTTACTACCAAGAATCTAAAAAGAACCCAATGATCAGATTGAATGGTCAACCTCATCCTCTGGACAAAAACACTAAAACATTTGGACTTAATTTGATACACACAACCAGCATACCACACAATAGAGTCACAGTGAAGGGAAGAAAGAAATGGAGCATATGTAGAACAGTAACAAGCACAGGATTTGGGCAACAGAAAGAAACACTTTTCAGTGTACAAACAATTCACAAGAATTACACTTAACTATGCATCCACAACATGGTAGTCAATAATTAAGAGAACAAATGAAAGCATCTTACAAACAATATGAAGTAAAACATTTAGAACAATAGTGAGCTGCACTTAATACCAATAGAATATGTATACAAAAGAGCCAAACTCTTTTCTACATAGTAACACATAAGCATTATAGTCATACAATTCCTCACAAGGGTCCTCAAACCCATCCATTCCTCACATGACATCATACAGACACAACCTACCAAAAATAACATAGAAACAACCCCGACAGTTATCTACACAGATATCTCCAAAAACCTACTACTAGTAGCCCACCAAATATTCAGCATATATATCTTTATATCACAAAATAAACACTACAACAGACTACCAAATTCAATGATCTACCAGACTCCTCCATAAAATAACACAGTAGAGAAATTACTCTCAAGACAAACTGCATTTGCATTGGCATACCTACAATTAGGTCACCACCCTGCATTAGAAGTGTACCAATAGACTCTAGCTACCCCAGATCCAACTGCCACACTGAAGACACAAAGCATCTTGTACTAAGATTGTACTACTCACTCTTTTCAAACTGAAAAAAAAAAACTGGGTGACTTAGGTGCTGAACTAGTGGTCATAAGCAGTTTCCTGGTGGCTATAGGTTTCCTGCAAATAAGAACCAGGGGAAAGAACTGACAGATATAGGAAAGAGAACATGGAAATACCAATTAGGGGAAGTTGAATAATGGATAAAGATATAGAGAAAATAGAAGAGATAATGGGAAAAGTTGTGTAAAGGATATATAAGGAAGACTAAGGGAGTAAATATTGAGAACATTGAGAATTCATGATTGAAGAAAAGTTATTTCTATAAAAAGTAAGTGATACTAATTCCTCACATATTGTAAAGATTTGAATATTGTCTTAGTAATAAGTTAGACTTATATCAGTGCTTATATTGTTATACAGGTAAAGAATATTTGGTGTATTGGACAGCATATACATCTGCAAATGTTGGTTGAATGTTTATAAAAGTAGTTTGAATAACTTTTCAAAGTGTACAGGAAATTTGTATTGGAAACCACTTAATGATGCAACAGCTTTCTAGAGGGCATATTTCATATTACATTCAGCTACTTCATGCAAAGCATATGGTTGCATAACTACGCAACACCTCAGAGCTAGAGCTTCTTCCTGTGATGTACTGCACCTAGATGCATAACTGCAACATAAGAACCTCTATATATTGCATGATGATGCATAGTGATTGAACAAGCATGTCAAAAACATCATTTATTGCACATTGTTGTACAAGTAATATAAACAGATATATACAGTATATATATCTACTACAGAATCATAAATGTTGCTCTGTTGCAAGGTGTATATATATATATATATATATATATATATATATATATATATATATATATATATATATATATATATATATCAAATTAGATTTATGACAAATCAGTTGATCCATGCAATAATTTTTTTCATTGGTATAGAAAGATATTTATAGATATACATTAACCATTGCATGTAGTATTTGTAACTAGATGCATAACCACATCTCATTATTTTTTATGTTGTGTTGAGGTATAACTAAGTTCATTGCTTCACATTTGAGCCATCTATCTCCATTTAGTGTTATGAATCATCTATATCTGAAGCTACTTTTTAATTCTAGTAATGAAATGTAACAAATCCCACCCACATTTTTACAACTTTTAAGGTATTTCATGAGATTGATATGTAGTTAGCTTCCTAAACAATCTCTGAAATTTCAAGGTGCTGCATGGACCCATAGATAAAATAAAAGTGGGTGGTTTTTGGCCACATATTTTGTTGAAAGTAATTGGTCATTGGAGAACAAATTCAGAAGATGATGCTTTGCAATACTGTATAAATGTGAAAAAAAATGTTGCAGTGTAACATTGTCTTTAATTTCTCAGTGAAACTATCAGTTTAACCATTAGTCCTTTACTCAGTAAAAGGGCCATCATAAGTCCTTTAAATTGAAAAAAAAATTTGACACCAGTCAAAAGAAGATTATCAAAGCTATCGTCATTAATGAGTTAATCATAATTATCTTTAGCCCCTTGGTGGAGGAGACAAAGGGGCCACCAAACAGAACTCATGGCTAGGGGAAGTTGACCAAGAGTTATCTGGAGTGGGGACAGTAGGTGCATGAGAGTTTGCAAGGAGAAACTGTGGGGATTGATATAATGTGTATTTATATAGTTGTAGTATATGGGGCTGAAGCAATGCTCATGGAATCCTATCTCTTTTCCTCCATTTGTCAAACATTGCCTTGGATTCTTGTATTGTGTTGGCTTGGGTTACATTTTCATCTAACTTGTGGAATAACCCAAACCAACACCATAATAGATTCCAAGGCAAGTTTTGACAAATGGAGGAAAAGAGATGGGACCCCATGAAGTTACATTTTAATGATTAAGAAGGTTTATGAAGAAAAAAGCCTCAGCTGACTGATGGTAAAGCCTGTTGAAGAAAAATGGTGCTAATAATTTGGATGCTAAGAGGAGACTATATGAGGGAGTGATTGTGCCAACAGCACTGTATGGGGCAGAAACATGGAACATAAGAGAGGAAGAGAGAAGGAATTTGAATGTGTTTGAGATGAGGTGTCTGAGAAGTATGATGGGGTTACTAGGCTGGATAGAGTGAGAAATGAGGAAGTGAGGAGGAAAACAGGGGTGGAAAGGGGGTTGGGAGATAGGGTTGATGAAAGAGTATTAGGATGGTTTGGACACATGGAAAGAATGAGTGAAGAAAGACTAGTAAAAGAGGTATGGAAGGCAGATATGGAGGGAGTGAACATGAAGGGATGTCCTAGGATGAGGTGGATGGATGGGGTGAAGGGGGCTTTGGGGAAGAGGGGAATGTCTGTTGAGGAAGGATGGGAGAGGACAGAAGACAGGGGTGAATGGAGAATGGTTGTATATGGATGATGTTGTGATGCATGAGGTGGAATGGGCCCCGCCCATTCCATGGGGGTTGAGGTAGTATGTGTGAGCAAATTTTGATACAGCCCGAAGGGATTTCTCCCCGTCTCCTTTATGCATGGGGGGACGGAGAAGTGGGGTCGCCGATTTAATGTAGCAGCCTTGCTGTGGATGTGCTGTGTCTTGCAACACTGCTTTTGACCCAGGGCAGTGGACAAGGTGCAGGGATGACCCGTCATCCAGGAGGTGCTAAGATGAGAGGGAGGGTGGAGGGGTGTGAAGTGTATTCAGGGATGGAATGGGTGGGAATGATTTTATGCCTTTTCCTTTTTGGCTACCTCCCTTGTAAGGGGGAAAAAGCCTTGGTATATGTATGTATGTATTAATTTGGAACCTATTCAGAGGCTGTTTTCAGATTGTCCCATGAAGTTACATCTTAATATTTGCAAGAGCCCCAGTACAGTACTCTCAACCTCACTTGTACTTACTATTTCAACATTCATATTGGTTTTTCACAAAACTTATACCACCCAATATATTGAAAAGAGAGCACATTGCAATATCATTTTAGGAAATATGTGGACCGTGACCTTTCATATTAATTGCATTATGGTTCTCAAGACCAGGTACCAACTCCTCAGGGCCACACTTTTGGGTGGAGGTGGGAGTAAGCAAGTTACTTTGTGTGGTAGTTGGCCCATATCCTGTACCATTCTTTCTTATCAAGGCAGTGTCTCCATATGTCTGGCTCTAGTGGAAAGGGTTGGTATGTCCATGTCCAGTGCCCAGAGTCACTTGGTTGTTCATCTTCCATCACTGATATGCCAGTCAAGTTGTGTCATTGCCACCTCCACCAGAAATTTTTGAAGCACCCTATATGATTGGTTTCAACAGTGCATATATGCTTTTGGTTCCACCTTCTGAATACAGGAACTTTAGATTTATACCAAACAGTTACCAGTAACTATCACTGACCCAGACTTTATAAGCACATATTACAAATGTATTTGTCCCATGTAACCAAAACTTGCAGGTGAGAAGAAAAAAAAATACTTCTATTAGTAGTCATTCATACAGGCTTTACAGGCCTGTCAGATCCTTAGAATTCGACTGCCCCAAAGTTATTCATACTAGTAACCCCACTGCTACTGAGGGGGTAGGGCCTAGGGGTGCTATGGAAATGAAAGAAAAAGTCTGGTAGCAGTCAGAGTGAATTATAAGAGTGAAAGGGGCTAATCAAGAAAAGTTTTAACCAAATTGCAGGTGATAGGAGTGCCAGGAAGGTGAATGAGATAGTGTGGCAGCAGCAACCATAATGAATAGAAAAATGCACTGCAATGCAGAAGAAATGAACAATGATCTGTGGGAGGGCAAGATTTTCTTTCCAAGTGGTGGCTGGTGCTCAGTTCCTCTTTCTCCTCTGTCACCCTCCCCTCTATTTTTCAGAAACCCATCAGACAAAGAATGACAGTATATCATTGTGTTGTCCAAATGTTAATTGTATGTCACCAGATGATTCAAATTATGTATAGAAGTTATCTTCTCATACCTATCATGGTCAAACCTATTATCAGGCAAGGAAACTTGAATCGTTTGACCAGGAAATTTTATTCAGCTATGAGTGCAGTTTATCCTTTTACCTGGTGATCTGTGGTGGTGGCAGCAGCTAACATCTCTCTCTCTCTCTCTCTCTCTATATATATATATATATATATATATATATTTTTTTTTCTTTTATATATATTGGTACCTATTGACTGCCAAAGATAAGACTCTTGGTAGAACAGGACTAGAAAAACCAATAACAACAACAGCCATAGTAGCAATAATGGAAGCAGTAACAGCAACAACATTTGCCACAATGAAGTATTTATGAGTGTTAACATCAGCATGAGGAACTTCACCTCTGCATTGCATACAATGCAAGTATGTATAACTATCATAGATGAAGTAAAGTTCATATAGTATGTCACCATCTTGAAGGCTTTAGAGGATGGTGTGTGTGTATTTACCTAGTTGTATTTTACGGGAAGGGGAGCTATGCTTGTGGTGTCCTGTCTTCATATCCCGTTTTATCTAGACTGCTTTTAAATTCGTGTATCATTCTTGCACACACCACATTTTCATCTAACTTGTTCCAAAAGTCTATTACCCTGTGGGGAAAGCTATTCTTTTTCAGGTCTCTTCTATAACTGTCTTTCTTGATTTTCTTTCTGTGTCCTCTTGTATCTCTACTATCCCATTTCAGTAGATCCTCTCTATCAATAGTTCCCATGCCTTTCATGATTCTATAAATAGTTATCAAGTCTCCTCTCTTCTTTGCTCTAATGTCTGTAGCTCAAGTTTTGCTAATCTCTCCTCATATGATTGTTCTGAGAGTGTTGGTGTCAATTTCGTAATTGCTCTTTGTATTCTTTCAAGTTTTGTTATACATTTTTTTTGTACTTGGTGACCATGTCGTTGCTGCATATTCCAATCTTGGTCTTATCAAAGTGACTAGTATTTCCTTCACGATTTCTTTGTCCAGGTATGTAAATGCTACTTTGATTGTTCTTATTAAATTATAAGTTTCTCCAAAAATTTTGTTTATATGTTTCTCAGGGGACATATTATTCATAATAATGACTACCAAGTCCTTCTCATTTTCCTATTTTTTTATTTCTTCCTCTCCCAATTTATATGATCACACTATTCTTTTTTGCTTCTTCCAAATTCCATTATACTACACTTCTTAATATTGAATTCCATCTCCCACTTCCTGCTCCATTCCCATATTTATTGAGATCATTCTGCAGCGATTCACAATCTTCTACAGTGTTCACTTTTTTCAACAATTTTATATCGTCCGCAAAGAAGCTCATATAACTTTCAATTCCTTCATACATATCATTAATATATATAGCAAATATTATTGGGGCCAGAACTGTTCCTTGTGAAACTCCACTAATTACTTCATCCCAATTAGAATGTTTGTCTCATATCACCACTCTCATTTTTCTTTCATGCAAGAAGTCTTCCATCTACTTCAGCAGTTTGCCCTGTATTCCTCCTGCAGTTTCTAATTTCTTTAGCAGCTTCTTGTGTGGCATCTTATCAAAAGCTTTTTTCAGGTCTAGAAATACACAATCAGCCCATCCATCTCTTTCTTGTATTACATCTATTAGCCTTGAATAGAAACACATTAAGTTTGTGATGCATGATCACCCTTGTCTAAATCCAAATTGCCTTGGATTTAGTACGTATTTTTTCCAAATGCCTTACCCATCTAATTTTGATAATTCTTTCACAAATTTTAGCTGTTATACTTGTAAGAGAGACTGGTCTATAGTTAGTAGGGTCTTCCTTGTTTCTACCTTTATATATTGGCACTATATTTACTCTTTTCCAATCTTCTGGAACTTTTCCTTCTTTCAATGAACTGCTTATTAGACTATGTATTTTGTCTGTTAGTTCGTTCCTGCATTCTCTCAAAATCCAGTTTGCCATTTCATCTGGTCCATACGATATTCTGACATCGAGATTACTCAAGTGATTCATTATTTCTTTTCTTGTTACCCCTATCTCTTTCATAGGGGGAACTTTCTCCTCCCAGTTGTATGTTCTCCCTCTTAAACAATGATTTAAAATGCTTGTTCATAATTTTTGCCATTTCTATTTCCTCTGTATATTCAATTCCTTCTGGTTGTAGTTTGACTAATTCTTGTTTGTTTTTTAGTTTGTTGTTTACAAATATATAAAATAGTTTCGGTTGGTCTTTACATTTTTCTATGACATCTTTTTCGAATTTTCTCTTTTCTTCTCTGCACACTTGTACATATTTATATTTCTATAGCTAGTATATATTTTCCATTTTTCAGGTATTTTGTCTTTTTTCCATTTTATCCAAGCTTTATCCCTTTTTTCTTTTAACTCCCTACATCTTTTGTTGTACCAACACTATACATATCCTTTTTCTTGTTTTTGTCTTGGAACATGCTTTTTCACTCCTTTACAAATTTTTCTTCCATTTCTCTTCTACTGTTGTTTCCTTGTGTATCCTTTCCCAGTCTGCTTTTTGAAAAATTTATCTCATATTATAATTTTTTTCCATACATCAATCTTCCCTTTCTATATTATTCGTTTTTTTTCCGTGTATCTTTCCTCATTTAGTTCCAGTTCAACCAATATGTAGTCACTTTTACTTATTGGTGTCTTATATTCAGTCTTGTCCACTATTTCAGGTTCTGATGTGATTATTAGGTCCAGTCTCGATGGTTCTTCCTCATTTCTATACCTAGTATTCTCTTGTATCCATTGCATCATTGTATGTTCTATAATCATATCAAGTAGTATATTTCCCCATAGGTCGTCTCCACCCATTATCTTATTTAGTGTTATCCTTGTGTCTTCTAACATATTTTTGTGTTCTCTCTCTTCCCATGAAGCTGTTTTAGGAGGCACATAATTTACCACAAACTTCCTGCTCTTCCCATCCCTGTCCTCCACTTCCATCATAATCATCTCTAATCTTTCCATATGTGACATTCCTCACATTTATATCCTTCTTAGTCAGGAACATAACTCCACCCCCTTGTTTTACCTCTCTGTTTCTAATCCAATAATTATATGCACCATGTCCTACACTGTTGGGTGGTAGTGGACCTTTCAATTTTGTCTCTACAATTCCCGTTATGTCCGGTTCTTTTTCCTTCAGGTAATCATTCAGTTCATTCAAGCCTGTTATTAAGCCATCTATATTTGTGTAAGACACTTTTAATTTTCTGATACCTCCATCCTGTTTTCTGTTTCCCTTCCGTTTTTCTCTGCTCTGAACCATTTCCTCACTTTCATATCCACTACTCTCCAATAGAATTTCTCTTTATCTGACTGTTCTGTTTTCATTTTTTTCTTAGCTTATATTCTTCTTATTTTCTCTTCCTCTCTTTCCTTATTAATCATCTCTCTTTTTATCCATACCTGTTTATATAGATAACTTTTTGCTAGTTTCCCTGTTTTTGCTAAGATATTCTCTGCTGTCATTTGTGACCTGAATTTAACCTTAATTAGTCTGGTCCTATCTGTATTGTATTTCCCTATTCTATATATTTCTTCAATTTCTTTCCTTGTTTCTTGTTCATCTTCTTGAACTACTTCTAATATCTTGTGTACTTTTGCTTCTCCTTTACTCTTGTAGTCCTATTTGAATTATGCTTCTCTTCCGTCCCAAATATAATTATACATTTCTTTTTATCTGCTAAGTCTCTTACTATATTCTCCTTCTCTCTCATCATTTTAATAATTGTGTCCTTAGTTTGTTCTTTCATCTGTTGTTTTACTATATCTCTAAATTCAATTTTGTTGTTCTCTTGGACTTTTCTCCAACCTTATACCTCTTTTGCTATGGACTCTTTATTCTCTTTTTTATTCTTCTTTAATTCCTCATTCTCATCCTTTACTTCTCTTAACTGTCTTTTTAATTCTTCTATTTCTTTGTTTAGGTTTTGGTTCTCCTTTAGCTCTTCTAGTTTATCAATTCTTTGTGTAATCCGTGTAAGTTGACTGAACCTAACCTCCCACTGTTCATTCATTTTCTCTAGTTTTTCCTCTAGACTTGCTAATTGGGGGAGGTTGTCATCTCCTCCCTCATTAAATCCATGGAAATAATTATCTTCACCTTCCATTGCGCTGCTCTTATCTATATTTCTAATTTTTACTAATATCTTCGACTTCACCTCTATCGTCTGCGCATCTTTTGTTGACATTCCTTCTGACTTCCGGGGCCCGTTCGTCCCCTTCCTCATTTCCTTCCATTTTCCTCAGTAATCCCTCCCTTTCTTATTTTTCTTCACCTTCCCACTACACCACGAGCTTTCCCCTTCCCTACTAATACAACACAGGTACTCCCTCGTCGTTGAGGTCCACAAAATTTGAAGTTTTTCCTGGAGTTCCAAATTTGCTGTCACTTCGACTGTCGTATGTGTGTGTGTTGGTGTATGTGTATTTACCTAACTGTATCTACCTAGTCGTGGTATACAAAGTTATAGCTATGCATGTGTGTGCATATTTCTATGGTACTGGGGGTTTGTGTAAACATGGGCTTTATCTGACATCATATATAGCAAGTGCTTATGTTGTTGCCTGTGAGAGAAACCAGTTTGTCAGTTGATGTGAAAGTGTCCATGGGAGGATAGAGTTGTCAGGCTGTCACTATTACGTTTCCTTGTCCCTGTGTAGGTCTTCTAACATCAACAAGGAATTAGTCTGGAGATAGAAATCTCATTTCCAAAATACATGCATCATAGTGTAGAAATAGGACATATCATCTTACATTAGCCCATATTAACAGGGTATAGACAGCGGTGTAATATATCATCTCAGGGGTAATTTGAGGCCAAACAATGACGCAATAAAGTCTCGAGGAGACAGCGCGTGACGTTTGGGTTGCAGGAGATTTGTTTCGACGGTTTTGTTAGGCAACTCTTCCTATGAGATTCGAGCCCTAGGCCGTGCTAGGACGCTGCCAACTACGCTACATCAGATGCATAAAAGCAGCTGTTTGGAACTAATCCTGTAGCTTCCCGACATCAACTCGCGCAGTGTATGCATCGCAGCCTCTATTTCACGTCGTTTCTTTTTTATTCGGGAGAGCCATCCGGTAAGTGTTTATTTGTTTCAACTGTTTGATTAACCGACTCTTCATATGCGATTTGAGCCATAAGCCTTGCATTACTAGGCCAAGACGCTGCCAACTACACTACGAGGGATGTTTGAATAAGCTGCTCGGGACAAATCCCGGAGCTACCTGACACCACTAGAGATGGTGAGAGGCAGGAGATGATGCTCTCTGGAAGCCCCTAGCCACAACTCACGCGGAAGGCGGTGTTGATCTAGTGGTTACCCCGTGCTGGAACCAAGGTGGAAGTGCAGTTCGGCAGCGGCCTGCACGACTGAACAATCCTTTTCAGGATCCACTCTATCCAACCCAAATGGGGAAAGTGTTAGAAAAGTTTACTTAAACATAGTCCCCCTTTCCCTCATCTGATCTGGAATTGGACCCCAGGAAGGTCATCCCAACTGCGGCGCGAATAAAGAAGAAAATTAAACATTGAGGGAGCAGCAGCCCACCCAAACCCATAGCGCGGTACCACCCCGCTCCGTGACACCTCATGAGAGGAGCAATGGAGTATCCCTCTTTACCCAGAAACAATCTGTTAGGACCACACCACTGGTAATGAAACTGAATAGTTTTGGGGCCAGATCCAGTGACCACTACTACAATCCCGCTGAGTAACGTTACATTCCTGGAGTTGCACCCAGCTCGACCCATGTCAAGATGAAGTGGACCTTGGCTTGGATGACCCAAGGTTCCCGGTCCAGGGGATCATTTTTTGCTGCACAGTGCCATCTCAAAGCAAA
Organism: Oratosquilla oratoria; assembly: GCF_046742065.1. Taxonomy (NCBI): domain Eukaryota; kingdom Metazoa; phylum Arthropoda; class Malacostraca; order Stomatopoda; family Squillidae; genus Oratosquilla; species Oratosquilla oratoria. The sequence goes on from NC_134782.1 coordinate 8,763,081, forward strand.
GTGACGTCGTCACTTTATGTGGAAATCCTCGCCAAGTGTGGTCTAAGCAAATGGACCCCTAAAAGTAGAAGTGTAATCGAGAACTTAATATGAACGAGGCTAGTTCCATCGACACGTATTGATGCCCCAGTCCAAAAGGAACCACATGTAACATTTAACAAAAGTGTGGGAATAATAATACCGTTCAAAGAAAAGAATGAACAGTATGACTGATCTCAACTCCCAATTTCCTACTTCATACCCCACCATATGTACAAATTGACCAAGTCGAAATAAGCTACCATGGTGGGCTACAGACTGTATGTATCATCTCCCAGTTTTGTTGTGTACTATTAAAGCTGAACTATAATAAGAACCATTGTATCTAATTAATATATTCTTACCCTCTTGTTACTTTACTAGACACCATAACTGGAAATAAGGTATAGTATTTGCTTTGTATTATAAGGTAGTTGATGAGTAAAGAAACATTATCGAAAAGAGTGTGGAAGGCAGAGGTGGATGGAGTGAACCTTGGGGAAGACCGGGATGGGTTGGATGGGTGTGGTGAAGGGGACTTGGGTTAAAAGGGAATGAATTTTGGACTGAGAAGGGAACGGGCAAGTTATGGGTATGATTGGATGATAGATTAACGCTGCTGGGATTTCACCTCATCTCTATTTTCTTGTGAGTGGACGAAGCGGTGGGATCACTATGTAAATTAAACGGCGGGGAAAAACCAGCTTAGGCTGTCGGGCCCTGCTGTGGAAGTGCTGTGTCTTGCTGCATTGCTTCTGTTTCAGGCAACGAGCGGGGGGCGGGTGACCCTTCATCCATAAAGAGCTGAGATCAAGGGAAAAATGGGTGTGGGATGGGTGCATGCCTTGGCTGACTACCTCCCTTAAATAAAGAATCACATTAAGTTTTCGGAAAGAGACGGTGAATTAAGACGGTAATATCGCCGAGATCATCTTTTCCAGAGTTTTCTAAGTCATTCTATTAGGTGAAGTTAGGCTGGATTGGGCTGGGTAAGCTAGATTAATTTGTTTAAGGTTAGGATAAGATATGTATCGTTAAATATTGTCTGTATTAACAAAGTACCACCATATCGACGGCGATACTGATCGATCAATATTACAATGATGACTTCGTTTTAAGTTCCCGCCTTACTTTACCTAAAGTTACCTAAATCTTGTTTATTACAAATCGTAAAGAGGGGGAAGCTCAGGACTTTTGGGATTAACTGTACATATTAACCTCGGCTTATCATAAATATGTTGATGACAGTGATATATCCATAATTGTCATCGTTTTATTTCTCTGAAACAAAATAGATGGAACATTCATAAAATATAATGAAAATAAAATCTAGTCGCCGAACAGGTTCTTTGATAGAAGATGATGTTGATTACATTTCTATGATGGCAGTGCCAATGCATATTTTGTGCTGATCGTTTCTTTTGTTGCAGGAAAACAATGGACAACCAGGAAGGCAGTTAAGCTGGCCTCGTTTGCAGAACCTAACTAGAAGCTGAAGAAACATTTTACATGATCAAAGATACATTTATTGCAACATGTGGATGGCGATTCTATTAAGTACTGAACTTTATACTTGGAAAATTGAAATATATGACAGAAGAACATAGAAATGGGGAAGACTGGCAAGAGACCATAAGTCCTACACTAGGCAGTTCCATGCCCCTTACCACCTGTAACTCCTGTCCATAAAGTTATCTAATATTCTCTTAAAGCAACCAACTGTTTAGTAAATCTCTACATGGTTACTATTTCTATTCCATTCGTTGACCATTCTGTTGGTAAACCAGTTCTTGCCTATGTCCTTCTACCTAAATTTGTCCAATTCAGTTTCATGACTACGAGTCTTGCCCTGCTGTTTTGATATGGTGACATTGCTTGTATCACCTTTGTTGAAACCCTTGACCCATTTGAATACTTCTATTAGATCACCCTGCATTATTCGTTTTTCCAGAGAGTGTCAGTTAAGGGTGCCTAGGCTTGTCTTAGTATAATGATTTTTTTAAGCCCTTGTATCATTTTAGTCATTCTCTGTATTGATTCTAGTGAATTAATATCTATTGTATAGGACGGAGACCAAAACTGTGCCGCATAGTCAAAGATGGGTCTAACTATTGTCAGGCAGATTTTAATGGTTACGTCTGCACTTTTGTTTGTACTTGTCCAAGCAATAAATCCTAATGCCCCGTCAGTCCTATTTTTGGCACTAATGCACTCTTCCATGTGAAATCACTCGTGGTGAGGCTACAAATCTATTTATGGTATGTAATGTGGGCTTATGGGTTGTGAGACAATTAAGGCAAATGCAAGTTAATATACAGCTCTATTTGTCTTTCTACCAAATGATTTCTAATTCAATTTCTGAATGAAGTTTATCCCAAACGATTCTCATGATATAGCCTTTCGTACTTCAACATAACTTAATTCACAGAATAGTGTATGGAGAGTTTCATCTATTATACTTTCTGTAGGCTCCCCATCTGAAACTATCAACAATGTAAATTGTCTGCAATCAATAGAACGGGAGCTTTTATTATGCTTCTATGGCACCATAGACACACAGCGTTCTTTTTACAACTGCAAACTAGTTCCCAGTCAGAAAGCACTGGAGAGGTGCTTTTGACTTGCCCAACCCTTCCATTCTGACACCTAATATTCAGTCTGTTCTCTGCCAACCGTGAAACTCTTCTTCAGCTTCTTAAGTTCTGTAGCAAGGGATAGCAATGGCATGGACTTTGATTTGATTTGATTTGAATTTATTCGGATACAAACATACATACAATAGGTACAATACATATAAGACTCAATATTATACATAGTACATATAATTGTACATCCGAGGATGGCACAGAAAGTCAAAAGACTTATTTCCACTGTGGTCCTCATATTACAACTAGGAAAGGATTATCATAGTAAAAGCTAGGTTATAAGCCATCTGCTCCATAGGAGCTACTGACTACATATGTTTTATGAATTTATTATCTTAGGAACATTCATGAGCGCCCGGAAGAGGGGGGACTTGCCCCTTAGAAATCCAGGGTATAATTGAAATTTGTCGGTCGTTACATGTAATTTCGTTAGAATTTTAAGTTATAGTATATCAATGTATGATTCATGAGTCAAAATGTAACCCATGCGATAATGTAAATATAAACCTATGCGTTCAAACTGAAATGTATATTTTGATATAACCCTATACCATAAACCATATATGTATAATATAATTAATTCCCCCCCCCAATACAAAAATTATTGCGAACGCCTCTGGGAACGCACACAAAAAAACACAAAGATGAGAAATTACCAGACCACACTTCTCACACATACACCTCCTATCACCCTCATTCTCCTCACTCGAGAAAACCCACCCAAAGGATATTTCCTGCAGAATCCCATAACGTACAACGACAAACACTTCCTCGGCGCCATGTATAAATATTTTATAGTCACCCATTAAAATTTGATAGTTTTCTTAAATTATCTCTTTGATCATTGAAAACGTTCAAGCTTATCAAAAACTAATGTTTATATTTCTTCAAACAAACAAACAGCACCTAAACAAGGTAAGTACAAAAATAGCTGTGATTTTATTTTTTGTCAGTTATTAGTTCCAGCACGGTTTACTGGAGCGATATAGTCTGCCACATGATGACGCACTGTCTGGTATTCTTGTCAATTGCCCTGCTGTCCTTAATGCTAAAGCAACTATAGAGGCCAAAACAAAGTACGGTTAACCTGAAATAAGAATGAAAAATGTGATAACACAAATTTAATTTGATTCTGTAACACTCAAGATATAGAATACCTACAGGAAATCTTTCGGGCGTAGGGTAGCTCGTTTAAGTTTTACACCAGCCAAATGACAAAACAAACAAGATGATCCAGGTACACAGAATATATTTTTCCCAAGTGGAGAGTATTGGGGTGGGATAGGGGATGAGTATGGGCAGGCGTGGTTAAGGAGACCCACATTTTTCTACGTGAATTTAATTCTATACGGGATGTATCCACTGACAAAAATAGTTACGACAAATGTACATATTACTTATTCTAACTGTTACGCGATCAAACGAATGAGGATCACACAAACAAAGCAATCAAGATTCGCCAATATCATGCACTTTCGTCACATAAATCTTATCCAACTTATACTAGACATACGGTATCACAAAAACAATTACTATGTAGTTCTGTGGGCGTAAATATTCAAAAGTGTGATTTGTACAAAATGGAAAAGCATTTGGATACGCACATAATTTTACTTTCAAATACAGGTGCTCTTTTGTATGGGTACTCACTTGAGCATGTTCTTGCATCCGCATTGCAAGCATCAAGGAGAAGACTTTATTAAGGCTACTCCACATTCTCTCTTACCAACAATAACAAGACGAGGGGACGGGAGGAACCACGAATCTCTGCATGTTGATCACACACTGTAGTAGATCTTTATTGTTGTACAGGATGGTCCGAATGCCTTGTTACCCCTACCAATAGAGGTACAAGTATTACAGTAATACAAAATATATGTCCTGGATTCAGGCTGCTTGTAAGTGTATGGGCACATGATTGTGTGCTTTCAGGCAAGAGGATGGGGACTGTGCGACATGACGTCACTGAAAGATTCGGCAAACCAGCTCCTCCGAAGATGACAGTACTGTGATGTGAACATTTTGTTCCAGTGTTCTTATTTTGTTTTATTGTTCTTACAGTAAATAAACTGAATCCAGGATATAAATTTTGTATTACTGTAATACTTGTATCTCTTTTGCGAGGGGTAACAAGACATTCCGACCACCCTGTAGGTCACATGCGGCATGTAGATCACACAATAAAGTAGCACTCCTATTATTATTTGTATCCTAATAAAAGCTCTTCTTATAAGGTTCGGCGTCCCCCCCCCCACACACACACACATCCCACCGCCACCTCTCTCGTCTTGCCATTACCTGTCTGGACAAAGTTTCTCAACATCGAGACAACGTCCTTTGACAAATTACTCCTATAGGCATGACACCCTCCTTTCAGTGACACTCTTTACAGGTTATATTCTGGCAAGTGCCCCACGATTTTATCCTAAATCTGTCCTCGACTTTTCTCATCTTTTCGGCCATCTCCCGGTAGGCCGTATGGCCGGTCGGCGAACAGCCAACTCCACCCTCCCCCTCTACCCCCACCCCCGTCAAGGAACGCCTCCTGGGCACGGACGTCGTTAAGCGATGTTCCCCGCTTTCTGAAGGTTTTGTCGACTTTTTGGTCTTATCTCTTCCTCGGTCTTTCCGGGCGACGTCTTGTGCTGGACATCCAGTGGTACCACCTCCTGGGCGTTCTATGTTCCTCCACCTCTTTACGTGACCATACCACTGTAGCTGGGCCTTCTGTTGGAGAAAACCGACAGGTGATGACCAGGATAAATGCTGAGGGAAAAGGCGACATCGTGGCAGAAAGATCAGACTCTTTGCTTTGCATGGGGGACCTCGCCTTACACCCTGGCCTAGCGCCCGCCCTCCCTCGCTCTCACCCTCCCTCGTGGGGTCGAGTCCGTCCAAAGTCCTCCTTCGAGTGTGGGAATTCGTAGCGTAGCACCTCGTCGTAGTCGCCCCAGCGTTTACGACAGACCACTGGCTGCCCTCTCCGAGAATGATGCCTGTTTCAACATCGCCAAAACAACACATCAACTATTTATAAAAGATTCTTGGGTTTCCGCCGATGTGCATTGACTATTAATATACCAGTGTTATTGCTCCTGAGCTACTCACAGTAGGAACCTGTGTCCATGTGAAGCAAAAACATATCGTTCAACAGGTGCGTCTGACCTGTACATTAGGACTTAACACTTAGTCTACTTAAGCGGTACGCCGTACGTTGTCACTCATCTTTCCTAATTTTATTACACAAACTGTTCAGCCGGTACCAT
>NC_134782.1:8774009-8779009 GCF_046742065.1 Oratosquilla oratoria
TATATATATATACATATATATATATGTATATATATATATACAGATATATATATATGTATATATATATATGTATATATATATATATGTATATATATACATATATATATGTATATATATATATATGTATATATATATATACATATATATATGTATATATATATACACATACATATATATATAAACATACATATATATATATATACACATGCATATATATATACATATATATATATATATATATATACATATACATATATATATACATATATATATACATATATATATATATACATATATATATATATAATGTGTGTACATGTACATATATATAAATATATATGATGTAAATTATTCATTTTAGTGGTCTACAGGGAGCGCGCCTTTCCTACATCCCTCTTTCCCCTCCCCTCCCTAAAAGCCTCATACACCCACTTTTTTTTTTGTGGTGGTGGTGGGGGGGTGCAACCCCCTAGTTTTGGGAAGTACTGATCAAAACGAAGTTAGAATATTCTTCAGTGTTGTATTAAGGCAGTGGCATGTTGACGTGAATCGGAAGGGGAATTAGCTACTCGTATTAACTCCTGTCTTTACTCTCTCCTTCCACTTTAATGTGAAGATAAACTTCGTTGTGCGATTGTCAGAGTAGCCTATAATAGAACAACTTTTTCATGAAGAACAAAATTAGAAAATGATGAAAAATGTAATCCAGTCAGACATATGAAATGCAGATAGGATAACGTGATATTGAAGAAAACCTTGGTCTTGTTTATATTGTGTGACTCAACTTTGTTTTCGCCAAGGCCGTTATTCCACAAATCGATGCGTCTGTACGAGTGAGTCTATTTATTTCTCGATGGGATTCAACCGCCTCGTATTTACTCGATCCTTGCCACATCCTCTCGCAATTCCTCCGTCCCACTCTACAAGTTCCTCTCGCAATCTTACCCATCCACTCCACTCCATTTGAAAACAGCAGTAATGTGTGTGCTCGAGTGTGTGTCCATGCGTGCCTACGTGTTTATATATTTTGTTTATGTGCATTCATGTATACGCATTTTGCCTATGGATATGTGTACGCATGTATGTAGAGTGTACAGATATGGCTAAATTTCTTGACCCATCCTGTGGTTTTCACTCCAATGTAACATTGATCGTTCAGGATTCGACCAACATTTTTCTGCAAAAGGGTAATTGCCTCTTCATGGGCACGACCCGCCCTCCTTCCTGGTTCTCCCCGAGGCTCCTAATTATGCAAGGAAGTAGAACTCGTAGCTTGAGAGAGGGAAGAAGGAAAAAAAAGTGTCATTGTCTTCTATTTACTGTCTTAGGAACCAATGAATCCAATGCATCATAACCTATTTACAACAAACAACCAATTTGTGGATTTGATAGTCACTAAAAGCTCGCACAAACCCCCCAACCCCCCCAGCAACCTATGACTTGACAGAGTGCCTTGAACGCAAAGGTAAAACGAGTCTTTATACACTTGTGAATGGATCTGATAGGCGAAGTCTTTTCTACAGCTGAATCATGTAGTGAATAGGACTGGAACTTACTCTGGCTGTCCTGGAACATAGTGTACAGCGGCGTCAGGTGGAGAGAGAGGCTCATCAGCTACAACATCTTCCACCCGCCGACCCCTTTTTGTTTTCGGTACAGAGAAACTGTCCGTACCTCAGACAGCCGTGGGGACGGGCAGGCAAGATACCGCCCTGCGCGTGTTATTGATGGGGCAGAGGTGAAATCCGGCAGCTTCGTACAACGTCCGGAACCTCCGGGTGTGGGTTTTCTCTCAAGCAGGCAGGGTCCTGAAAGACGCCCGAAGGACCCAGGAGGACGTGGAGACGACAAAGGACGGCGTCCTGGTCCAGAGTCCTTGACCACTCCTCAGCGGTTTTTCACTGTCTGCGAATTTCACATATGTTGCTCATTATTTGACCTCTCTACGTGCCCGTTTTCACTGCAAGGTAGTTTCTTCAATAGAAAAAAAAAAGAACGAAGTACTCGGCAACAAACGCTTAATTTACACAGTGAAAATGTAGTGTGGTTAACTACTTTTAAGCACGACTGTATAAGGAAAAAAGGAAAAGATTATATTTTTCAATGAAATGGAGGGAGAGATGCTCGAGTAAAAAGAAAAAAAAAACAGTATAGCGATAAGCACGCACAGGCGGATTTCTCTCCATATAACGTAGAGAAACCTATATTTCAAATTAAAACTAATCGTCCAGTCCTTGACATTTACTTTTTTCTTAATGTGAAACCCGAAGTAATGGGCCGAGGAAGACAATTGTGGAATTAGAAAAAAATATATAAAAGAATGGGCGAAAGCTGACTCATTCTTGCACAAGGGTTTGCGCACAAAACCAATGGTATTGTATAAAAAGTATGTTACTATATACGTAGTTTTATAAAAGATAGAGACACTATCTTCTGAAAGATCAGTGGTCGCGGAACTAAATGCAAAATACAGGAACTGCATCTGTGGTATATATGGAGAGACTGAAGACTTGGAAGACTGTAGTTCAGACGAATATCTAAAACTTCTTCCCACGTTATCCGCGAGAAGCGAGCTCCAAAATCTGCCGCGTGTGAGATTCGAGGTCCATACACAGGGAACAATCATGCCCCCTCATCCAGTCTCTGTGGTCAATGGAGGCTTCGAATTCATGGAGGCATTGGAGACGAATACTCGTGTTTGCCACGAGCTGACGACGCTATTGGTGTGTCGACACTAGACACGTCCCGAGGCAATTGAGCTCTGAAAGGGTACCACACATAAATAGATGTTTGGTAGCAGCAGGAATAGAATAGGGTGAGTATCTTTTGGTACAGAAGAGACTCATTGGGACGGGTTTGACTACGTCCTTGCCGAAGAATTGTGCCACAAGTGGGAATGTCGTACACCATAGGGTTCTGAGCTGCGACCAAAGTTGCCACCTGTGTACTATGTGCTCGCACTTTTAGGGCATGTGGAAGTCACAAGTAAAGCCTCGTTGATGCGGGGTTAGTTTAGCTGCTAGTACTAGCGACTTGTAAACTACCCCTCTACCACCTGTGTACTATGTGCTCGCACTTTTAGGGCATGTGGAAGTCACAAGTAAAGCCTCGTTGATGCGGGGTTAGTTTAGCTGCTAGTACTAGCGACTTGTAAACTACCCCTCTACATACCCAGTGTCAACGGAAAGTTAGTAAACTTGCCTCCAAACTATCCTAGTGTTAACACTTACTTGCCGGGGTAAGTTAACTTTTAGCTAGCACTAGCGGCTACTAAACTAGCACAGTGTCATCGAGGCTTTAGTAGCTGTAGGTTTTAAAGCGGGCGTGCTCCATGTGACGTGAAATCGAAGCCCACCCGCCACTTTCAGCGTGGGCGTGGTAGTGTTCAAGTGTCCTGAGGTGGGTACAGGACTAGACACTGGGTTCTTTCTTTCCAGTGCTCGACTCAGGGCTTTAGCCAGGAATTAAATTTTGGGGGTGCTAATCATGCCTTAGGGGGGGCTGCCACTGTACTGCGCACACACACACACACACACACACACACACACACACACACACACACACACACACACACACACACACACACACACACACACACACACACACACACACACACACACACATATATATATATATATATATATATATATTATATAAAATCATCGATAATATTTTATATGCCTGAAATGATAGCTACAGTTTTATATGTATATACATCATGGATCACAAATTCACCATAAACTTGTCTTATTTTTTAAGTTTTCCGGTGTAGTGTATTTATGATACTTTTGAGTAATAATAAATTTGGGGGCTAAGCTCCCACCCGGGGGGGCCCTGACTCGACTTAGACCCCCGAAAGGCTTTTTTCTGCTTCAACAAGGGATTGCAAGAGTGAGAGTTAATGCGACGCGTCACTCGCATGGGAGATACTCCCGACACATTACTGATACTTGTCTCTGCGTGATCGGGGAAGCGGCACGCGTGTCATGTGGCAAGTGGAGACGCTCACATGACACGACCACGAACATTGGAGCACCTTGTGACGTAGGTAGCATTGGTCATGTCTCACCAGACACAAACGTACGAGGGAAAATGTTGGGGGTATTTACTTTGACCCATGCCTGAATTACAAAGGATTACAAAGGCGGAGCATGCCGACAGGAGACCTTTTGGCCCATATCTAGGTCGGATGCGAAAAAAATCATAATAATATTAAAAAAAACTATAATAATGTAAATAACAAATAATATACATAAATAAATGCATAGGTATATTTGAATCATAAACAAACAGGTAGATAATGGATAATAATAAATAACATACAACTAATAATAAATGAAAATCAAACAGACAAATAATAACAAAAAACAAATATGAAATAAATTATAATCATTACAACATCTTGCTTAGGTGTTTATCTAAATGATTCTTAAAGCTTCGAACTGAACTACATTGCACTACCTGTGCAGGAAGTTTATTCCATTCATTAACTACACGGTTGGCAAAACTGTTTCTACCTACTTCCAAATTGAATCTATTTCCGGACAGTTTGAGACCATTGTTTCTTGTCTGATTCTCATTCAATGTGAAAATTTTGTGACTTGATGTTGTCACTTCCCTTTAGAATTTTAAAGACCTGTATCAAGTCGCTTCTGAGTCTACATTGGGCTATTTTCCTTCAACCTCTAATTAATCGGCTGTACTTCCCACCTCCAACCCTTTAGCAGTCAGAAAATCACTCAGGCAAACTATTTTGCTTTCTCAACAATTTATAAATAGTGTCATTTGATATGCTGGAGGAAAATCATTTACCTCCAGCTCCAGCAAATCTGCTCCAACAGTCGGAGGGAAAATAGCCAATTGTCTGTCAGACCCCTCAACTACTGTTGATCATACGACCGCTACAGCTGTCAACCCCGGCAGCTGGTCGACAAGGGTGACGCAAACAAGGTCATCGTATTAAGACAACAGGGCAGGACTCGCAGTAATGGACTGAAATT
>NC_134782.1:8789009-8816509 GCF_046742065.1 Oratosquilla oratoria
CTCTTCCTCTTCCTCCTCCTCCTCTTTTTCCTCCTCTTCCTCTTCCTCCTCTTCCTCTCCCTCCTTCTCCTCCTCCTCCTCTTCCACTTCTTCCTCCTCCTCCTCCTCTTCCTCTTCCTCTCCCTCCTCTTCCTCCTCATCCGCCTCCTTCTCCTTCTCCTCTTCCTCTCCCTCCTCTCCCTCCTCCTTCTCCTCCTCCTCCTCCTCCTCCTCCTCTTCCTCTCCCTCCTCCTCCTCCTCCTCCTCTCCCTCCTCCTCCTCCTCTGCGTCTACTCTTTGTCCGTCGTAAGTCTTGGGTCAGCGCAGGAATGAATGACTGGGAGGTAATGACACGCTTGGTGGGGAAGGAGTCCGGGCGGCTGGCGTGTGGGAGTGTTTGTTTCCGGAAAAGATTAAGGAAGAAGGAAGAAGAGGAGCAGGAAGGGGGTGCTATGACCGCCGCATAAGGAGCGTGGGAATATGACGTGTCTGTGTTTTATATCCTGGTGTGAAAAATAAAGTCTTTGAGGGTCAAGTTCCGCTTTGCAATATGGAAACATAGCATGGAAAGTGGACATCCCAGACCCCTGAGAGATAAAAAAAATGGAGTGAGGGAGCGAACTATTTTTCTATAGCTCTTCCTCTCCCTCTCTCTCCTTCTCTCCCCCCTCCCCCCATCCCTCGCCCTCCCTCTCTCCCTAACTCAAAAGGAAAACCGGAACGTGAGCGTGGGCGTTCTTTGCCGATCGTGTGAAAGTAAACGACGAGTGAGAAGCCTTGCGTTCGTGCAGACTCGGAACGAGACATGAAAAGATGCAGCCAGTTGACTGTAACATGCTGAGCACGAATTCCTTAGTGTGCATAAAGCAAGACAAACGCTTGCACCATCATTGACCCCATGTGTTGAGAACGACCTTGCTGTCAGTTTGGTGAGCGTCCAAGCCCTGTGTCCAGAACATGCAACAAACATCTCGAATGGACAAGGGTTAGTATAGTAGCTGCCCCCCCCTTTTTTTAAGCAATATTAAAAAAAAAAAAAAAAAATTGCCCGGTGTCGCATGTCGTCGGGTTTGTCAGTAATATGTTTATGAAAAGTTTGTTCGCACCCTAAAGGCAAGTTTTACTCGGTACGATTGTTGCTCAATGATGATCGTTCATGGCTCAGTGATGATCGTCAAACGATTGTCTAGAGCACCAATTCTTTTGTTATTCAATGGGGCTGTTTTGCTTCGAGCTGCAAAGTACGAGGCTGATTATTTTAACAGAACTAACGCGTTTACCCAAATAGGATGTCAGGTAGTAGGAGGCGTGTCAGCCTCCATTAGCTGTGGTAGTAGGCTAATAATTGCGCCAAGCAAAACGTACCTAAATGGCTGTTATGCACGTGTTACGAACACGTGGCCTACAGCCCAAAGAAACGCGGACAGAATGCGGCCGCTGTCCCTACTCGGTAGTGACAAAAGTTTGATCCACCACGTTCCCACATTTCGTGGTTTATCTGTTGGCTCTCGTGTGGAAGCACCCTCGACTTCCCAAAGTAGTTTGTCATCACAGACAGACACGGTGGCAGGGGCATAGGTGCTGGATCTCTGGAGCGCTTGACAAAAGAAAGACGAAAAAAATATTTTAATGTTATTAACTTGTTAGTAATGTAAAACTAACATTTTCCTACCGTCACCAACCAGCACCCACAATCCATCATCCCCTCGTGCTCTCCACCGTCCTCCTTCCTACAGGCCATCACCCACCAAGAGATGCCGGAGCGGCGCCCGGCGAGCTCTGACAGGTCTACTTCCTTGCTAATGGGGAAGCAATTTGAGGCACTAGGGACAAGACAACACAAAGGGTACTCGTTCTTTCCTTACATCCATGGTAAGCTTCCAGGCGGACTTCCAATCCATCCTAACAGTTTCCAGGTAGTAAAACAAGAAATAATCATGAATATTCTCTACGGAATGTTGGATCTCTGTCATATACGCGTTACCGATGACGCATGTTCCACTCTGTCCGCGGGTTTCCCCTCTGCCGAATGAAATGGTCTGTTGGTAACCAGAAGAAAGTTGGTCATGAAACGATCAGAAATGAAGGGGTTGCCGAGTTGGTTTTGTAATCCATGAGACCCCTTGGGATTTTTTCCCACCCTCTGTCGAGTGAAATCGTCTGATGTAACCCACACGGGAAACTTGTGAACAAATGCTCAAGGGTGCTTGATGAACGGGTGTGATGGAGACGGTGGAAAACTGTCACTGTCACTGTCACTGTCACTGTCACTGTCACTGTCACAGTCACAGTCACAGTCACAGTCACAGTCACAGTCACAGTCACAGTCACAGTCACTGTTACTGTCACTGTCACTGTCACTGTCATTGTCACTGTCACTGTCACTGTCACTGTCACTGTCACTGTCACTGTCACTGTCACTGTCACTGTCACATTCACTGTCACATTCACTGTCACTGTCACTGTCACTCACTGTCACTCACTGTCACTGTCACTGTCACTGTCACTGTCACTCACTGTCACTTTCACTGTCACTCACTGTCACTCACTGTCACTGTCACTGTCACTCACTGTCACTGTCACTGTCACTCACTGTCACTCACTGTCACTCACTGTCACTGTCACTCACTGTCACTGTCACTCACTGTCACTGTCACTCACTGTCACTGTCACAGTCACAGTCAAAGTCAGTCACAGTCATAGTCATAGTCAGTCATTCTTCGGCTTGGGTTTTCTCCCCTCCCCTGAGCCAACTCTCCTTCCGCCGGATCACAGTAGGTCGAAGAAAGTCCAAGATGGAGTTGGACACCTTTTTCCTTTAGCAGAATTCCACTCCCGCGTTCATGTGGAGGCCACCCACCCACCTCGCTCTTGAAAGAGCCCAACTGAAAAGCTTCCTTCCCGCAAGCGTCCATGTGGATTTGTGTTTTTTTTCTGTTTTATTTTGTCTACAACCTAGTCTAACCCAATCTAGCCCGACCCGACAAGAATAAAACAGACACATCCCGACCCAGCCCAACCCATCTAAACCCAGCCCAGCCCAACCTAACTCAGCCTAACCTAGCCAAACCCAGGTAAACCCAACCCAACCCAACCCAACTCAGTCTAACCTAGCCAAACCCAGGTAAGCCCAACCCAAGCCAACCCAACTCAGCCTAACCTAGCCAAACCCAGGTAAACCCAATCTAAGCCAACCCAACTCAACCCAACTCAACCCAACTCAACCCAGCTAAACCCAGCCCAACCTAGCCAAAACCAGCCAAACCTAACCAGACTCAGCCCAACCATAACTTAAGCTCATCTAAACAAATAAACTATAGTCTCCCCTCTTAGGGTCTTTTGATACCACCACCATACTACCGTGAAGGAATTGTAAGGGAAAAGTTCTTCACGTCAGTAGAGTATCGAGGACCGAGAAAAGAGCCATTAGGATCACCGGTGACTGTCGTACAATATATATATATATACATATATATATATATATATATATATATATATATATATACACACACACACACACACACACACACACACACACACACACACACACACACACACACACACACACACACACACACACACACACACACACACACACACACACACACACACACACACACACACACACACACACACACTCACACACACTGAGTTAAACACCACAGCATTGTCACAATTATTAATATTTTTCCTAATATTTTTAATTCTCCTCACTACAGTTCTGACTTTGGGAGGATGATCATTAACTAACTGTCCAAAATTATCTAATTTAATAAAGCACAATTTGACGTTTCGACTTTAAGGAGTCATTCTCAAAAGTCGAAACGTCAAATTGTGTGTTATCAAAATGGATAACTTTGGACAGCTAGTTTAAGATCATCCTCCCAAAGTCAGAATTGTAGTGATGAGAATTGAAAATATTAGGAATTTTTTTTTATAATTGTGACAATGCTGGGGTGTTTAACTCAGTGTACATTAAAGAGAACCTGCGCCCCAAGTATACGATATGTATATATGTATATATATGTATATATATATATATATATATATATATATATATATATATATATATATATATATATATATATATATATATATATAGATAGATAGATATATATATAATATACCGAAAACCGACAATGTCAAGAGAAAGTGTTGTGTTCAGTCGAAGAGAGTCGGGGGGTCCTCGGTCGGCAGCCACTTTCTCACGTCACTTCTTGGCATCGTCATGTCTGGCGACAACAAAAATATGAGGAAACCGTCGTACAGAGTGGCATTTCTTTACAAACGAACAAATTGAGTCTCTGGTTGACTTCTGTAGCCGAGATGGCCGACTCACAGTGGCGAACACTCCTCCCTCCCACCGTCACAACGGGAGGAGGAGCCTCGGAGGTTTCCCTCTGTTTCATGCCTGTACATAAGAACATAAGAATGGAGGAGAATGCAAGAGACCATAAGGCTTATACTAGTCAGTTGCATGCCCCTTGCAACCTTTCATCCCTATCCATAAAGTTCTTATTTTTTCTTATAATAACCAATTGTTTCAGCGCTCACTACATGGTTACGAAGTCTATTCTTTTCATTAACTACTGTTGGTAAACCAGTTCTTGCCTATTTCCTTCTTAAACCTAAAGCGTCGAGGATGAAACTTGTTCTTGCGACTGTACATGCGCCTTGTAGGTGACATGGCGGCCGGAGAAAGGGTGACTGTGCCACATTCCGTCCACCGAAGAAAGGAAAGTAGCAGATCGAAAACGTTTACCTCCTGAGCGTCATGGCATCCACTTCTCATTGTTTCCCTGAATCCGGCTGCCTGCTGTTGTTCAAACGTCGAAGTCTTTTCTTCTTTTGTTTCCGCAAACTTTATGAACTATTTTGCCCCGCCAATCACCCCTTGTCATCTGTCTGTCCGGGTTTACTTGGCGTTTTCTCCTTGTTGGCGTGACTGTTCTTCAGGTTTATTTTACGTAACAATATTAACCATTTCGCTGACAATGTTGTCTTTCAGGCAAAGAGAGTGAGTGTGTGTGTGTGTGTGTGTGTGTGTGTGTTCGCGTGCGTGCGCTTTTGCATAATTCATTTACACATCTTTAGCAATAGTTTGCTGACACCCTTTTCTCGTTGTCTTGCTACAATTAATTCCACAACGTTCGATTACTCTTTGACGTTTGTCTCTTTACCCTTCCTCCCTCCACTCTTGGTCCGCCACTCATCTTCGTCCTCTTTTTAGGCGGAGCGCCTCCGCCCTTGACCAGAAACGTGTTTTCTACACACACGAGCTTTTTTGTCCCTCTTCAGTTGCTGAGGACAAAGAACAAGTTTCTTCTTTACTGATGCAAAGCCAGCCATTATTATGGATTGCAGATTTTTTTTTTTTGAGGGGGGGGGGGTCAGTCCAGTATGAATATGCTAGTCAGCGAAAGGAGATCAGTGATGGTTTTTGCCTGCCCATGGAGAAAGGGGACTCGATTCTCTTGTATGCCTCCTGTTCTAGCCACAGGTGCCGGTTTGGGGGGGAGGAAGAAGGGGAGGGGAAGGAGGAAGAGCGTCCCGCATTTTTACAACCTCCATACCCTTATTTCGACAAACTGACCACGAAGACCGGGACCAACGACAAGTACTGAGTGGTAGCGGCCCCGCAAGACTGACTGACAGAGATGACCATCTCCTTGTCTCAAAATTATTATTATTATTTTTTTTTTAACATCTGGAGATGCAGTCCCTGAGACCGGCACTCCGCCACTGGACGGGACCAAAGATTTCTCTGTCAACTCCGCCTTTTTCCACGCCACTTTTACACAGAAGGTGAGCAGACAACCGACGATTGCTGTCCTCCAGGTAGCCGGTGGCATGTAAAGACGACCCACACGGATTCAGCACACATAGTCCTTCCCTTTGATCCTTGGGCAGAAGGTACGGATGTTTCCTTAGGGGAGTAGAGAAAGAGAGAAAAATAGAAGGTGAGAGAGGGAGAGATAGAGAGAGAGGGAGGGGGAGAGAGAGGGAGGGAGGGGGAGAAAGGGAGGGGAGAGAGAGGGAGGGAGGGAGGGGGAGAGAGAGGGAGGGAGGGAGGGAGAGAGAGGGAGGGAGGGGGAGAGAGAGGGAGGGAGGGGGAGAGAGAGGGAGGGAGGGGGAGAGAGAGGGAGGGAGGGGGAGAGAGAGGGAGGGGGAGAGAGAGGGAGAGAGAGAGGAAGAGGGAGGGGGAGAGAGAGGGAGGGAGGGGGAGAGAGAGGGAGGGAGGGGGAGGGGGAGAGAGAGGGAGGGAGAGAGGGAGGAGGAGAGAGAGGGAGGGGGAGAGAGAGGGAGGGAGGGGGAGAGAGAAGAAGGGAGGGGGAGATAGAGGGAGAAAGAGGAAGAGAGAGAGGGAAGGAGAGAGAGGAGAGATAGAGAGGGAGAGGAGAAAGAGAGAAGAGCAAGAGAGCCCAGGGCACTTACCTCGTCACGTTCGGCGTGAACACTTGGAAGAATAAAACTTGGAAGCAGCAGCAGCAGCAGCAGTTCTGAAATCTGTTGAACTTTACTTTGTTGGCCCGAAGCCACTATGTTGAAAAGCCCATCATCTGGCCAAGTGGAAGAATACGTGTTGCTCTGAAATTTGTAGCCGCCGTGGAAAGGTTTCCACGAGCGGGCAGGTGGGGTGGGGGTGGGCATCCAGTTCGAAACCCGTCCACCTTAAGATTCGCGCTTCCTGCACGGGGAGTTGCCAGTTCTAGTGAGTCCGGGAGTGCGGTGATGACAACGCTGCTGTCCTTTGGTCTACAGGTGACAGCCACTTGCCCTAGCTGTCCTGACGTGGAGCGACATCGGTCCCCGTTCATAGTCTCCTGGCGTATGGCCCTTAGGTTTAACTTTTGGTGAGAAATGACTGACAAAGAAACGGTAGGGAGGTAGGACAGACAACGGGGGCCTCACTGTAACTAGTAAAAAAAAAAAATACTCGTATTATCGGGAGTGGGATTCGAACTCTGTCTCTAACACCAAGAGGAAATTGCGCACACCTGGGAGCTTGAGAGGCAAGGATGGGGGTGGGAGGTCAGGGGCAAGGGGGGGGGCTTATGGGGACAGAGTCTGCTACCTTTAGCATGTTTGGTTGGGACCTCCCAGCTCCGTTATCTACGAAAGACTGATGACTCATGCGAGCGAAGGAAGGAAGGGAGCAGTAGTCAACCACGGCCCATGAAGGACTCTGAAGGAGGAGCCGGATCACCTTCAAGGAAGAGATTGGAGGACGAGAGGACGACCATGAGCATCGGTACTGATCCGCGGAATTGTGTACCGACAAAGTTAGACGAGTCAAGCACAGCGGTGATAAAGGAAGCGTTAGGAAATGCATTGCCTAGCTTCGCACGCTGTCGCGCGCGCGTACACGCACACACACGCGCACACGCACACACGCACACACGCACACGTACATGCACACTCACGCACACGTACATGCACACAACATCTAACCAACCAATCATCCCCAGCAATCAGTGAATGGGAAGGAAGCTGCTTGATTGCCCATTTGCTCTTAGTATTGCGTGCCAAATGAGACTCGCGGCGAAAAAAAAAAAGACAACGAGGCTTCAGGGCCACCGATGACACAATATGCATAATGTGCAGCCGCACTCACGCACGCACAGGTGAGAGGGCCCCGGGGGAAGGAGCGGTCGAGGACGCAAGACTCTCAAGTAGCGCGAGCGAGCACACACACACACACGCATGAGGTCACACACACACACACACACACACACACACACACACACACACACACACACACACACACACACACACACACACACACACACACACACACACACACACACACACACACACACACACACGAAATGCACACGTGCACACACACGTGCACACGTGCACACACACGTGCACACGTGCACACACACACGTGCACACACACACGTGCACACACACACGTGCACACGCACGCACACACACACGTGCACACGCACGCACACACACACACACACACACACACACACACACACACACACACACACACACACACACACACACACACACACACACACACACACACAGTCCTGCATAGCGCTCGGAACGGGTGTCATTTCCGAAAATGACTGCACACGAAGAGAGCAGGCCCCGGAGGTGGCAGTGTGTGCCGTCACACACACAGAGCAGAAGGAGATCGGTCCTCGGCGGCCAGGACACGAACGTCCTCGAGTTGTCGCTTCTTGGAACCCGCCGAGCGAGCGAATAGTCTCCTGAAGCCGCCATGACGTGGCGGCTGGGACGGTGCTCGAAGTGGCGCGGACGGGGGGGAGACGGCGGTGTTGTGGTTGTTTGCTTCTTCGCCTTGTGGTCGTGCGTCTGCGCCGAGCTTTGTTCTCGGGTGTGGGACTACATCTCCCCTCCCCCGAACTCCACCCCCACACCAACATCCCTGTTTCGATTTTTTTTCTTTTTTTTTTATAAATAAATCCTTTGATTACGGTTCGTTTCGGCTCTAACTTAGCGTAAATGAAGTTTTGTTTTACCTGTTGCTTTAACAGGTTTTGCCAAGTGCGCACACATATTTTTTGGTGGGGTGGAGGGAGTAATAAGGAAAATATAGAAAACTGCGACTCTGTGAAATCTGAGAATTGTAAAGCAACAACGAAATGCGGCAACGCTGGTAAAAAAAATCTGCAAGTTCAAGAAAAAAGTACGTGTATGTATCGGACGATGTTAATGGAACAGTGGTAGGATGAGGATAAGGCAAATGAGGAGGAGGAGGAGGAGGAGGGGGAGGGGGGGGCGAAGGGAGGAGTAGGAAGGTGTCTAGCTATAGATTGGAAAACTTTGTGTCTTGGATTAAACAGAACCTAGTCGCCTCAGAGCGTCCTCCGGAAAGATGATCAGAAAGAAGAAGAAGAAAAAGGAAAAAATGTCCTTCAGCTGACTAGATGACCAAAGTGGACAGGAATTTACAGGAGGAGGAGGAAGAGAGGAGGAGGAAGAGGAGGAGCATGGGAAACGAATCCTCTACTGGCTAGCTGCTGTCTTTTTTTCTTCTTCTTTTTCTTCTGACTGCTCTTCCTTCCTTTTGTCCGCCACTCCGTTTCCCCTTCATTCACATTTCATTGCCTTTTTATTATTATTCTTATCTAAGACACTGCTCCGGGTCGTCTCTCTCCCCTTCCCTTCCTTGTTATTTTTTGTAAGTTAAATGCATTTTCTACTTTTCGTCTGATATCCTCTTCTTCCACTTCGCGTGTTCTTTTTCCATCACCATCACCATCACCATCACCATCACCATCACCATCACCATCACCATCACCATCACCATCACCGCCACCGCCACCGCCACCGCCACATCATCAATATAATTTCCCTCCTTTCATCTTATTCCTCCTATTCCTCCTCTTCTTTCTCCTTTTAGCCTTCCTCTTCCTCCTCTTTTTCCTCTTGCTTCTCTTAGCTCTCCTCTTCGTTTTTCATCCTCTTCCTCCTCATATTCCTTCTTATTTCCCTTTTTTCTCCTGTTATTCCTCCTCTTCCTCTTATTCCTCCTCTTCTTCCTCTTCATCTTCCTTTTCTTACTCTTCTTCCTCTTCCTCCTTCCCTCGCACCTCCTATTGATCCTTTTCTTTTTCTCCCGCCCCTTTCCTCCGCTTCCTCCTCTTGCGCCTCCTCTTCTGCTCCTTTCTCTTCCTCTTCCGCTTCCTCGTCTTCTACTTTTCTATACTTCCTCACATTCCTCCTCTTCTACCTCCTTCTCTTCGTCCTACGCTTCCTATTCTTCTACTTCTTTCTCTTCTCCCTCCCCTTCCTCCTCTTCGTTTGACATTTTCCTTGCAGAAGTCTCAGGTTTCCTTCGTTCCAGGCCGGTTCTCCGCTCGAGTCCCTCCGCTGTCGCTCGCGCCCTCAGCTGATTGAAATCGCATCTTATTCGCCAATGTCAAGATAACGAAGGGCGTCACCAAGCAGAAGAATTGAAAGGAAGTCGATGATTTTTTTTCCTCCGGTCCTTTTTGTAAACCTTTCATGAGAGCCTTCTCTCGCTGACCGTCTCCCTCTTCCGTCAAGTGATATCGCCCGGCGTCGCCCCAGAACAAAGACTCCCGCGTACCACTTTTGTTCCTCTGCTGGCCACTGGCCCCGAAGGCGCCCGTCGCCACCTTGTTGCTCTTGGCTGCGTCCAATCGGCAGTGAAAGGGTCTTGTGGATGATTGCAATTAACCTGGGAACCTGAGTAGATGTTGCATGGTATGACTTTCACCCTCTCTCTCTCCTCTCTCTCTCTCTCTCTCTCTCTCTCTCTCTCTCTCTCTCTCTCTCTCTCTCTCCTCTCTCTCTCTCTCTCTCTCTCTCTCTCTCTCTCTCTCTCTCTCTCTCTCTCTCTCTCTCTCTCTCTCTCTCTCTCTCTCTCTCTCTCTCTCTCTCTCTCTCTCTCTCTCTCTCTCTCTCTCTCTCTCTCTCTCTCTCTCTCTCTCTCTCTCTCTCTCTTTCCTCCTCTCTCTCTCTCTCTCTCTCTCTCTCTCTCTCTCTCTCTCTCTCTCTCTCTCTCTCTCTCTCTCTCTCTCTCTCTCTCTCTCTCTCTCTCTGTTCTCACACTGCTCTCTCTGTTCTCTCACTGCTCTCTCTGTTCTCTCACTGCTCTCTCTGTTCTCTCACTGCTCTCTCTGCTCTCTCTCTGCTCTCTCTCTGCTCTCTCTCTGCTCTCTCTGCTCTCGTCTCGTCTCGTCTCCCTTCGTCTATCTCTCTTCCCTTCCTCCCCTTCCTATCCCTCCGCAGCCATGGAATCTTTCCTCTTTCACTCCGCCTCCTCCTCCTTCTCCTCCTCCTCCTCCTCCTCCTCCTCCTCCTCCTCCTCCTCCTCTTCACATTCCCTTCTCACATTACCTCCTCCTCCTTACATTCCCTGCTCCTCTTCCTCCTCCTCCTTACATTCCCTGCTCCTCTTCCTCCTCCTCCTCCCCTCCTCCCCTCCTCCTCACATTCCCTCGTCCTCCTCCTCCTCACATTCCCTAGTCCTCCTCCTCCTCACATTCCCTCGTCCTCCTCCTCCTCACATTCCCTCGTCCTCCTCCTCCTCACATTCCCTCGTCCTCCTCCTCCTCACATTCCCTCGTCCTCCTCCTCCTCACATTCCCTCGTCCTCCTCCTCCTCACATTCCCTCGTCCTCCTCCTCCTCACATTCCCTCGTCCTCCTCCTCCTCACATTCCCTCGTCCTCCTCCTCCTCACATTCCCTCGTCCTCCTCCTCCTCACATTCCCTCGTCCTCCTCCTCCTCCTCACATTCCCTCGTCCTCCTCCTCCTCCTCACATTCCCTCGTCCTCCTCCTCCTCCTCACATTCCCTCGTCCTCCTCCTCCTCACATTCCCTCGTCCTCCTCCTCCTCACATTCCCTCGTCCTCCTCCTCCTCACATTCCCTCGTCCTCCTCCTCCTCACATTCCCTCGTCCTCCTCCTCCTCCTCACATTCCCTCGTCCTCCTCCTCCTCCTCACATTCCCTCGTCCTCCTCCTCCTCCTCACATTCCCTCGTCCTCCTCCTCCTCACATTCCCTCGTCCTCCTCCTCCTCACATTCCCTCGTCCTCCTCCTCCTCACATTCCCTCCTCCTCCTCCTCACATTCCCTCCTCCTTCACCTCACATTCCCTCCTCCTCACATTCCCTCGTCCTCCTCCTCACATTCCCCCGTCCTCCTCCTCCTCCTTACATTCCATCCTCCTCTCTACCCAGTCACCTCTCCTTTTTTCTTTCTTTTTGTCTTTCCTCCTCCGGCTTCGTCTTCATTCTTCTTCTTGCGCCTCCACCGTCTTCCATCGCACCTTCTTTCACTGGCTCCTCCTTTCAGCTGCTGGACCTCTGGAACTAAGCTTTCTCTTCCTCTGTTTTCTCCCCTCTACACCTGCCCCTCCCCCATTTCCCCTTCCTCCTCCCCTCCTATTCTCTTCCTCTTCCTCCCCTCCCCTCCTCCTCTTCCTCTTCCTCCTACTCCTACTCCTCCCCTCTTCCTCCCCTCCTCCTCCTCCTCTTCCTTCTACTCCTCCTCCTCTTCCTTCTACTCCTCCTCCTCCTCTTCCTTCTACTCCTCCTCCTCCTCCTCTTCCTTCTACTCCTCCTCCTCCTCTTCCTCTTTCTCTTCCTCTTCCTCTACTCCTACTCCTCCCCCTCTTCCTCCCCTCCTCCTCCTCCTCTTCCTCCTCCTCCTCTTCCTCCTCCTCTTCCTCCTCCTTCCTTCTATTCCTCCTCCTCCTCTTCCTCCTCCTCCTCCTCCTCTTCCTCCTACTTCTGCTGCTCCTCCTCCTCCTCCTCCTCCCTACTGCCGCCACCGTAACTGCTTGACCTTCTGCTTGCCGCACGCAGGACCTTGTGACTGAAAAGTTTCCCAGCATACCACCTACGCTTCCACCACCACCACCACCACCACCTCCTCCTCCTCCTCCTCCTCCTCCTCCTCCTCCTCCTCCTCCTCCTTTTCCTTTTTCCCTTATTCGCTCTTCTCTTCCTCCTCCACCTCCTTTCTCCACTCCTCACTCCTCCTCTTCTTCTTTATTTCTCTTTCCCACCTTCCTCTCCTCCCTCCTCCTTCTCCCACCATCTTCCTCTTCTGACTCATCCTTCCTCTTCTCACTCCTTCCTCTCATCCCTCTTCTTCTCACTCCTCTTCCAGCACCTCTTCCTCCTCCACCTCCCTCCTCCACACTGTCATCGTCGTTGCCGCCGCAGCCGTTGTCTCCCACGCCGCACCACGTCCAACTCTGAGTGTTTACATTTCCTGCCACACAAAGTCCTTCAGTCCTCTCCACTTCCCTACCTTCTCTCCTCCTATTCCTCCTCCTCCTCCTCCTCCTCTTCTTGTTCCCTCACTTTTCATCCTCCTTCTTCCCTCCGTCTTTCCTCTCCTTCTTCCCTCCGTCCCTTCTTCCCTCCGTCCCTTCTTCCCTCCGTCCCTTCTTCCCTCCATCTATCTCTCCTCCTCCCTCCTCCTCTTCTTCCTCCTTTTACCTCCCTTCAAACTTCATCTTCTTTCTTTTCTTCATCACACCTTTTATTACCTTCTCTCTTTTCTTCTCCCCTCAATACCCTCTTTTCTTTTATTTCCTTCTCTTGTCTTCCTTCCCTTAACTCTTTATCTTCTCTCCTCTTTTCTGTCTCTCTTCCTTTTGCACCTTTCGTCTTTTCTCTTCTCTCTCTTCTACGCCCGTCTCCTCTTCCTCCTCCTTTTTTCCCTTTTCTTCTCCTCTTCCTTCTCTCTTTCTTTCTCTTTTCTCCGCTCCCGAGAACCCCTAGGCATTTTTTTCCTAGAAATTTATTTCTTCCTGATGGTCCCATTGCTCATGTTTCTCTTTGTCTCTCAGAATCCTCTAATGAACTCACTCCAGTTTCTGTCGCCACCTCCTCCTCCCACTCTCCTTCCTCAACTTTTCTTACTTCATACGTTCGTTACTATTTTCACTCAATCCTTTGTGTGTCCTTTGCCATTTTTATCTAGTCGCACCATTTATTGTTTATTTTAATCATTTCTTTATTCTCATTTTTTTTGTTTTTTTTGTCAAATTTGACCCCCCCCCCCCTCCCGCTGTCGAAGAAAAGGTTGCTGTGGAGGCGAACAAAATAGCTTGTCGAAGCAGTCCTCTTAACTCTACAGTTTATTTTCACAAGTCATTCCGCGATCTAAACGGGAGAGACTATAGGAGGGGGGTTGAGGACCTGCACTGGAGAGGTGAGGGGGCGGGGAGGAGGAGAGGGGCCACTGCTGCTGCTGACGTAGAGAGGCACGGGCGAAACTGCCCTTGATCCCAATCAGGAAAGCGAGACACAGAGGCCATACATGCATGTATGCATATATACATGCATGCCAGAGAGATTGATGGCATATTGTGCCGGCGACAAGAAGCTGTTGCCTTGTTTTCATGCATCGCCCAGGGCCGCTTGCAACAGCCACGACCTTAATGATGACGCTGATGAGGTTAATAGTAGTGATAATGATAATGGTGATGCTGTTTTGTCATTACTATAATTCAAGCACTATCACAATCAACATTATCATCACCATGATCTCGTCACCACGAGGTCTACTGATACTATCAATACTATTGTAGGACTTTGATGGCAAAAGAAACTCGGGAATCTTAATGCCCGGACGTGTCGTTAGAAAGGGGCTGTTTCGGATAAACGAACGTACAAGGGGGATACGGGGTGGGTGGGGGTGGGGGTGAGGTAAGGGTGTTGTCACGTGTCATCTTGACCAGGAGAGCCCATTCCAGAATGACCCGTCCCTCCAGCGCCGTGTGTTTCCCGTCCACTCGTTTAATCATCTGTACGTCTAGCCACGTCTCTCAGTTTCCGCCACTCTCCTAAACCCGGATAAAGCTACCCACCAGCAGCATGTGTACCATTCTAGTACTGTTAATGTTGCAATTAGGTCTTGTGGAGCAGTGGGTAGCGTTCTTGGCTAGAAATCGGGAGACCCGAGTACAATCCCTGAGAAGGTCCCAGTTTTATCCCGTCTCTGGTACGGTAGTCCTTTGTTGCATCTAGATGTTGACACGTCATCAGTATGGTCGACTGATGGAGCACTCCGTTCACAACCAACACGTGTGTTTTACACCGACAACATTTAACTTTCCAGGCCGCATTGCGCAGTCGTGGTGAGACACAGAGGCTGCACCGTTCCCCTAAGGGACAGAACGTGGGTCCTGCAGTGAACCCTCAAGGCTGCTCACACACTGAATCTTATTGTTGTTATTACCACAGCTGAAATTACAACTTCAGCTCCGAGGACTCCTTCGAAGGCGTCCCAACTTCCGGGAGAAGCCATCTCGACTGGTGAGCAGGCGTGGGCGTGGGTGTGGGCGTGGGCGTAGAGGATGAGAGTTTGCGTCTAAAGGGTTCAAGGTGAGGGCGCCCTCCTCCTCCTCCTCTTCTCCTTTTTCTCCTCCTCTTCTCCTTTTTCTCCTCTTCCTCCTCCTCCTCCTTTTCCTCTTCTCTTTCCCCTCCTCCTCCTCCTCCCTCCTCCTCCTCCTCCCCTCCTCCTTTTCCTCTCTTTCTCCTCTTTCTCCTCTTCCTCCTCTTCCTCCTCCTTTTCTTCTTTCTGCTCCTCCTCCTCCTCCTCCTCCTCCTCGTCCTCCTCCTCCTTCTCCTCCTCCTCCTCGTCCTCCTCCTCCTTCTCCTCCTCCTTCTCCTCTTTGGGTGATTGCATCATCGCCTGTGAGGAGGAGATGTGTATGAATAATACCAATGGCGTCACCAAAACTTTTGTCCTCCCTTGTTGAATATTTTCGCTTCTCCTCATGATCGTCATCATCACCACGATCTTTATCATCGTAACAAAGCGTCATCAGAGGTAACGATTTTGTCTGTGCATAAACGTGTTATGTATCTGTATATATGTGTCTGTATGTATGTGTGCATATATACACGTACATATGTACGTACGTATGTATGTATGCATGTATGTACTGTATGTATGTATACAGTACATGTATATATGTACGTACACAGTATGTGTATGTATGTATGTATGTATGTGTGCTTACCTTCCACAGGGAGGGAAGGAAGGAGGGATGGTTTCATTAGGAGGATCACCGTCATTAGTTTCCGTCGAGTCACAGCTTATCCTCTGTCCTCGACAGCACAATGAAGTTCTGTGATTGATGCGAAAGAGAGCACTGGCGCTCCCACACGCAATCACACACACGATCACACGTCTGTCGTTTCTGCTCTTTCTGCTGCTGCTGCTGCTACTGTTTCTTCATGTTCTTCACGATGTCGCGAGACTTTATCGCTCACCTACCTCTTCTTCTTTCTCCCACCCCCAACCCCCTCCACCTCCCCTGTTCTTCTTTTATTATTCTTTCTTCCCGTTTCTGTTCCTCTTCCTCTTATTCATCCTCATCTTCTCTCTCTTCCTCTTCTTCCTCTTCATCTTCTATTCCTCTTCCTCCTCCTTCTCCTTCGCCTACTTCTCCTCCTCTTCATCCCCCACTTCATCCTCTTCTTCTCCCTCTCACTACACCTCCCTTTCCTTCTGTTATTCCCACTCCCTCTGTCCTCTTCCTAAATTCTCCGCTGACCCGAACCACTCGTCATTCGTTGCACGGGCGATCTGAGTCACACTCACTCCTCGCTGCTCCCCGGGCAGTACCGGCGGCGGCGGCGGCGACGACGACGTCATCGCCCTTCCTTCAGTCGTTCCTTCCCGCCCACATCACGCTGCCACCCCTAACCAACATTGTCGACATAATAGCTATTGCTGTTGCCATTGTTCTGACTAGCAATTACCAGCCCTTACCTGCCCTTACCAGTCCTTACCAGTCCTTGCCGGTCCTTACTGGCCATTACCGGTCCTTACTGGCCATTGCCGGTCCTTACTGGCTCTTGCCGGTCCTTGCCGGTCCTTGGCAATCCTTGCCGGA
This sequence comes from Oratosquilla oratoria, assembly GCF_046742065.1. Classification (NCBI taxonomy): domain Eukaryota; kingdom Metazoa; phylum Arthropoda; class Malacostraca; order Stomatopoda; family Squillidae; genus Oratosquilla; species Oratosquilla oratoria. Next base: position 8,805,365 of record NC_134782.1, read on the forward strand.
CCTTGCCTGTCCTTGCCGGCCCTTACCGATCCTTGCCGGCACTTGCCGGTCCTTGCCTGCCCTTGCCGGTCCTTGCCGGTCCTTGCCGGTCCTTGCCGGTCCTTGCCGGTCCTTGCCGGTCCTTGCCGGTCCTTGCCGGTTCTTGCCTGTCCTTGCCGGTTCTTGCTTGTCCTTGCTTGTCCTTGCCGGCCCTTACCGATCCTTGCCTGCCCTTGCCGGTCCTTGCCGGTCCTTGCCGGTTCTTGCCTGTCCTTGCCGGCCCTTACCGATCCTTGCCTGCCCTTGCCGGCCTTTGCCGGTCCTTGCCGGTCCTTACAGGTCCTTGCTGGTCCTTGCCGGCTCTTACCGGTCCTTGTTGGGCCTTGCCGGCTCTTATTGGCTCTTACCGGCCCTTCCCAGTCCTTTCCGGCCCTTGTCAGTCCTTTCCGACCCTTGTCAGTCCTTCCTGACCCTTGCCATTCTTTACCGGTCCTTGCCGGCCCTTGCCGACCCTTGCCATTCTTTACCGGTCCTTGCCGGTCCTTACTAGTCCTTGCTGGTCCTTGATGGACTTTGACGATCCTTGCCGGCCCTTACAGGTCTTTGCCTGCCCTTACTGGTCCTTATCGGTACTTGCTGATCCTTAACGGTCCTTGCCGGCACTTGCCGGCCCTCACCGGCCTTTGCCGGCCCTTGCCCAGTCCTTGCCGGTCCTTGCCGACTTTTGCCGACCCTTGCCATTCTTTACCGGTACTTGCCGGCCCTTGCCGGTCCTTACCGGCCCTTGCCGGTCCTTGCCGGCCCTTGCCGACCCTTGCTGGCCCTTGCCGACCCTTGCTGACCCTTGCCATTCTTTACCGGCCCTTGCTGGTCCTTACTTGTCCTTGCTGGACTTTGACGATCCTAGGCCGGCCCTTACCGGTCTTTGCCCGCCCTTACTTGTCTTATCGGTACTTGCTGTTTCTTACCGGTCCTTGCCGGCCCTTACCGGCCCTCACCGTACTTTGCCGCCCCTTACCGGACTTTGCCGGCCCTTACCGGACTTTGCCGGCCCTTGCCGGCCTTTACCGGTCCTTGCTGGAATTTGACAATCCTTGACGAACCTTACCGGTCCTTGCCGGCCCTTACTAGTCCTTATCGGCACTTGTCGGCTCTTGCCGGCCTTTACCGGTCCTTTACCGGTCCTTTATGGTCCTTACCGGTCCTTTATGGTCCTTACCGGTCCTTTATGGTCCTTACCGGTCCTTGATGGTCCTTACCGGTCCTTGATGGTCCTTACCGGTCCTTGATGGTCCTTACCGGTTCTTGATGGCCCTTACCGGTCATTGCCGGCCCTTGCCCGTCCTTACCGGCCCTTACCGGTCCTTGCCGGTCCTTGCCGGCTTTTACCGATCCTTGTCGGCCCTTACCCGCCCTTACCAGTCCTTGCCAGTCCTTGCCTGCCCTTACCGGTCCTTGCCTGCCCTTACCAGTCCTTGCCGGATCTTACCGGCTCTTGCTGGCCCTTACTGGTCCTTACGGGCTCTTTCCGGTCCTTACCTGTCCTTGCCGGCCCTTACTGGTCCTTGCTGGCCCTTGCCGGTTACCGGTCTTTACCCGCCCTTACCAGTCTTTACCGGCCCTTGCCGGCCTTTACCGGTCCTTGCCGTCCCTTGTCGGTCCTTGCCGTCCCTTGCCGTCCCTTGCCGTCCCTTGCCGTCCCTTGCCGTCCCTTGCCGTCCTTTGCCGGTCCTTGCCGGCACTTACCGGTCATTGACTGCTCTTACCGGTCGTTGCCGGCCCCTGTCGGTCCTTGCCAGCCCTTGCCGGCCTTTACCGGTCCTTACCGGTCCTTACCGGCCCTTGCTGGTCCTTACTGGTCCTTACTGGTCCTTACCGGCCTTTGCTGGTCCGTACTGGTCCTTACTGGTCCTTACCGGCCCTTTGAGGCCCACTTCTTTTGTAGTCCCCGCGGCCCCAGAAGAAGCGGAGTACTTCAAGAGTGGATCCGGACTTCTCCCGGATGCCGTGGGAAGATGCAGAGGATGTGGCGGCGGCGGCGTCCTCTTGTTTTGTGGCGGAAGCGGAGGCGGAGGGCGTTTTGAGAAGAGGAAAAACTCGGCGTGTCACGAATTGACCTCTATGTATGCACTACTTGTTGGAAGATGTCGATGTATTTGCGTTTCCTGACCTGGTGCACCTCTGAAGTCATGAGTCTTTGCTCTGCGAGTCTTCAGTCTCACGGGTCCAGCGCGTGGTCTCACGCATTCGGCCTGAGACGGGTAAGGCGGCGCCACTTCGACCTGTCAGGATTTCCTCCCGCGTCCAGCGGGAAATACGCCCCCGGTGCCGGTCGGTATTGGGGTCTTCTTCCCGCTGGGTGACTCTCACATGACTGTCTGTGGAGCATATAGCAATGCTAAATGAAGATAGATAGTGGATCTTTTTGTCCTTGACGATGTCAGAAAAAAAAGTGAAATAAATAAATAAATAAATAGATATATAAATAAGTAAAAATAAACAATGAAATGGCAGCGGTAAAGTGTCTTGCGTAGCCAACTTCGAACGTGAACGTCGTCCGTGACGTTCGCCCGAGTTCGCGACAACCACGTCCCCCCAAGGTGACTATGCCCGACAGAGTAGAATGCCGGCAATTGTGCCTTGAGATCGCCGTGTAGCGGTTAAGACATGTTGTGCTACCGGTCGCGCCGGCACCTTCCCGTTAGGGCAGGTGGTGCTACCGGTTGCTCCGGCACCTTCCCTTTGTGGCGGCAGGACAACGACACAGGGTTATGTCAGCATTCGCCCCGGCCCGACGGGCGGGTCGAGAGAGCGGTCCCCTTCCTCGTCATCCCGGTTAGGTGGGAGAATCTTTACCCGCCTGAGTTCTGCGGGACTTTCCCATCACCATTATCATCTCCAGTCAACACCTGTTCTAGATGGACAGTAGTAGTAGTAGTTGTATTAGGGGTAGTTGCCGGAATATGCAGGGACGGAGGTTAAGGACAGGAGGGGAGGATGGCATTTGTCCGTCTTGACCCTGTCTCTGCCCTGTGACGGACCCGGGTGGAACGGCTGAATTAAAGTGACTGTCTGTCTGTCTGGGACAGAAAACCCAATAACACGACGTGGACTCGGGTTCAACTCTACAACCAATAACAGCAGCAAGGAGGAGATGATGGCGGTGGAGACTGTGGGAGCAGAACCGCGATCAGAATCTAGATTGAGAAGACGAGGGCACATCTGCCCGATTTTTCTGCTCCGGTTGTGATGAAGAAGCCGTGCAGGTGTTTGATTTTCGTGCCTCGCCTGTCTCCCCCCCCCTCCCAATTTCTTTTATTCTTTTTCACATGCCCCGAGCTTGCATGCTTGCCTGCCCGCATGACTGCTTGCCTGCATGACTGCATGAATGCAAACCTGATGGTCCGCTCCTCCCGTTTCCCACGGCACTTCTGGTCCCTTGCCCCCACTTTTCTTCTTCTCCACTTCTTGTTTCTCCCGGATTCTTTGCTCACTTCTTGGCATTCTTCTTTGCCCTCCTGTTCATTGTTTTCTTCTTGTTCGTCCTCTTCTTCCTCACCCTCTTCTTCTCTGCCCTATTCGTCATCTTCTTTATCTACTTATACTTCGTCTATTTCAACTTTGTCTACTATATTTATCAAATGTCACATTTTCTACTTTTATTCTAATTTGTGTTCTTTTACTTTGTTCTTCGTAGCCTCCCTCCTCTTGATATCCTTTACATTCTTCGGTTTTTTTCTCCTTGTGGTATTCTTCATTTCCTTCTCCAAATATTGTCAAATATTCGTCCCTGACGCTCTCGCTACTTGGGGTGTTGCCCGACCAACCGGATGTCCAAGCACATAAGGCATAGGTGACGAGTTCAGTAGAAACCGCCCATCTGACGTGAGGTTTACAGATTTTTTTTTATCTATTTAAACGAGTGTTCTGTCAGTTGTTCTCTAAAAAAGATGTACAAAGATACAATTTATATCCTTGTCCACAACCTGAGTTGATTTTTTCTTTCTATCATAATTTTTCATTCTTCAGGTTCCTTCTTCAAGAATCAAGGGTCTGTTTTCTCCGAAGTTCTTCGGAGAATTCTTGTTCTTCGTTTCTCTGAAGTGCAACGGCTCGGTTTGGGAAGAGGTGTGGTAGTACGGTGGGCAAAGTGCTGTAGTCAATTCACATCCTGAAGATTTCAGGACTGATGTCTTTGACTTCAGGACTCCTCTGCCGGCTTGCGAGCGGCCGAACTGGTCCATTCGTCGCCCTTGCTCTTGCACTCGCCCCAGACTCCCCTCCCGTGGCTGTCCTAGGGTATCTACGGGGTTTGGATTACTGCAGCAAAATAAGCGCGGAAATGGGTGGCGGGAAAACGACACAAAATTTCCTTATTCATATTTCAAAGAGAGAGAGGTCTTCAAAAATGCCCACTGTGAACCTTAAAAAAAGTGTGTGTGTGTGTGTGTGTGTATGTGTGTGTGTGTGTGTGTGTGTGCGTGCGCTCGCGTGTGCGTGTGTGTGTGTGTGTGTGTTCGTGTGTGCGCGCGTGTGTATAAAGTAAAACAATTTGATAAGTATAAGATAAAATAGGATAATAAAGGACGAAGACCAATTTGAAATTAAATAACGGTACACGAAGGTCTCTCAAAATTCCCTTTTGGAAAGATCCAAGGTCACAGAGCTGGAGAAAAATGTGAGAGGGAAGAGGAGCCCCAGGAACAAAAACGAAAACTCAGTAATATTAAGAAACGTGTCTTTTAACTCTACCCTCCACCCTCTAGATTCCCTTTCAACGCAGCCTCCCCTCTCCCCCCATCCTCCCTACGTCCCCCAATCCTCCCCATCGCCCCCCATCCTCCTGACCCCGACGTTCGATCCGACCCGTGACCTTTGACCAGAAAATTCCAACATAGAGGCAACTTCTCCTGCTGCTGCCCTCCTCCCGATGAAGCTCCTGCCACCACCTCCTACTCCCCCTACCCCTACTCCTACTCCTACTCCTCCTACTCATTTTCCTGCTCCTCTTCCTGCTCCTCCTGCTCCTGCTCCTGCTCCTGCTCCTGCTCCTGCTCCTCCTCCTCCTCCTCCTCCTGGTCCTCCTCCTGGTCCTCCTCCTGGTCCTCCTCCTGGTCCTCCTCCTGGTCCTCCTCCTGGTCCTCCTCCTGGTCCTCCTCCTGGTCCTCCTCCTGGTCCTCCTCCTGCTCCTGCTCCTGCTCCTGCTCCTGCTCCTATTCCTGGTCCTACTTCTACTTCTCCTTCTTCTCTTACTCCTTTTCCTGCTCCTGCTCCTCCTACTCCTCCTTCTGCTCCTACTCCTCCTGCTCCTACTCCTCCTGCTCCTACTCCTCCTGCTCCTACTCCTCCTGCTCCTACTCCTCCTGCTCCTACTCCTCCTGCTCCTCCTGCTGCTCCTGCTCCTCCTGCTCTTCCTGCTTCTTCTGCTTCTCCTGCTTCTCCTCCTGCTGCTCCTGCTCCTCCTGCTCTTCCTGCTTCTTCTGCTTCTCCTGCTCCTCCTCCTGCTGTTCCTGCTCCTCCTGCTCCTGCTGTTTCTGCTCCTCCTTCTGCTCCTGCTGTTCTTGCTCCTCCTGCTCCTGCTCCTGCCACTCCTGCTGTTCCTGCTCCTCCTCCTGCTCCTCCTCCTGCTCCTCCTTCTCCTGCTCCTCCTGCTCCTCCTCCTGCTCCTCTGCTCCTGCTCCTCCTCCTCGACCATTTCTTCATCATCATCCTCCGCCTCCTCCTCCTCTCTTCCATCCCACGGCGCCCGTCCTCTTCCTCCTCCTCCATTCATTTCTTTCCCTCCCGCTTCCTAAAAAACTCGACATCACCGCCTGAGGTCTCCAGCCCGTTCTCAGCGCTTCGTCGTCGCGAAGAGAGCCTCTGGGAGAGCCGCGGGGACTGTTGGCGGCTGCCACGGGGCCGAGGGTATTTTGTTCAGAGAAATGTGAAGTAGCATATCGAAATTTGCATCCTTTTCCTCATTCCTCTCATCCATCTTCTATATTTCCTCATCCATCATCTGTATTTCCTTATCCATCTTCTTCATCTCCTTATCCATCTGCTTCGTCTCCTTATCCATCTGCTTTATTTCGTCATCCATCTTCACCCCCTCATCCATCTTCTTCTTCCCCTCATTCATCTTCTTCCTCTCGTTCCCCTTTTTCATCCCCTCTTTTCATCCCCTCACCCATCTTCTTCATCACCATAGTATGACCTCCCAATTGAACCTCAAGAGACAATTCCAAATTCCCGACCACAAGCTCCTAGACCCACATCCCCGGTTTGCAACAAGACACCTGACTGCCTTGACTGACTGACGGATGGATGGACGGACGGCAGCGTCAGTATGATCTTCTTATCCCTCCTATCGTGTCAGCAGCGTCAGAAAGGTCCAGACACTCCGAGCGAATCCTTCAGCAGGAGCAGCGGTAGTGTCGAGGCGCGGGAATCCGATGGGGAGGAAGAGCCCTCCTCTCTGAGTGGCAAGAAAGAAGGGGAGGGGAAGGGGGAGAGGGGAGGGGAAGGGGGAGAGGGGAGGGGAGAGGGTAGGGGAAGAGGGGAGAGGGGAGGGGGAGGGCGTCACAGCGCTGGCTGCACCTGCACCCTTCATGTGAACGGTTGCGGCGCTGAGGTCCCAGCGCGAGAGGAAATGATAATATTGACGGTAATATTGAAGGTGATACTGGTGATGATGGTAATGATGATGATGGCAATGATGACGTCAATGATAGTGGTGGTGATGATGGTGATGGTGATGGTGATGCTGGTGGTGGTGCTGGTGATGGTGATGCTGACGATGATCCTGGGCTTGAGGATGACTGTGATCACGACCATGAACATGAGGACAATACTGGTAATGGTGATGATGATGACAATGTGATGAAAGTGATAGAATAATGCAAACAATCACATAATTGTCACGCTTGTAATAATACCACGATTTTTTCTTCTTTCTTTCCAACATCTTGAGGTGAGGGAAGGGGGTCTTAAGACTCTCTTGCGCCCTTATCTACTGCTGCCACACGCTGGCACTGAAAATAAAAAACATTAAATAAACAAACAAACAAATAAATAAATAAATAGATAAATGTAAATGAGCCAACAACATCCTTCAGCTGCCAACCCCCATTTCCTCCAATCAGCAGCCAAGGACGAGTCGTCGAGGCCGACCTTCGAGAGTCACCTCAGCCCCGATGGTCGATCCTCCGGAAGACTCTTCTCGATCTGGCCAAACCACCGTTAACCGACGGAGGGGAAGAAGGGGTGAGGGAGGGCGCGCGTGCGTGCGTGGCTGATTGTCACGATCCAATTCAACCCCGGGGGCACGCATAGCCAGCCTTAGGTCTACACGTACGAAGCGCACACACATTGCGTACACGTGCACACACATGAAGGACGGTCACACACATGGAGGGGTCGTACCCATCACGTGAAATTTATGGAGGTGGTGAGACAGGCGTTCGGGAAGTGAGAGGTATATAATTGTTGATATCTTGTGGATGCCTTGTTGCGTCGCGTTGAGGTCCTCGTCTGCATGTGGATGTCGTTTTCGACGTTTCTCGAGCTTCACGTTCATGTAAGGAAGGGATGCAGGCACAAACACGCGTGCACACACACACACACACACACACACACACACACACACACACACACACACACACACACACACACACACACACACACACACACACACACACACACACACACACACACACACACACACACACACGCGCACACACACACACACACACACACACACACACACACACACACACACACACACACACACACACACACACACACACACACACACACAGAGAGAGAGAGAGAGAGAGAGAGAGAGAGAGAGAGAGAGAGAGAGAGAGAGAGAGAGAGAGAGAGAGAGAGAGAGAGAGAGAGAGACCGAGACCTCTGACTCTTCCTTTCACTTCTCCCGTCCATTTCCTTCCCTTCCTCTGCAGCAGCAGCAGGAGCATCCTTCCGCCAAGAGCCGCGGAGGTCATTCCACGAAGGTGCCTCCTTCCACTACTTTTACTTCTACTTCCTCGTCACGCAAGAGTAGGTCATTACCCTCCTTCCCCGTCATGTCTACTTCCTTTCCCTGCCTCTCTCCTTCCTCCCGTCTCTGTACATTTCCTATATTCATTCCAACCCTACAATAACTTTTTCTTTTCTTCCGTAATGGTTTTCGTTTTTCTATGACGCCCTGCGGACGTTCGGATTACCCTCAGTGTCGCCCTGACGGATAAACTCAAACATCGTCCATCTACAAGACTTCCCTGTTTGCTCTGGCAAATGCCTTCTCGAAGTCCATGAATAGTCTCCATGATGTTCCTTCTTTTGTACCTGGTCTAGGCATCCCCAACTATATTTCAATGGTCACCAAACTTTTTTCATAGCGGGCCAGATAACTGAGAGAATGACGAGCGCGGACTGCATAACCATCTTGTTCGATGTAATACAGTGAATACACAAAAAATAAGAACTCGTGTGATAGCCAGTACACAAAACACAAAACACCCAAAAATAAAGACAAACGCAAAATACAAAGACAAACATATCTATTAATCAAAAAGTCTTAGAATATCTATATCTATGTATCTATCTATCTGTATATATATACATATATATATGTATATATATATATATATACATATATATACATATATATATATATATATATATATGTATATATATATTTATAATACTTTTTCTTTATGTAGAGTGCGGCAGCGGGCCGAAGGAGCAGACCTTACGGGCCGGATTCGGCCCGCGGGCCTTATTTTGGTACCCACTGATATATTCGAATGCCTCCTACCACTTCTCCCGCGTTGTCTTTCTTGCTTGTTCGATCAATCTTCTGCCGCATGACTTCCCCGGGAGGACGATGGAAAGACCTCCTCTGCAATACCTGATGTCTCCAGTTTCTTCGCGCGTGCTAACTTTTTCCAGTCCTTAAGAAACCTGACTTTTCTTGCAGACTCTTCGAAGATCTGGAAGAGCCGTTCTGTAACCTTCGGACCTCTTCACTCTGCGGCATTCCGTCCTGTACCCGACCAGTCCTTCAGGAACTTTATCTCTCTTCTAGATTTTTCGAAGATCTGAAAAAACCGTTCTGTAACCTTCGGACCTCCGCGGCATACCGTCCTCTACCCAGTTCTTCACCGTAACATTTCTTTGCCATTTTAAGTTCTCCTTCCTCTCGGTACTTTTCGTTACTCTGTGCGGTTCGTTTCCTCTTGGTTTCTTCGTGCGACCCTTTGCGAACATCTTCCCTTTCACTTGCTGGCGCCAGCGACACCCGCTCTTCCAATACTCTCCTACCTCAACTGTCACACACAGTGGAATATTCCTCTGCTGCCATCTTATCACTATGGCTTTCAACTCTTCGGTTCTGTTCATACTAGCGGTTTGAACCGCGCGGAGACCGTGGCGGTACCGTATAGTCAAGGAAAAAAATACACGCTTGTGTGTGAACGTCTCCATTGACTTGATCGTAATTGGACCGCTTGTGTTGACAGGGCCTTCCTCTCCACATTTCCATCCTCATTTTCGACCGTTTTCCTACAGAACAATCGTTGACCACAGAACTGAGGGCACTCTTTACAAGAACCACAACATAAGGAGAAAAAAATGCTCCTGATCTGACTATTTCGAACTTCTTCTGCCCGTGTCCCCCACCCCCTCCACTACCACCACCACCACCATCACCAGGACCTTCTCTCCCAAGCCACCTTACCTTAGTACCTTCTCTCCCACCTTACCTTACCTTACCTTCCATTTCACTCGCCCCTCCCGCCGCCGTGACATCTGACCTCTCCGTTAGTCACATTCACTAAATGATCCCAAGTCATAAGCCAGTACAGGATGATCTGCCTTATGCGCGCGCACACACACACACACACACACACACACACACACACACACACACACACACACACACACACACACACACACACACACACACACACACACACACACACACACACACACACACACACACACACACACACACACACACACACACACACACACACACACACACACACACACACACACACACACACACAACTCGATAGCGCAGTTGGTTTGCGCCTACCACTACGGAGGTCCGCGTTCTAATCCCGCTCAGGACTTAAATAATTTCAGTATCGCTGCGCTGCGGGTTGATACTCCAACTCTCGTGGGCAGGGAGTTGGGTGTGTGTGTGCGTGAAAGGTCACAGCATTACCCATGGATCGGTCGTATATGAGCTCTGAGTTCTATTCCGGGAGGGAAATAGCTGTCGATCACGAGTCCAACACGTGATCCAAAGACCATGATGAATCACACACACAAACATTTTTGTCTATTAAGCCATCTCAAAAGAATACAAAATAGCAAAACAGACAGGACATAAGTTACAGAATACACAAGAATATAATGAGAAACTGGAAAAGGCACGCAGGATATATCCACAATATTGTAATATGGTTTGGGCGTTCCTGGAGCTGTAAGAAGCTTCATAATTTTTCGTAAAGTTTAAATTATTATATTTCTTATAATCCTAAGGTTGGTGAGGGGGGTGGGGCGCTGTGAGAGTACTTGTGTGTGTTTGTCGCCGTATGTGTCTGTACGTAGATGCGAAATATTTTGCCTATAATGAACCTATCAAGATTACCGAAATCAGACAAAAGGGGGACCTGCCGATTCCGAGTACATGGCAAACACGTCTCTACCGACTTGTATTTCCATAGACATAGCTAGTCCGCGTTTTTTCTTTATTTCTTTCTTTCCAGCGGCGCCTTGGTTTCCAGTGACCAATTTAAGTGAACTGGTGGCTGGCTGGCTGGCCGGCCGGCCAGGTGCGGCCCCTCGGGCGGGCTAAGAACGAACACCTGAGTGGCAAACTTTTGAATGGACCAATCTCCAAGGCCACGAGGCACAGGTGTCTTACTAACGGATAAATGTGTGTGTGTGTGTGTGTGTGTGTGTGTGTGTGTGTGTGTGTGTGTGTGTGTGTGTGTGTGTGTGTGTGTGTGTGTGTGTGTGTGTGTGTGTGTGTGTGTGTGTGTGTGTGTGTGTGTGTGTGTGTGTGTGTGTGTGTGTGTGTGTGTGTGTGTGTGTGTGTGTGTGTGTGTGTGTGTGTGTGTGTGTGTGTGTGCGCGTGCGTGCGCCTACTTGTATTTACCTAACCCGTAACAG
>NC_134782.1:8824009-8834009 GCF_046742065.1 Oratosquilla oratoria
TGAAAAAGAGTCGATAAAGGAAGGGAAATTATAAAAAAAGAGGAGGAGGAAATGAGATATAGCAAGGGGACAAAGGGGGGTTGAGTAAAGGCTTCACGGTGCTGGAACGGGAGCCTCGATGAAGCGAGGAACAGGGCAATGACGTACCGCCCGTGAGTCATGCGGTGGTATAAGAAAAAAAGACGATTACAGAAGTTCTGAAACACCCCCGGGTTCTATACGCTCTATGGATTTAACTTCTAGCATAGTGGATACTGTGTCAAACTCATGAGCAGGTGGTTGTGAGTTCGAATCCCGGGACCCGCTGCAGGGTATGTCGTGTTGGTTCTCGGTAGCCCTGGCCAGGCGAGGGGGCAACTCAACATCGGCCTTAAAAAAAAATAAAATAAAAAACAGCGGCTGGCCGCAAATGACAGTGCTTGGTTCTATCAGGTGTTTCTTACTTATAAGTTCTGGTACTGACAGTTTTATACATGTATAGAAAATAATACGTTTTACTGCTGTGCGAGTAATAAAAAGGAAAGCATGTCAAGCAGTACTTGATGGAAAATGTCTTGAAAGATGCCCTGTCAATTTGATTTGTTATTGTAAAAATTACCTTCATCGTATTGGGTGTGCTTATTTTGTACTTATCTTTATTAGATTATTCATCTACAGTAATTAATCTTGACTTGCTCTCTATATTACTCCATACCATTCAATCTTGTATCTTCGGTGATTAATCCTAATTAACTTGTCATTGCAAATTGTTTATTTCTTATTCAGTTGCTTTGTTTTATCCCTCAGCTTTAATAACATTTCACGATTTCAATCTGTTTTTGTGTTGGGGAGGGGGACCTCCCCTGGACACACTGGCTGTCAGAACCATCACGTTACTCGACTCCGGAAACGGAGCGGGACCGAGCGGTGGCCCCTGTGGCACTCCACTCCTGTGACGAACAAACACCCTCCTCCCACCAACCCCCCACTCAAATTACTCCCTTTTTTTTATTTCGCCTTGTCGCGGCCGCTCGGCTGCCCTTGGGTATGTCACGATGCCAAGTGGCGCGTCGGCGAGGGCCTTCCGGGGGGCTGCCCGCACGGGCTCTGCCTGCTCGGCTGAGCTCTCGTCTTCCAGACTCCAAAATGCACAAAGTCTGTTTACGTACCAGGAGGAGGAAGAGGAGGAGGAGGAGGAGGAGGAGAAGGAGGAGGAGGAGGAGGAGGCGGGGCTCATGGGAAACGCTACGTCACATCTCCCTTCCAATATCCCTGGTTCCGGAATCGCAAAACGACGTCTGAGGGGAACGTGACGTCACGTCAACACCGAGGAGGACGTTTTCACCAAAAGCTGACAGACTTGCTACACTTGAACTTTGGGAGGTTTTCCGTCTCTTCACGTCCTCTTCCGAAGTGGCCGGGGGGGGGAGGGGAAGTTAATCGTTGGGTCATGCAGGTTGGAACGAACGAATGTCGCATGTGGGGATGGGGAGAGAGATTGGGGGAGGGGGGAGGCTGGTGCATCGAGTTGTCAACTGCCATTATGCTGATTGCTATAACTCCCCCCCCCACTCCTCCCCAGATCATTCCTTGACTGATCCTCCCCTTCCTCCTTCCCCTTCCCCTTCCCCTCCCCATTCCCCTCCCCATTCCCAAAGATTGTCTTCCTGTTTCTCTTGCCTCGGTCTATCTGCTTGCCGGTACCAGCACTTCTGAACTGGCATCACCTTTTTTTCATGTCATTTATGCTCTTTGCATTTATCTATTTATCCGTTTATTTCTATTTCTCATTTCTATATATGTCTTGCGGTCGAATTTGCATCTCTTGTTATCCTTTATTTTGCTTAGGTTTTCCTCAACTTACTTCAATCTCGGTTTGCATCATCTCGTCTTGCTCTTCGTTTTTCCTCTTTTTTTTTTCTATCTTTGTTCGTGACCTTTCCACCTCTTCCTTCACCTTCCTTTATTACACCCCTTCCTTTCCTATAATTTTCTTTATTTCATTTTCTTTCCTCCCCTTTCTCTACTGTTTCTCTCCTCTCCTTTCTCTCGCCATCTTTCCTTTCCTTCCTCTTCCCTTTCTCTCTCCTTTCTCTCATTTCCTTTCTCTTTCCGTCTTTCCTCTTCTCCTCCTCCGTTCCTTTTCCCTTCTCTGTTCTCCTCTTCCTTCCTCCACCTTTCCCTCCTCTCCCTTAATTTACTCCTTCTTTTCTTCCTCGTCCTCTTCTTATTCTCCCTTTTCTTTCCGGCCCCTTTTCACCTCCCTTTTCTCTTTCTCTTTCCCTCCTCCCCCTTTTCCTTCTTTCATTTCTCTTCCCATTTTCCTTTATTCCCCCCATGCCTTTACTCTCTTCTTCCTTTATCCTCCCTCTCTTTCTTCCCATTTTTTTCATCTTCCACTCCTTTTTCTTGTCTTCATTCCCGTTCCTCCTCCCTTCCGTATCTGTGCCCTTCCGCGGCGAGAGGAGGATGAGGATGAGGGGAGAAGGAGGAGGGAGAGGAGGAAGAGAAGGAGGAATGCACTGCGCTGCCTAGCTCGCTCGCAGATGCCCATCACGTTCCCGAGGCACCGTTAGCTGCTCTCGCGAGGCGATGAGGAGGAGGAAGAGGACGAGGTGGAGGAGGGCGAGCAAGAAGGCGAGGAGGAAGAGGGCGAGGAAGGTGGGGAGTGGGAGGAGGGGCCTGTGGGCGGAAAGGAGTAGGTCAGGGAGGGAATAAATGGGGAGGATGTTAGGAGACGGGGTGGAGGGGGAGGGGGTTTATTGGAGGATGTTAGTAGGGAGGGGGAAGTCTTAGTATAACGTCAACAATAACCAGCGATTCTATCCTTGTGGGATAGCGGAGCCAAAGGAGGCGTTTATTAAAGGTTTGGTTTGAGGAAGGCACCAGAACGGAGGCACAGAATTCAAAAGAGAACGCGTCTCCAATCATAGTGGCTCTGGTCCGTAGGGGTGTCGATACTGACCTTAAGGAGGACGCGGGAGGGGGGATGTTGGAGGGGGTGTGTATGTGTGGGAATGGGTGGAAAAGGGGGCCATCTGAGAGGTATGGAGATAGGAATAAGTGGTGAGAGCTATGACCCTGGGAGGAAAATCGGGTGGGGGAGGGGGAGTGGCGGGTTAATGTCATTTAGTTTTGAGATATCAGAGATTCATTTAATCAATTCTTCTTAAAAAAAAAAAAAAAAAAAAAAAAAGGCCAGGAAAGACTTGGTCCGCCTCCAGACGCAAAAAGTCCAGATGTGACCGTAGGCGCCTCCACCGGATCGCGCGTTCTGGCTGCTGGGGCAGGTGGCAGTCACCGGCGTTCGCCATTGGAATCAAACTCGAGCTCACGGCGCACCTCGCCTTGAGCGAAGTGAGGTGGAAACCGACGCGCCACAGCAGCAGTTGCTTTGCCAAGGCGGAATTCCCGAAGTTCGTTTCAGTGACCGGTTCCTGATATCTTTCACATTTTGTGCGTGCGTGTATAAGTGCGTGCATGCGTGTGATTCACCATGGTCTTGGATCATGTGTAGGACTCGTGATCGACAGTTATTTCCCTCCCGGAAGAGAGCTCAGAACTCGTATATGGACGATCTATGGGTAATGCTGTGACCTTACACGCACACGCACACACAACTCCCCGCCCATGAGAGTTGGAGTAACGACTCGCAGCGCAGGGATACAGAAATTATTTCATCCCTGGGGGCGATTTGAGCCCGGACCGCCGTAGTGTCAGCCGGGAATTCTACCACCGCGCCATCGATTCGTGTGTGTGTGTGTGTGTGTGTGTGTGTGTGTGTGTGTGTGTGTGTGTGTGTGTGTGTGTGTGTGTGTGTGTGTGTGTGTGTGTGTGTGTGTGTGTGTGTGTGTGTGTGTGTGTGTGTGTGTGTTCGTTTTTTGTTTACCGGGCATGTTGCTTCAGCGACTGAAATTTCATCATGGGTCTTTTGACAATGTTACACTCTCGCTAAAATGGAGTGCTTCAGTACTGGCGGATCGTCGAGGGTACAGCGGCGAGTGGTGGTGCTTGGGGATTGGGGGATTGGGGACATGTTGACGACAGACACCTCCTGAAGACCTCTGGACGACTCGTGCTAATTTCTGGCAGCAGTGGCACCCCAGGTGACGCTGCTGCCGCTAGATGTCCTTCCTCTTCTTCCTCTCCACCTCCTCCTCCTCCTCTTCTTCCCTCTACTCCTCCTCTTCTTCCTTCTACTCCTCCTCCTCTTCCTTCTACTCCTCTTCCTTCTACTCCTCCTCCTTCTACTCCTCCTCCTCTTCTTCTTCCTTCTCCTTTTTCTCTTCCTTCTCCTCCTCCTCCTTTTGACCCACATGTGCGCTTTTATTCCGCCAAGGAAAGAAAAGGAAAGAGAAATGGAACCAGCGCGGCCTGAGAGAGGTCTTCGTCGGTCGAGACTCCCGTTGGGACAGGAAAGGTCAGGGTGCAGCGAGGGACACCCTTGGGGGCTCCGCGTCCGAAATCTGGCGCCTGAGTCTGACGCCCTTCTCCACAGGGAAGAGACTGGAAGGGAACCTGGAAGGGTGTCGACGGTGACACCCTTCCCTTCCCTTCCCTTATCTGCTGGAAGGGAGCCGGGGAGATAACGCAGAGGAGTTGGGGTTGAACTTATGGGTCGGGAAAGGAGGAGGAAAAGACAAAGAGGGAGGAGGAAGAGAAGAAGGAGGAGAGGATAAGGAGAAGGAAGATTCGGCGAGAAATAGGGACTGGCGAAGAATTAACCTCCTCCTGCTCACTCTTTAACTTTCAGCCAACAATACCTCTCTCTCTCTCTCTCTCTCTCTCTCTCTCTCTCTCTCTCTCTCTCTGTCTCTCTGTCTCTCTGTCTCTCTCTCTCTCTCTCTCTCTCTCTCTCTCTCTCTCTCTCTCTCTCTCTCTCTCTCTCTCTCTCTCTCTCTCTCTCTCTCTCTCTCTCTCTCTCTCTCTCTCTCTCTCTCTCTCTCTCTCTCTCTCTCTCTCTCTCCCTCTCCCTCCCCTCTCCCTCTCCCTCTCCCTCTCCCTCTCTCTCTCTCTCTCACTCTCTCTCTCTCTCTCTCTCTCTCTCTCTCTCTCTCTCTCTCTCTATATATATATATATATATATATATATATATATATAATATAATATCCCACTTCTTCTACCCTCTCCTTGTCTCCTCCCTTCTTCTCCCCTCTTTCCTCCCATCTCTTTCTCTCCTCCCCTCTTTCAATCCTCCACTCTCTTTCTCTCATCCCCTCTCCTTCGCTCTTCCCTTCTCCTCTCCTTCTCTCTCCCCCTCTCCTCTCCTCTCCTTCTCTCTCCTCTCCTCTCCTCTCCTTCTCTCTCCCCCTCTCCTCTCTTCCTCTCCTCTCCTCTCTTCCCCTCCCCTCTCCTCTCTCCCCCTCTCCTCTCCTCTCTTCCCCTCTCCCTCCTCTCCTCTCCTCTCCTTCTCTCTTCCCCTCTCCTCTCCTCTCCTTTTCTCTTCCCCTCTCCTCTCCTCCCCTCTCCTTTCCCCTCTTTTTCTCCTCTCTCACCTCTTCTCCTTCCCTCCTCTTTTCTCTCACCCTCTCCTCTCGTCATCCTGACTTTCCTTTCTACCCGATTCCTTCCCATTATCTTCTCGGCGCCGTCACCATCGTCCACATAAAAAGAAGACACAAAGCAGTTTTTGACAAAATATTTTATTTTCATCTCCAACATTGCCATTCAATTTCCTCCTCGTATCCTTCTCTCCTCCCAACCTTTCCTCCCGTCCTTCTAACGTTCCCTTACTTCCTCTGTCCTTCTCCGTTTCACATTTCTTCCCTTCCGTTCTTCACACATTCAAGATTCCCGTCAAGTGTTGTGAATTTGAAAAGCTGGAAGACGGCTTCGCTTGGAGTATTCTAGACTTCCCTAAGTCTGGAACTCAACAATGTGTCTAATATCAGTATAGGCTTAACTTTTCTTAATTAATATTCAGCTTCTCAACGTATGAAGCAATGGTGATTTGACATTTGGAGATTCGAAAAATAAAAAAAGTATTGTAACCTAAGTCGTTTTACTGAAACGGACTCATTCGAGTGGCGTATGTGTGACCAGGTTTTAACGTCCTCGTTTTCTTTCGCTGTCGTCATTTGATCAAACCTCCTTTCGATTGTGCCGCGACCGACGACGACGACATCGACGAGACCCTAAATTTAGTGTTGACGTCAGACTCGCCTTTCCCATTTGCTCCCAGTGATTTACTGCCGCACAACTCGTGTCATACTCCTCAAAATAAAATATTTTTTGCGCCTTTTCCAAAAGGAAATACAATCTCCCTGGAGTGTGAACTACACTTGTATTTCTTTTCAATTTTATGTTGGGTTTTCGTAGTACTGCTTTATAAGGTTTAGTAAGAAGTTCGAGTGGACACATTATCACTGTCCTTTCCACTCACCCCTTCCACGTCTTCTCTCACACACCTTGCCATAACCCTCTTTGTTCCCTTCCCCGCCCTCTCACCTTCCACCCCACGCCTCACCAACCTTCCACCCCACGCCTCCCTAACCTTCCACTTCAGGCCCCATTTTGCCCAGGCAGGGCCGTCTTAGGACTACTAGGTCCTCCTGTCGTGACCATCAAGGCGCCGATGCCGCCACGGAATTGAATGACCTTGGCGCGCCCTTCAGGACAGCAGCAGCAGCAGCGGGGCCGAGCCGAACCCGGGCCGGGGCCGTGGCCGGGCCGGGGGAGGGCACGGTCGGTGCTTCCCCAACGCACGTGCACTCTGGGACAGACTGGAATTCATGTGTGTACAAATGCACGCACTCGCGGGCACACATAAACATACACACGCATGCGAGCGCACACACGCGTACGCACGCAGGCACACACACACACACACACACACACACATTCGTGGTGTAGTTGGTAGAGTTCTCGGCTGCCACTACGGAGGTCAGGGTTCGAATCCCGCCCAGGGCTGAAATTATTTCAGTATCGCTGCGCTGCGGGTTGTTACTCCAACTCTCGTGGGTGGGGAGTGGGTGTATGTGTGCGTGTAAAGTCGCAGTATTAACCATAGATAGGTCATATACGAGCTCTGAGCTCTCTTCCTGGAGGGAAATAGCTGTCGATCACGAGTCCAACATGTAAGAGGCCGGTAGATGGAGGTAGAAAAATTAGGTAGATGGAGAGGTAGATCGAGGACAGGAAGGAAACTTTATAGCCTTTTTATTAGGTTGTTTTGCTTCAGTGCCCGACCGCGCCGACTGCGAGTGCTGAGTTGGGGAGTTGTGGAGTCGCCGTCCTGTCTAGGTAAACAAACGACCGACGGGAGCGTTTAGTTGTTTTATGTTGATACAGAGGTGACTGATTGTAATAATACTGATGTAACCAAAATTGTGAGCGTACAGCCATCTCTGTTGCGACATAATACTTATGTAGCAATGTTACTGAAAGAACTGTAACAGCTTCTCGGATTGGAGAAAAATGTGTACGAGGAGAAATATTATTGGGCAAGGGGAAAAAGGCACGCCCTCAAGGTGTGGCACTTGTTTGAGAAGTAAAAGACCATTGGATGGAGAAAAAGTGACGTCAGAACGAAGGTGGCTTGACGTGACGTTGAGAACTTCCTCTGGGAATTCTCAGGGTGTACTGATTTAGACCAACACGTTCACTGAAAAATGCACCCTCATTTTATTCACCCACAATCGGAACTTAGGCAGGGGGCCTACTTACTAAGAAGAACCTGGACGTGAGTGAAACTTACGAATTAACAAGAAAACTCTAGAAAATTACTGAAGTGGGGCAAAGACAGCAAAGAGGGGGAAAAACAGTGGTGATAACAAAGGGGGTGGAACACAACACGTGATCCAAAGACTATGGTGAATCACACGCGCACGTACGCACGCACACACACACACACACACACACACACACACACACACACACACACACACACACACACACACACACACACACACACACACACACACACACACACACACAGACACACACACACAGACACACACAGACACACACAGACACACACAGACACACACACACACACACACACACACACACACACACACACACACACACACACACACACACACACACACACACAATCACCAACTTCTCCTCCTCCTCCTCCTCCTCCTCCTTCTCCTCCCTGTTAGAACGTATGTCTTTAGTGCCCCCCTCTTGCTTCTGCAAAGGGAGACAAACCACTCGAGGAGCGAGGGAAGGTCGGCGCCGTCCGTGTTGGTTCTCCTCTGCGTCCGCAATGTCCCCTCCGGTCTGGCGCCTACAATGGGGTCTCGCTCTTGAAAACTCCCTTCGGGCGTTGCTGCTACTGTAGCTGGCGTCCCCATCCTGTTCATGTCGTTGAACGAGCTCTACTGTTTCAGTAATGGTTCCACATTTAGTTCTCTTTGTAATCCCATTCCTTGACTTTCTAATTTTGCCACCAAGAGTGAAAATACGTGTTTCTTTTTTCTGTGGCCTCAGTTGATCATTTGGTCTTTGTAAGTTTTAAATCTTATGGTATATAACACGACAATGGTCTATATTATTTATATATATATATATATATATATATATATATATATAATATATATATTTATTTATATATATATATGATAAAGATTGCACATTGGAGTACATGTCTATCATGCATCAGTAGGTTCGATGTACAGATCTTCATATTTCTTGATTTTAAATATTCCCCCACTGTTTCTTTCTGAGTTTAACTCCAACATGACAAAGAATATTCCACTTTATTGTTTTTCTCTATTGTCGTCCAGCTATGTCATTTCCAACTCAAGATTTCCTCTTTTTCTAGTTATTGTCATCCATTCGTATTTCCCCAACCTAAGTTTTAGATAATACTTTTTCCTGTGAGACTTAGTGGCGGATATCGAACACGTTCTGCGGATCATTCACGTTGTGTGGTGTGAGAGTAACATAGTCTGTAAAAGCGTCAGTGACACAATTCCAACGTCCCTCAGGACTTCATCCACGTGTAAGATGAAAAGCAACGGAGAAATCACCGAACCCTGCCTCAACATTGTCTGTTTGTATTACTAACCAGTAGTCTCTATTTTCTTATGGATTTCCCATGCTATCTCGAGGCTAATTAATTATGTGTATGAAAGTGGCAGCTGCCGACAAGTACGAGTATATCGACATATATATCACAAGTGAGGACTGAGATGTTTCGCTTGTTATTACAGCTTTTCAAGTACATAGTCGTAATACACATGACTAAATAAGAACTGAGGGAACGGGGGAAGGGAGGGAGGAAGAGAGGCACTAATAAGGCTCCGTCCTCGTATGGTAATTAGTTATAGAAATAGTTCTTTATGGTAATATTGGTCGTCTAGTATGCCCCATAGCATCTGTTTTGGTTTTATCAAAAGCTCTTTCTAAATAGAAATGATATTGATCTATATTTTACTCAAAAGCTTTCTCAACCATTTTTTTTAGAATATATGTCTTCCCTGTAATAGATAGATATTTGTATTGAGAATCATGTATATACATATATATATATACATATACATATACATATACACTTTGCATATGTATATGCATACACATATTCATACTGTATATATGAGTATATATATATATATATGTATATATATACAGTATATATATATATATACAGTATTTAATATATTTATATATATATATATATATATATTTGTGTGTGTGTGTGTGTGTGTGTGTGTGTGTGTGTGTGTGTGTGTGTGTGTGTGTGTGGGTGTGGTGTGTGTGTGTGTGTGTGTGTGTGTTTAACTATGCAGTCGATACGCGTTTCAAGCACGCACGCACCCGATTGTTTGCTCGAGCGGCATCGCCAGAGTGCGCGCGCGCGTACCTTGCGGTCTGTATTTACCAGCGTCCATCTTGCTCAATCAGTCCGTCGTCCGTCCATAAGTCCGCCTGTTTGTTTGTTTGTTTATTTGCTTTCTCGGTACAGCTGCGGCCGCGAATGCCGGTCCGCGGCGAGTTGGCGGACTGCCCGTCACCGGGAACGTGCTTTGCTTAGTTGAGCTGGCTTCATCATCTTCCTCCTCCTCTTCCTCA
>NC_134782.1:8839009-8841509 GCF_046742065.1 Oratosquilla oratoria
CTCCTCCTCTTCCTCCTCCTCCTCCTCCTCCTCTTCCTCCTCCTCCTCCTCCTCCTCCTCCTCCTCTTCTTCCTCCTCCTCTTCCTCTTCCTCCTCTTCCTCCTCCTCTTCCTCCTCCTCTTCCTCCTCCTCTTCTTCCTCCTCTTCCTCCTCCTCCTCTTCCTCCTCTTCCTCCTCCTCCTCCTCATCCTCCTCCTCATCCTCCTCTTCCTCCTCCTCCTCCTGCTCATGTTCAAGGAACAACATCAACACCAATGACGTCATTGCCGCCACCGACTGATCGAAGGCTGACCGCGACTGTGGTGGCGGCGACGAAGGAGAGGAGGAATTGGAAGAAGAAGAGGAACTGAAGGAAGAGGAAGAACAGTAACTGGAAATGGAAGAAAAGGAGAAACTGAATGAGGAGAAGGAGAAACTAGGAGAGAAGGGTTAAGAAAAAGAAGAAAAGGAGGAGGAGGAATTGGAGGAGAGGGAGAAAGAGGAGGAGAAGAAAGATGAGGAGGAAAAACTAGAGAAAGGAGAAACTGGAGGAAGAGGAGACATTCGAAGAAGAGGAAGTGACAGGTTGATCAAGAGGAAGAAGAGGAAGAGGAAGAAGGAAAAGAGAATGGGTGAGGAAAAGCGGCGCCCACGAGGGCGAGAGAGCGCCACGCCCGCGAGGGGAAGGGCGACCTGACCTCCATTGACCTAAGAGGTCTTTCAGTCCTTAACGAGGGTAGAGGGAGTATGAGAAATTAGTTCATGATAAGATAAGAAGGGGAGATCTAAAGAGGGTTTAGAGAGAGAGAGAGAGAGAGAGAGAAAGAGAAAGAGAAAGAGAAAGAGAAAGAGAAAGAGAAAGAGAAAGAGAGAGAAAAGAAAAGAAAAGAAAAGAAAAGTCCAACGTACCGCTCAGGTGATGTAACCCAACTCTGCCCCACAACCCTCCAACGTGTCACACGAGATCGCCTGCGCCATCAAGTGTGTCTTGCTTCTTTTACCACGATGGCGTCCTCTCGGAGGTGAATAAAATAGTCTGGTGTCGGCTAGGACGCCCTGTGTCAACTGGGTCACCGTTGCGGGCGGGTTTGGTACAAATACGAAATGACCTAAGGTGACCTGACCCGACTTCCGGTGCAGTCCGAGGTCCGGGTGTTCTCCCGAAGGAAGCCGAGCGATCCAGCGTTGGCCAGGACAAAGTTTGTAAAGTGCGTCGGAATGGCCAAAGGTGTGGATCATCTCGTGATTTGGATCAAAGCGAAGCCCAAGCTGGAGAGTTGAGTGTCGGGTGTCGCTACACGGTCAAGAGAAAGAACCGAACGGATTAGCTGAGGAATGTAAACACCGGCCGGAAAGAAACGTGACAACTTGACCGCAGAGCCGGTGAAATCAAAGTCTGAGGAGGAGGAGGAGGAGGAGGAGGAGGAGGAGGAGGAGGAGGAGGATGTACGAGTCGTGACGATGGAGTCATGATTAACGAGGGCCTAATGATGTGTGACCCAACAAAACCAGACGAAAACGTTCTTTCATTTTTTTCTTTCTGGCACAGAAAGAAGAATTTGGGCAGCAGGGGAGGGAGCCAGAGGTTTTGGTCAGGATGAATGAGGCGGTTTCATGCAGGGTAATGATGATCACGATGACGATGATGATGATGCAAGACGACACACATCCACAGATGATCCACTTGGACGTTTCTCTTCACTGGGTGGCCACATTTGAGGTCATTTCATCCATAGGGGCTGAGGTGGGGGTGATGGGAGTTCAGAGTATTTTGAAACAACGTCTTGGGAGTCGCCTTGAGCGTCTTCGAAGTCTTTTTATCAAAAAAGGTCGTTTGGTTCAGGCAAGATAAAGATTGAACAAAGGCTTGTGTACATAGTGTAAGCATTTGTTAGGTTTAAGAAGGAAATAGGCAATAATTGGTTTACCAGCAGTAGTTAATGAATAGAGTAGACTTAGTAACCATCTAGTGCGCCCTGAAACTATTGGTTGTTTTATGAGGTCAGAGGAATTTATGGATGGGGATGGTAGGTGGTAATGGATATGGAGCTACCTAGTGTAGGCCTTATGGTCTCTTGCAGTCTTCTCCATTCTTGTGTTCTTATGTTCTTATGTACGTGCATACATTAATATAAAACGAGTTCCAGACTCCCCATTATCCTTTTATTGTGCAAAGATAGAGGGATGGAGGGAGTATAGGAAGGGTCGTCGGTCACCCTCTTGATGAGGGAATCCACTGTATACGGAATGCTTAATAATAAGTTTGCGCGCACAAAGCTCTCATTTCTATCTAGTTCTGTATAGATTTCAATGTATTGGCATGGGAGATAACAGCCTTGTTTCCTCTCTCTCTCTCTCTCTCTCTCTCTCTCTCTCTCTCTCTCTCTCTCTCTCTCTCTCTCTCTCTCTCTCTCTCTCTCTCTCTCTCTCAATCTCAATCTCAATCTCTTCTCTTCTCTCACTCTCTTTTACCATTTTGTTCTCTATTTTTTCATTATCCAACTGAGATTTATATATATTT
>NC_134782.1:8846509-8849009 GCF_046742065.1 Oratosquilla oratoria
CATAGACAGACATATACACGTAGGCACATAGACAGACGGACAGATACACCCATAGAGACAGACACAGACACAGACACACGCACACACAAACACACGCACACACAAACACACGCACACACAAACACACGCACACACAAACACAGACGCACAGACGGACACACGCACAGACGGACACACGCACACACAAACACAGACGCACAGACGGACACACGCACACACACACAAACACACATAGACACGAAGACAGACATACAGACACAAATACACAGACGGACACACGCACACAGATACACACACATAGACAGATAAACACAGGAGTGCAATCGTGTCCGAATGTGATTGAGATTAAACCTCTACCTACGACCTCGATTTGGAGAATGTGAAACTCGGCGATGCCACAAACACACACACACACATACAGGACTTCGGCGAGGCATCACGTAGTCAGGTCGGTAGGTAGATAGGCTGCTTCACTAAAAACGAGCACGTCTTGGTTCCAAGAAAAAAAAAAGTTAGAAGATAAAACATCGAATCTGTCTCGGCAAGAAACACTGTCACGAAAAGAAGCTTTGCGGAGCATACGGGAGTCCAGTTAGTCTGGCTAGAGCGAGCAAGGACTCAATCGCGACCACAATGCAACGTGCAGCAAGTATAGGTCTAAACAAGACCAGGTCAGTTCACTTCGGAGAGAAAACTCAAACCCTCATGACGTCCTCAGACGGTGTGATCGACTGGAGGAGCTGGTCCGTCGCCCTTCGTCGTTCTTTCGCGTCTCTCGAGGTTGAGGGGGGGGGGGGGGGGTGATGACTCGCTCGCTCTTCAAAATACCTCGGGGTAGCCAACCTCTCTCTGGCGCTACATCGTCAGTTCTCTCTCCGAAGTGAACAGACATCTGTGGTTGATATCTAATAGTTTGTCGCCAGTTTGGACACACTGAATGTAAGGGAGAATTCGTGGTCATCAGAGCCCATACAAGTGACACAAGAGTGATCAAAATGTAAAGGCCAGCGAGCTTCTTCGCACCGTAAAAGAAGAAAAATCCACGGCCGAATGGTTTTGTTAGTATGAGAACTAAAAATTCACTTAATCAGCAACTCGTATATCTTCATGCGATTCAGAAATCGCAGTCAAGATCAACCCACAGCTTGATGACAGACACATTCTGGTTTTTATAGTGAGATTTCTGCGGACGTCTCTACGCCTGAATATTAGTCATGGAGGAAGGACTTAAGTCCTAGGCTACCGAGAGTGGGGGGTGCCGTGGAGGTGAATAAAGTTGACTTGCGACAGTCAGGATATGAGAAAATGTACCACCCGGTAAGGAGGGGAAAAGTCAAGACTGACTGTGATCCTTTCGGCGCCAAAACGGTACCACGGAAATGAAGAAAACTACAGCAGGATCTGTCTGTCTGTCTATGTGCGTGTCTATGCGTGTGTGTGTGTCCTGAGAACTGTTTAAGGAATGACTACGTACCTAATCTAACTTAATCTAATCTAATCTAACCTGACCTAACCTAGCCTAACCCCAAAGGAAACTTGTTTATAAAGAGCCTATCCTCATGTGCAAGACCAGCAAGAAAAGATCGACGGGAAGAAGGAAAACTGCCGTTGGAAACGGAGTCCCACAGGATCTACTTGCAGCAGCAGTAGGAACTCGCCTGGAAAGTTTCCTTGAGAACTGGTGGGATGTCAGGGTGGGTCTCGCTCTCAGGATAAAACTGAATATTCATCGAGATTTCCGTTATCTGAGGTCAAATTTCTATCTAAAGAAAAGGAAGACGTCTTTGCCTCAGGGCTGAGGAAACGTGGAATTGAAGGGACTAAACAATATTGCGGAGAAGCTTCGAATGTCTGTTCCAGAGGTTCTCTTGGCATGAGAGTCTGCGGACCCCTAGGGACGGGAGTGGAGGACACGGTGTCACAAGTTGGGGTCACAAACCTAAAACTATTGGGAGCTAGTGGATACCTAACGATTCTGTTCTGTGTTGAAAAGTCGGGCTAAACAACAGCAACGTATAAATACAGGGGATATACGTGAGAAAATAGGTCAAAAGTTCCCTGGACTGTTCTCCTGACTACCCGAGACGGGTTCGTTAAGGTAGGCTCTGTCGAGGAGCGCCAAGGAGATAAACAAAATCAGCTAGAACAAGAGGAAAAGTGCCACCCGGGAAGGAAGAGCTTAAGGATAACGAGAGAAATTCTGAGGTTGTGACGACATTACGTCATGACGTCATCATTCCGCATTCCGGAGCTATGACGTCACGGTTTGTTGACGTCATACCGTTGTTGACCCGGTAAAGTAACTGTCATGTTTCAAGGACTCGGATGGCGGTGAGTCGCTTCCAGGCGATTTCCTCTTTCTCTCTTCGTTGACCCTGGAAGGTTTGTTCGTCTGTGCGTCCGTCCGGGGAACTGAGCTCCGTCGAAGTCGAAGTCGGAGCCTAAGTCAGTCATTCGAACTCCAAGTCGAAGTCGGTCGAAGTCCAAGTGACTCTCCTTC
>NC_134782.1:8854009-8859009 GCF_046742065.1 Oratosquilla oratoria
GAATACCAGCGCGCGCACACACACATACGCATGCACGTACGCACACACGCACATACGCATGCACGTACGCACACACGCACATACACATGCACGTATGCACACACACACATGCACGTATGCGCACACACACACACACACACACACACACACACACACACACACACACACACACACACACACCACACCACACCACACCACACCACACCACACCACACCCACCCACACACACACACACACAGACACACACACACACACACACACACACACACACACACACGCAAGCATGCAAGCACGCACAGGCAAATGCACGCACGCGCACACACAAATGCACACACACACACACACACACACACACACACACACACACACACACACACACACACACACACACACACACACACACACACACGCAAGCATGCAAGCACGCACAGGCAAATGCACGCACGTGCACACACAAATGCACACACACACACACACACACACACACACACACACACACACACACACACACACACACACACACACACACACACACACACACACACACGCGCGCGCGCGCACACAAACATGAACGAAGGAAAGAGAAGTGTTATAAATCACCAGTGGTATACTCGTAGTGGTAGCTGTCGCCAGAAGTATTTCAAGGGCCAAATGGTTGGGTTGTCATATCACCGTAGGTGACCCTCGAGCATAAGATCCTGCCCTTAGCGGAGGGAAACTTTGGCCAGAACAAAATCGGAAAGGTACGCCATCACCACGGAAGGGTCAGACTTGAAAAGTTGAGATTGATGGGTGGATTGACATTTGGTGAACTTCTCACAATGGCGCAGGCAAAAAGTAGACAGTAGACAGACAGCTGTTCATTTGAAAAATTGTGGTTATCATAAATCAACTGCCCAACATCATTATCCGAAAAAGTCGATATCTGGTTGATATAAGATAAATTATATGTATACAATGTAATAATATATTGTACTATCAGCGTCGGTTTGAACCAAAATCACACCTGCTCATTGGGAAACGAGCAGTAAGGGTCTTGAAAACGGCCAGATGGGCCATGGCTTCAGTGCCAGACCAACGCGAGGAGAACCAAGATGGTGGAGAGAAAGAGTTGGACTAGTGTGGTTGAGTGGTGACACTAAAGGTGCCTTTTATGGTGATAAAGCACGCTGGGTGATGAAGAAATTCGCTTTGTCGGTAGAGTGACACCCCTTTCTTCTCTCTTCCTCTCACATCCGGATAAAATGGCCCGGCGTCAAATGGAACAATTTGGTCTATTAAGGATGTGGTTTTAGATCTTTCCTACTGGTAGGTTAGGATGACGTCACGTTAGTCAAATGTAATTGGCAATAGTTGGAGCCCAGAGCGTTGGGGCAACGAAGAGTACCAGTATGTGTTGGTCCTGTGAAACGGACCTTCAGAGGGAAGAGTCTCTCGACTGCCCACGACTGCAGCCCCGAGGGACTAACGCTCCCCGGGCCGGGCGCAAGATCTCCACCAACTTCGTCTGCACTTCCTCCTTTTGATGCAAAGAGAGCTGACGACTTGACGTATGCTCCCCTCCCATTTCTTCCTCCTCCTCCTCCTCCTACTCCCAGTTTAAGTCGGTCGAATGGAAATTGTTCCGCACAAGTGCCACTCTGACAACATCCCAATGTCCTCTCAGAGATCTCTCCCAGTGGGCGGGCCAGAAGACCGTTGCCATCCGCCGTGAGGGGCTGCGGGTTTCCAGTGGGTGAAACCGTAGGCGACGGTGTAATTATCATCATCATTATTATTGTTGTCGTTGTTGGGACACAAGCCGTGAAGGGCGTCGTCTTATTGAGGGGGTCGAGGGCAGGTGACGGCAAAGGCGGACCTTGTGCATGGATTATGTAATATACAGTATATATATATATATATATATATATATATATATATATATATAATATATATATATATATAATATATATATATATATATATATATATATATATATATATATATATATATATACACTTAATCACGCACGTATATCTCGGTGCGTGATGAAGGTTGTCACGTGGTGACGGCGGCGAATGGAGGTTGAAGAGTCCGCTGCGGATTATTACCATTGTGATCTTGATTATTGTCATCATGGGTGCGCGACGAGCCGGATTTTCATTAATCACCACCACCACCACCACCCACCCATCCAAGAATTGTCCTTCGACTCAGCGGACCGAGATGGTCCGTCGTGAGCCAGACAGACATTATATATATATATATATATATATATATATATATATATATATATATATATATATATATATATATATATATATAGAGAGAGAGAGAGAGAGAGAGAGCTCTCACCCTCCCTTTGACAGCTCCCGCTTGTGGCACAAGGGACCCCCCTATTGAACTGCTGAACTTGGGGGGGGGGGGTGAGAGGAGAATGATGGATCATCGGTGGAATGCTGGAAATAGAATGAATTGTATGAATGAGGCCGTCGGTGACTACTACCTATCTGTCTGTATGTCTGTGACAGCCGGCAACGTTCGTTTGTGACGTAAAGTGTGGTGGCGCCGCGGGAAATGGTTAATGATCTTGATGGAGATGTAACGATGGTGGTGGTTGTCATGATGAGTGTTGTAGTGTTGGTTGTGACTGTAGAGGTGATTGTGGTAGATATTGTTACAGTTGTAGTTGTTGTGCCTGCCGTTGCTGCTTCTGGTTGTAGTTGTTGTATTAAACGATAGATGCATATGTGGAGAACGGGGGACTGAAATATTGCGTGGTGTGTATGGGAGCGTATGTGCGTGTATATTTGCGTGTGTGCGTGCGGGCGTGCATGTGCGCGTGTTTACACATGTGCGAGCGTGCGTGCATGATTATGTGCGTACGGAGTACGTGCGTGAACACATGCGTACACCCCCTTGTGCATCCGTATATATGTGCGTGTGTGCGTATGTGCATGTACGTGCATGCAGATGTGTGTATATTCATGTTTGCACATACGTGCGTGTGTGTACGTGCATACGCATGTGTGCGTATGCGTTTGGGTGCGTGCGTACGTACGTGCGTGCGTGTGTGCGCACACTTTTGTTGAGTTGTTTGCTTTGCATTATTTTACGGTCTGCAGAGCCATGCAGGATCCACCAAAAGTATCGTGTTTCTGATGGTCACGGTACAATGAACTACCATGACCACCACGGAGACGATGATGATGATGATTGCTCCTGTCGTACTTTGCTACGCGGTGACTGTACCTCTGCAGCCGTGCACGCGCGCGTGTGTGTGTGATTCACCATAGTTTTGGATCACGTGTTGGACTCGTGATTGACAGCTATTACTCCCCCGGATGAGAACTCAGAGCTCGTATATAAGTGTGTGTGCGTGCGTGTGCACGAGTGAGTGAAGGATTGGCAGACAGAGAGACAGACAGAGGTAAGGAAAGGTCTTGCCTACAAACGCTGCCATCGGGTGTGCTATCAGACCGGTTGGAATTCGACTTGTGCACTCAGTGACGTCATGAAGGATCCCCCCCCTTCTACGGAGGGACGCGGAAGTGGCTATAGAGTGGTGAGGGTCCTGAAAAAAAAAAATGGAGATGATGCGAGCATGATGGCAACCGCGAAAATTGTGGGAAGGTTGTTCACTTCTCGTTTGTTGGGGTTTGCGTCCATCACGATAAGTCGCTGATTGTATACGATATATATTTTGTGTATGTGTGTGTTTATGGGAGTACATGAGATTGCACGCATCGCGGGTTGATAGTAGGATAAACGCTTAATTCGTAAAACGATGACTCAACCCTAGGTGATTGAGGACCATTTGCGATACTTATTCACGGATTGCATACGAACAATAAGACTGTGGAGCTCTACTGCTGCGTTGCAAGAACTGGCGCCGAGGGCAAGCGTGTCCACCATGATGGATCTCTTGTTGTTGGTAATTGGGGGAGACAGGCGAAGTCGGCTTGCATGACTTGACCGCCAATGCGTTGCCGAATGTCTCCAGCTGACGAAGAAGTTCAAAGTTGCTGCCGGAATTTGTCTTCGGTCTTGAAGAAAAAAAAAAAAAAATTCACTAGAAAACGGAAACGACGTTTCTGGTCTGCTCTGGAATGCGTCGCTCACGAGGAGACTCGGGGAGGCAATCGGACGGCGGCCGCTTTCGTAGAGTTGAAGTTTCTTTTTCACACTCCTTCTTTTGAATGACCCTGCCCCCCCACCCCATTTTTTTTTCTTAATAGGAAATAAAAGTTTTTAGTAAAATATCACCGTCAACGACACGCCTTTGGCAGGTAGCGGGAATGTTGCAGCAACGGGGAGGTTCTGGGAAACTGATCTTCAGATATATTGCTTGGAACGAAATGTGCAGAGAGTATTGCACCCGTTTCGCCCACGACTGTCTGTGGTCTTCGTGGCTTAACGTCGTGGCAATTTCCATCGGGTGGTTCAGGTCTCATCGTGGTCTTCGTAGAATCCCCCCCCCCTCTCTCAAAGGATTACAAAGGCGGAGCATGCCGACAGGAGACCTTTTGATCCATATCTAGGTCGGATGCAAAAAAAGAATCATATTAATAATAAAATAATAAATAAAAACTATAATAATGTACATACATACATATACCAAGGCTTTTTCCCCCTTCCAAGGGAGGTAGCCAAAAAGGGAAAGGCATAAAAACACTCCCACCCATTTCATCCCTAAATACACTCCACACCCCTCCCACCCTCCCTCTCATCTGAGCACCTCCTGGATGACGGGTCATCACTGCACCTTGTCCACTGCCATGGGTCAGAAGCAGTGTCGCAAGACACAGCACATCCACAGCGAGGCCGCTTCATTTAATCGGCGACCCCCCCTCTCCGTCCCCCCTTGCATATTAGGAGAGGACGGGGAGAAATCCCTTCGGGCTGCGTCAAAATTTACTCACACATACTACCCTCCCCACCCCCCAGCCCATTCCTCCTCATGCAATCACAACATCATCCATATACAACCATTCTCCACTCACATCTGTCTTCCTACCTCT
>NC_134782.1:8864009-8881509 GCF_046742065.1 Oratosquilla oratoria
GGATGGGGGTGATGACTCTCTCACGAACAAACATCCCACCCCCACCCTCTGGACATAACGAGTAGCTGTGTGAGGTTACCCCGAAGGGAAATCCGCGCAACTTATGTTTGGTCTTTAAAGCTGCTACCAGCACCACCAACACCCACCACCAATATGATTGTCACCAACGTCATTATCTTTGTTTCGACAGATTATGCTCTTATCAAAATTGTGTGTGTGTGTGAGTGTGTGTGCGAGTGTGTGTGTGTGTGTGTGTGTGTGTGTGTGTGTGTGAGTGTGTGTGTGTGTGTGTGTGTGTGTGTGTGTGTGTGTGTGTGCGTGCGCGTGCGTGTATATATATATATATATATATGATGTGTGTATGTATATATATATATATATATATATATATGTAATGTATGGATGGTACATATGGGCAGGAGATTTTCTCATATGCGTACCTCATTGAAAGTGATGGCTAGTTGAGAGCTTATTATTTTCTTAAGAGTATTTTCAATATGCCTTGTTATGGACTTGTTCTCCTTAAAAAGGAGGTTTATGACTTCACTGTAGATAGTCATTATTGCTGGACCACGATTTCTGGTACAAGACCCTTCTTCAGTAGCTTGGGAGCATATATAATTAGGTATGCAACTTATTAGTAAGAACCAAAGTTAGATTTAGGGGAGGAACAAGGGAGGGGGGGACCAAGAAAGGAACGGACGAAAAGGCGACCCGAGGATAAGAAAAAATGACCGACCGATAGGCCGACCGACCTTCGACCGACCGACCGACCGACGGTTGCGCGGCCATGACGAGAGGAGTGCGAGAGGGAGGGAGGTGGCTGCGGAGGTGGCTGCAAGAGCGCTGGCACTTGTGTTAGGCGCAGTGGCTGTGGCGGTGAAAGCGGTGGCAATGGGGACTGTGGTAGGAGTTGTGGTGGGGGTGCCGGTGGCTTTGACGTTGGCAGTGACCGGGAAGAGAAAAACGACAATAGTAAATAAAGGAAAGTTAAGAAAGAAGGGAGGGAAGGGGGAGAAGTATGAAGAGGGGAGGAGGAGGTATAAGGAGAGGAGGAGGCGAGGAGTAGAGAGAAAGAGAAAAGGAGGAGAAAAAGAGAACGCGGGAGAAGTGGAGAAGGAAGAGGAGAAGGAGGTGGATGACAGAGGGAAGGAGGGTGAGGAACTGGAGGAGAGGGACTGTGAGGGAAAGAGCAACTACATCGGTGGTTCATGGCTGCGGGAACGCCGACTGAGTGTGGTGGCTCTTGCTGCGGCGGACTGGGAGAGAGAGTGAGAAAGAATGTTGTAGGAAGGGAGGCACGCAGGAGCAGCAGCAGCAGCAGCGGCGGCGGTGAAAATATGCGTGTGACCGACTAAGTAACGAGATGAAAGAGAAGTTTGCGGATGAGGACGGCGGGTCGAGGCGTACGGGAGAACCAACCACAGTACAGGACCTCAAAGCTTTCCTTTCTCTGTCTTCCCCGCCTCTCTCTCTCTCTCTCTCTCTCTCTCTCTCTCTCTCTCTCTCTCTCTCTCTCTCTCTCTCTCTCTCTCTCTCTCTCTCTCTCTCTCTCTCTCTCTCTCTCTCTCTCTCTCTCTCTCTCTCTCTCTCTCTCTCTCTCTCTCTCTCTCTCTCTCTCTCTCTCTCTCTCTCTCTCTCTCTATCTCTCTAAATCTCTGTCACTCTCTTTTTCTTCTCTCTTTCGCTCTTCCAGTCTTTCTATCTTGATCAGTTAATGAGTTGAATTGTTGTTTGAAGGATTTCTCTTTTTTTTCTCTCTTTGCCTTTTTTCGTGATTACCTCTACCT
This sequence comes from Oratosquilla oratoria, assembly GCF_046742065.1. Lineage (NCBI taxonomy): Eukaryota > Metazoa > Arthropoda > Malacostraca > Stomatopoda > Squillidae > Oratosquilla > Oratosquilla oratoria. The sequence continues at coordinate 8,865,800 of NC_134782.1, forward strand.
CTTTTTTTCTTTCTTTCCCACCTCTTCCACTCCATAGCCCTTCCACATAAAAATTTCCCTTTCATCGCCACTTTTCTTTCTCCCAACCCCCTCTCTTTCTCTCTTCCATCTCTCTATATTCCCTCTCTCCCCTACCCTCATTCCGTCTCCTCTTTACTCCACTTTTTTTCGCTTGTTTAGTCTCTTATTCTACACTCTTTTCCTCGCCCTCTTTTTTTTCCCCACCTTCTCTTTTCCTTTCCCTCTCCTTAGTTACCCTCCACTTCTCTTCTTTATCTGCCCTCTTCCACTTCATCTCCCACTTTCATCAAGGTCCCTTTTCCTCCACCTTTACCCTCTTATTCCTGTTTCCACGTCCTCCTCTTCACCTTCTGATTTCTTAATCCCCACCTTCTCGTTTTCTCCAAATCGAAACTACAGAACAAACCTCAATACTAAACCTAAGCCCACCCTAACCGCCAACTCCCAATCCCATCCCCAACTTCTAGACTTAACTACCTAAATCAATCCCAGCCCCAACCTCATCCCCGACCCTGGCCACAACCCCAACCCCAACCCCAACCCCAACCCCAACCCCAGCCCCAGCCCCTGCCCCTGCCCCTGCCCCAGCCCCAGCCCCAGCCCTAACTCCAACCCCAACCCCAACCCCAACCCCAACCCCAACCCCAACCCCATCCCCAACCCCAACCCCAACCCCAACCCCAACCCCAACCCCAGCCCCAGCCCCAACCCCAACCCCAACCCCAACTCCATCCCCAACCCTGACCCCAACCCCGACTCTGACCTTGACCCAAATCTCAACCCTGACCCAAACCCCAAACCCCAAACCCAAACCCCAAACCTAAACCCCAACCCCGACCCCAACCCAGACCCCAACCCAGACCCCAACCTAGACCCCAACCCAGACCCAACCCCAACCCCAAAGTCAACCCCAAACCCAACCCCAATCCCAACCCCAGACCCAACCCCAACCCCAAAGTCAACCCCAAACCCAACCCCAATCCCAACCCTAATCTTCCGGCATCGGGACTTGGGGCTCACAAACGGCAACAGGGACCTCACTGTCCCTGGGCGTTAGGGCATAGCCCTACTCTTTCGTAACTCTCACTCACTCTTGGGCCCCAAACTTTCACCCAATTTCACCTTTTCAATGCACTTCCCAACCCCAGGCTCCTGCACCCGTTCCCGTTCATAACTCCCATCCCCGTACTCTCTCCTCCCCATCACTTACTTTCTCCCTCTTTCCACACAAACTCCCTCCAGCCTCCTCCCCATCGATGAAGATAAGAACATAAGAATGAAGGAGACTGCAAGAGACCATAAGGCCTACACTAGGCAGCTCCGTATCCATCACCACCTGTCATCCCCATCCATATAGTTGTCTAATCGTTTTTTAAAACAACTGATAGTTTCAGCGCTTACTACACGGTTACTAAGTGTATTCCATTTGTCGACCATCCTATTAGTAAACCAATTCGTGCCTATTTGCTTTTTAAATCTAAATTTGTCCAGTTTATAACCATCACTGCGAGTCCTGCCCTGTTGTTTTAATATGATGACCTTGTTTGCATTATCCTTGTTAAAGCCTTTGATCCACTTGAACACCTCTATTAGATCACCCCGTACTCTGCGTCTTTCCAGAGAGTGTAAGTTAAGGTGCCTAAGCCTCTCTGTGCCTCCCTTCTCTTCCTCCTCTTCTTCAATTCCAGCTCTTTTCTCTCCATTCCCGAATGTTAACACCCCCCTAACCCAGATGCCACCCTCTTCCCTGCTCCAAAGCCCCAAGCACTTCCTCACCCGTAACTCCCACCCACTCTCATTCCCAAGCGCCTAACTCCCCGATCCACAGACCCCCTTCCAAGGTCCCAGTTGTACAACCCCCAGTATCTCCAAAGGTGGGGTCCAAACAGTCTCCCCCCCACCTCCCTCATCGCACCCACTAACCCTCCCTCCCCCTCCACCCGATGCAAGTCCAAGAACGCCCGGTCTCATTCATTCCTGCACGCCTCGTCCGGCCGGCCTGCCCGCGGGTCCCGGACAACAACCAACCGGAGCAGCCTTTCACTCTGACCGCCGACTTGGGGTTACTGCCGGCTGCCTACGGTGCCGTCTTACAGAGGACAGACCCAAAGGCCTTTACTCAACGATACACACTCACGCGCGCGCACACACACACACACACACACACACACACACACACACACACACACACACACACACACACACACACACACACACACACACACACACACACACACACAAACACACACTACGGATGTCCGGGTTCGAATCCCGCCCAGGGCTGAAATAATTTCAGTATCGCTGCGCTGCGAGTCGTTACTCCAACTCTCGTGGGCGGGGAGTTGGGTGTGTGCGCGCGTGTAAGGTCACAGCATTACCCATAGATCGGTCATATATGAGCTCTGAGCTCTCTTCCGGGAGGGAAATAGCTGTCGATCACGAGTCCAACACGTGATCCAAGACCATGGTAAAGGACACACGCACGTACGCACGACTCTCGCACGGCAATAAATTCCCGCGTCATGTTGTCGTCCGGTTGTAAGTGATTATTATCCAACACACCCTTTCGGGCACAGGGAGGAGAGAGAGAGAGAGAGAGAGAGAGAGACAGAGAGAGACAGAGAGAGACAGAGAGAGAGAGAAGTCGCAAGTCGTAAGTCGCAAGTCGCAAGTCGCAAGTCGCAAGTCGCAAGTCGCAAGTCGCAAGTCGCAAGTCGCAAGTCACATGTCACATGTCACATGTCACATCCCGGGACTGTCATCATGGTTGACGCCAAATCAAAATTTGCTGTGCCCGGCCTGCCTGCCTTCCACGCAATAAGCATGTTTTTAGATGCATCGCGTCTGACTTGTGCCACAGGCAAGCTGGAAGGTCTCGCACGAAGTAGCTGCGAACTCTCCATCGTACTTCCTGGACTCGGCCTTGGCCTCGTCGCCCGTATCTGTAAGAGCGAGTGAGTGAGTGAGTGAGTGAGTGAGTGAGTGAGTGAGTGAGTGAGTTTCAAGAAAGAACTCTAAGTTACTCGAGCGGTCTGGACCCCCGGGATCCCAGATTTGACAACGGATTCTGGGACCGCCATGACATCTGGTTGCATTCCAGGACGGAAATTCAAGACCGGAGTGACATCTAAAGGGGTTGAAATCCCGTGTTAGAGGGTTATCCACACCTGTCATGGCGTTGGGACTTGGGGGCGCCTGAGTTTGTCCAGAAATACGGACTTTTAACCTTTTCGTTTAACTGTTCGACGGCATTGCAAGGGATTAGTTTCAGACGAGATTGGGTTTATGAAATATTACCTCATTTCCAGCCATAAATATCCAGTTGAACGTGACTTGCACCATGTTGTTATTTAATATTTTGCTGCGTGTAGCCATTAGGAGTCAGTTTCTCATTTATCTATTTGTCTGTATTTATCTATATATATCTTTATCTTTATATATGTCTATCTCTACACCTCTCTCTCTCTCTCTCTCTCTCTCTCTCTCTCTCTCTCTCTCTCTCTCTCTCTCTCTCTCTCTCTCTCTCTCTCTCTCTATATATATATATATATATATATACATATATATATATATATATTTATATATCTTTATATTTATTCATCCAGTCAATAATTAAAATCTAACCGTTCAATCCTCATTTGAAGCCTTAGGTTATGCAGTCGTTGCTGCTGCTGGTGTTTACGTGTAACCCAGAGCTCCTCAATGATATGCAAGAGTCGAAAGGGCAGATGGCAAGAGCGTTTCCCTGTCTTGAGTTGAGAGCACGTAGGAATGTTGTTTACAGCAATTACTACATTCCACAAGGTTGATGGACGACGGGGATACGGGGGAGCAAGCTTTTCGGCAATTTCAGTTTTATAGCTGCAGTGCTGGAAGCAGGAAAAGTAGAAAGTAGGTCAGTAGATAAATAAACAAATAAAAAACAAGTAAACAATCAAACATATAAACATATAAATCTATAAACAAACATATAAGCATATAAACATGTAAACATAAGCATAAAATGTAAATATACAAACAATAGACAAATAGGCAAATAAACGTATAGACATAGAAAAGCAAACAAACAAAAACGACGAACAAAAATGAACGGAAACAAATTAATAAACAAAAAAACAAATACAATCACACAAACACACAAATATACAAATGAACAAACAAATAAACAAAGTAGCTGACTTTTATTGTGAATTAAGTGATTACATTTATTTGATAAATGTGAACAGTCGAGGAACTTGTTGCCCTCATAGGCACAGTCTTCCCCATTTCCACGCAAACCCCACCCCTCTGCATCGTTTGAGTGTGTTGTTTGTTTTGTGCAAAGAAAAAGGTCCGCTATCGGAGCCATTTCAAATGGATCGCGGCTCCAGTCGTCACGGTCTGCTTGTAAACACTCCCTCTGTTACCCCCGAACCCCCACCCCGATGTGCATTGAGATAAATTTCGTGTAGAGAAGGAGGCAGCTGTACATCAGTCAATAGTTCATTTCAGCTTTTCTAGCGTTTTCTTCACTTCTTACCTTTTACTTCAGCTCTCAGTAGTAGGTAGGCGTAACGCCTGTCTGTGGTTCTAGCATATTTCAAAATATCTTTTTCTTATGTTTCTTTCGTTGTATTGATGTGTGTATTTCGCCGAGACAATTGACTGGCCAATAAGATTTGTGATCTCCCTCCAGGTAAAAACGAACGGACTGCGGGAAATATAATGTGTGCTTTCCCGTGGGAAGATGAGGTGTGTGTGAACATGTACGAATTGTGAAATTTCCGAAACATAATTGTACATCTGCCTATTACTTGTGTAATATACCTTTGTGTTATCAGACTGAACATTTCGTAAAACTGACAAACAATCTAAAGTTTGCGGCACATTAGGCTAGCATGCTACTTGGTTTTCCTACTTTGAGTAGAAACGACTTCGGTTACGGTAATCTAGACTTCCTTAAGAACATCTCAACAATATATTTAACAATCGTATAGGTTTAAATTTTCTTAGATCGTCACTCAGCTTCTTACTATATGACGCAAGAGTAATTTGACATTTGGAATTTTTTTTAAAAACAAAAGATCGTCACCGAAGTCGTTTCTACTCGAAGCAGCAAAAGCAAATACCATACTAGCGAGAAATTCCTAGTGTGCCGCTCTCTGGTCGTGGAACCTCACCGCCCCTTGTCATTCTTGAAATCCCCGTTTCCATGAAAATTCCCCGAGCACTTGTGTTTTCCACGAGGGTGAGACGGCGTCGCCGATGGATGCCCACATTTGGAGAACAGCCTCGCTCGCCACCTTGGGCAAAGGCTGTTGGCATTGCAGGGCTGATGTTGTGGGCACGAAGGTCCAGAAAAAGAGTTGCATTCTTCTGCCCGAGCTGTTCCTGCTCCCGTTGCTGCCAGGAAGGGTGGGTGGGTAGACCACTAGTCCAGGACTCTTAGCACTAACCTCTTGCCCTCGGCCGGGTAAACTTATTTTGACACGATCTAGGATGACCTCGGCAAAGGAGGTTGTCTTAGTGAAAGGGTTACTGGAGACAGGCTCGTCCGTTTCAGAGCGGGGTCCGGCGGCAGCCAATGGAATCAAACCGTCTACACCCCCTCCCCACACACACACAAACACACCCCGGCGTTAGAACACACTTCGTCCCATCGTCGGGTTGAGAATTTTGTTTCTCGTGGTGAAGGAGTCCCGCTTAGTAGATCACGCGCGGCCTTCGTGTTTTTGTTTTTCTCCAAGAACTCCGGTTTGAGGACGAAAATATTTGTTCCCTATACCTGGAACACCCAGGTATTCAAATCTCCCGTCTACAAAGCTTTCCTTCAGTAGTGGATTGTTCCTCTCTCGAACTTCTCTTCAGGGCCTCTGTACTGCAGCCAGAGTGCAGCTCTTGACAATTTGCCTCCGGCAGGTTCCTGCCTCAGGGGCATTACGCAAGGCACCTTTCTTGCCCCAGTGAAGGTGTGCAATCCCTCCGGCTGTGTGAGGTCTTCCTGGCGAGTAGTAATTGGAGAGAGGGAATTGAGTTGGAAAAAACGCTAATTACGGCCGTGAGAGTCGATTGGCGACTGGGCGTGGACAGCAACAGCAAACCTTCCTGTGTGAATGAGCGACGTCGTTTCCAGCCAGTGTTTCATTGCATCATGACTTTCGACCAATCAATGAGTTCAGAGGATTAAACACCTCGGCATCCGGGTTACTTGTTGGCACGGCGAACCCCGTCTTCACAACTTCCTCCTCTCCTGAGCCGAATAGAATCGCTTGGTTTCTCACCAGACTCCTGTTGAGCACAATTCTTGTCAGTCGTTCTGCCTCGTGAAGTTCCTCCATCTGCTTCTGTCATCATACTGATGCTGATTTTCAAAATTTTCAAGGTTCATTTCCCTCCCTGGCTTCCACTGCACTGTAGATGTTATCCATCCTCCTTACTCAGTCTTCCTACAGGACTTGATCCTTCCGGTCTCCACTTGTAGCATTTTCTTCGTTTGGGCAAAAGGAAATCTGTCGAAGGCATCTCCAGTAACCGAATGATATCGCCTGGCGGTAACCATAGAATCTACGTCATCGCAACGATAGAGGATTGGACACGAACTTTGTGAACGGCGGCTTCAAGTGCGTGCGTGCGGAGATGTGGTCTGACACCAGAGCCGAAACGTCGAACCCTTTACCCCAGTGGGGTAGTGGGGTTGCCATGGAGATGAATGATATCGGTTGACGTCATCAGGAATGAAAGGAAAAGTGCCACACGGGACGGAAGGGGACTATCGAGAATATAGGCCGTCATCCTCCTCACTGGCAAAAGGTACGCCACGAAGACGAATGAAATAGTGTGGTGACAGAGATGAAGAGTGCCACCCGGGACGGAAGGAGTGACGAGGATTGCAGTAGGCAGTTGAGAAGTTTGTCACGGTCGCCAGTGGCCGCGGGTGGGCAGCTACGGCTGGCGCCGGCGTAGGGCAGTCACCGATGGATAAATCAAGAGCATGGGAACCGTAGGAAAAGCTCGTCTAAACCATGAAAATTACTTGTTAGTGTTAACTCTGGCTGTATGTATTACACGCGCGTGCACACACACACACACACACACACACACACACACACACACACACACACACACACACACACACACACACACACACACACACACACACACATGCACACACACACTCACATTCATTCTCATTCTCACTCAGAATATATGTATATGTACATATGCACTATACAGAATGTATATAATGTACGTGCGTGTATATGCATGTGTGTGCATATTCTATGAAGCTGTGGTTGTTTATTGACAGTTCAGTGTCCGGGTGTCGTTTCGCCTCCTTTTTTCGGCCCTCCTTATCCATAGCTTAAAAAAAAAAAAAAAAAAAAAAAAAAAAAAAAATATATATATATATGTATATGTATATATATGCGGATATGTATATATATATATATTATATATATATGTATATATATAGAAAGAGAGAGAGAGAGAGAGTGTGAGAGAGTGAGAGAGGTGCACAAGGACCTGGCTGGTGGGTCTTGCACAGTCCACATTTAGAATGAACGCAGGTCTCTCTGTCTCTGTCCGTCAAAGAATTTAATATCTGATGAGGGTTTCATTCATGGGAAGTCAATAATGTATCCCATTTTTTTTTTCTTAAATCTCGTGTCGTTGTCTATTCACTAGAGGAAACCCTACATGGAGGAGATGAAAGGGTGGTCAGCAGAATTCATGGTTAGGACAAGTAGATCGAACCTTGTTTGGAGTGGGAAGGGTGCCTGCATGGGAGCTTGCTCGGAGAGACCGTGAAGGGGACTGGCGCCAACGTGTGAATGAAGCAACGCGTCCCCTGGCGTATGCCCCCAGTTGATGACTGTATCCTGTGTCAGTTTAGGCCCTGCTGCAGATATCCGTACTCGGCCTCGGCCCTCGATCCCTCAATGGAATTGCACAAGACGGGAGACGTCGCGTCGGCGCCAACGGCAAACGGATGACAAAGTGACCACGATGTGAGCAGCCACGCCCTCCCTTCCCCCTACCCTACCCTCTCCTCCTTGCGTCAGTAAATCACGACGGCGGCTCCTTCGCGCAGGAGCCCCGTTTTCCTTGACACAACGTACCCCCCCTCCCCTGCCCTCTCTCCCTCTCCCTCCTCCCTCCTCTCTGTCTGCTGTCTCCCTCCTCCCTTATTCCTCCCTCCTTCCTCCCTCCCTCCTCCCTTATTCCTCCCTCCTTCCTTCCTCCTTCCCTTCCGCTCACACCATTCCCTTCTTTTACCTCCACTTCTCCCTCGCTACCGCTGTCGTCATCGACACAACCTCTCTACACATTTTTCCTTCTCACTCGCTTTTCCACACCCACCTCCGCCACTACTACTCCCTTTCTCTCCTCTTCCACCTCCTCATCCCTCGTCTTTCCCCTTTCCCTTCCCTGTAAGCGTCCTCCCATGCTTCCGAATATATTTTGTTCCTCTTTTTTACTGATTTCCTTTTCCCAACCCCTGTTTCCTCGATTTCTTGGTGTCCTGTTCTTCTTAGTTTCCGAACCTTTTTCTACTCCTCTTCCTCCTCTTCCTCCTTTTCCTCCTCCTCCTCCTCCTTCTTTCTCCTCTTCTCCCTCCTCCTCCTTTCTCCTCTTCTCCCTCCTCCTCTTCTTCCTCCTCTTCCTCCTCCTCCTCCTCCTTTCTCCTCTTCTCCCTCCTCCTCTTCTTCCTCCTCTTCCTCCTCCTCCTCCTCCTCCTCCTCCTCTCCCTCCTCCCTTTTCTTCCTCCTCTTCCTCCTCCTCCTCTTCTTCCTCCTTCTCCTCCTTTTTTTCCCCTATCCTCCGGATGGATTTTGAATCACCTCTGCAGGAATTCTGTTCCAGATGGCGACATTACTGTTTCCGCCAGCTTCTAGGTTAGATGTATGTTCTAGCAGCCAGAGGCCGTTTTTAGTCCTAGTTATAAAACTGCTTAATGTAAAACAGTTCTCAAATTTGAAATTATAATAACCCGGTAACATTCTAAAGACTCCCTAACGAGTGGGAACCTGCTTTCAGTGACAACAGATCGAAATGCTTTGGGTGGATGTCGTATGATTTGTTCCTCATGTCTTTATCAGTTCTGTAGCTCGTGGACGTCTTGGGCGGGACTTAGGGACCACACGGGACAAGTATTGGTGTTCTTAAACGGGGATAGGTGGGTTGGGGGGAGGGAAGAGGGGGAGGGGGAGGGGGGTTGATGGCATGAGAGATCCAATGTAGCCGAGGCCGTCACCTTTGCTCTCTCCATGTGCGTGTGCGAGGACGCCAAGGCAAATGACAGTCACTGGTGTTCGTTGAGAGAGTTGATCATCCTCGTGCATATATATATAGTATATATATGTATGAAGGAGGGAGAGAGAGAGAGAGAGAGAGAGAAAGAGAGGAGAGAAAGAGAGAGAGGGGGAAGGGAGAGAGACAGGGGGAGAGAGGTGCAAAGGGAGAAAGAGAATGTGTGAATGTCATAAAGTACACGATGGCAACTAGTGCCACTCGAGATGCAAAACATACTGTCACCACAGCCTCCGTTTCTTCAATACCTCATGATTAAAACTCATTGGATTCAGGGGTGAACCACATCTTGTGGGCCATCGGAAGACTTTTCTAAAAAAAGAAAAGAAAAAAATCGACCGAGGAATAGAACCCGAGCCCGTAACCTTCCATCTATGGTACAGGGTAACCTCCCCTCCTCCGAAAAGGAAAGACATAAAAAAAGGTGACTTCACCTAACTCCAACAACCTTTCCCCAGACCTATTCCGTGATTGTCCACGTTTTTGAGAGAAAGAGGGAAAGAGGGAGGGAGAGAGGGAGAGGGAGAAAAAGAGAGCGAGAGGTTGGGAGAGAGGGAGAGAGGAGGATGGAGGGAGGGAGGGGGAGGATGGAAGGAGGGAGAGAGGGGGAGTTGTAGCAATACGTTTGTGTCCTTGTGATAAAAAAAAAAAAAAACTATGCCTGGGGATGTACAAGGCGTCGGGGGGTTGGTTGGTTGGTTTGTTGATTGACGGATCTTTTTTCTTTCTTTCTTTTTTCTTTATTTTCCTTTCTCTATTTTTCTTGTTCTTTTTTTCGTTCTTTCTCCTTCTTCCTTTCTTTTTCTTTCTGTTTTCTTTCTTTTTTCTTCCTACTTGGCCACTGACGTGCCTCCCCCGTCCCCCCGTCTCTTCAATTCTGTCCATCCATCACTCCGTCTATCTGTCACTGTCTTTATACGCCTGAAGAAATGTTTGTATGTCGTGTACGTGCTTTCGTTGTCATTACATTAACACACATGCCTGTGCGTTCATCCATGTCGATGCATATTTGTAGCTCTGTATGCATGTACAGCTACACAGAAAACTATCGTTAGTAGGGGTGTCGAAACATTCGCTAATGAACATAACCTTATGATACCGAAGGGTTGGTATTTCTGGGGTTCGAATTGTTCGAATTCCTTCTGAATGAATATGAATCGAATAATAGTTCCGGAGGTCATATGGATTCACTATGACATGATAATCTTATTTCCGATGGAGACTTCAACTTGTCTCAAATAGTTTCGTTGTTTTGTGTCAAAATGATTAGCGTGATTTACTAACGATAGTTTTCTGTGCAGCTGTACATACGTTTGTATGCATGTACGTTTGTGTGCATGTACGTTTGTATGTATTTACGTTTGTAAGTTTGTACGTTTGTGTGTATGTACGTTTGTGTGTATGCATTTGTGTGTACGTTTGTATTTACCTAGTTGTATCTCACGGGAATGGCAGCTACGCTCGTGGTGTCCCGCCTTTGTATCTCGCAGTGTCTAGTTTGCTCTTAAATTCGCGTATAAATTTTTGCACACACTGTTGATTAGTCCAGTTTGTTCCAAGTGTCCACATACATTTGGTTGCATGAATGGATGCATGTGCATTTATTACCATTTTTATCTATATATGTGTGATTGTGTGTGTGTGTGTGTGTGTGTGTGTGTGTGTGCGTGTGCGTGCGTGCGTGTGTGTGTGTGTGTGGGCATGCGTGCCTCAGTGTCAACAGCGTGTTTGGAAACCCGTTAGGTCTAACTCCCCCCCCCCCCCAACTCCTCCTGATGCCGTTTCATCTATCTGCTCAGGAATTTGGGAACGTTCCTCCTTTTTGCCCTCTGGGTCTCCAAGTGAGAAACTCGAGTCAATGTTTGGGTGCTTGATTTTGCATGTTAGGTCTGTGACTATTTGACCTTTCTAGTACTAATATACATTATCAATGTAATACACACAAGCACACAAACACATAAATACTTACACATGCGCGCTCACACACAAAATACACGAGTGCGCGGGCACACTCACTCACACACACACACACACACACACACACACACACACACACACACACACACACACACACACACACACACACACACACACACACACACACACACACACACACACACACACACACACAGATACACACACACAGATACACACACACAGATACACACACACAGATACACACACACAGATACACACACACAGATACACACACACAGATACACACACACACACACACACACACACACACACACACACACACACACACACACACACACAATAAAGTGGTAAACATGTAGAAGTAACGAGAGAAATGACGCGTTTTTTTCTTGTATACATCAAATAATGCTAAAGAAGAAATACTAGCGTAGAGAGAAAAGACCCACAAATTATTAATCCCAAGAGAACGGGAGAAACATAGGCCAGTTCGAAACAAAGTGCCAACCCAGAGGATATCAAAGGCCACGAAACTGCCGCAGAAAGTACCTTCCACTCACCATTTCCCTCTCAATTCAGAGAAGTCCGAGTAGTGGTCTGGAGCCGCCTGGCAACATGCGCGCAGCTTCACATTTCCTGTTGTAATTTTATTTTTGGGTTTTCACCCGGAAGTTTCACGAAACACCTGGGTACTAGCCACGGACTGCATGTGCGTCCCCCCCTCTTTCTCCTCTTCCTCCTCCTCCGCCTGCCAGCAAAAATGTTGCACACACCTTCTGCTGCGGACTAGGGCGCGCGTGCGCGTGCGTTTGTGCTGGTCACTGATTGGGAGGAATGTTGATGACCTTGGCGTAAGGAGGGAAGGGAAGTGGGGCAACGAGGGTCTGGGAAGGCGGCGGGGGGCATTACGACGAATTGACCTAACGGCGGAAGCGAGGCGGTCGCCGCGGAGGACCTTGATGTAGGGCCGCGAGTGTCACTGAGGCGAGGTAGCTCAAGGAGGACAAAACAAGGGGTCGGGAGGCGTCTCTGAGCGTATGGTGGACAGGGAAAGGACCGAGGGCGGGGAGTGCCTTAGACTCCGCCTTCAGTGCGTTACGGTCGCCCCTCAGCTGAACAAAACCACCAGGTGGCATGCAAAGCAAAGGTGCAACTCTAAAAGTGGAAGGACTCTTGACTGGGAAGGGTTGCGTCACTTCGCAACGAAGGTAGAGGTGGTGATGGTGGGGATGATGGTGGTGAAGGTGGTGGAGATGATGGTGGTGATGGTGATTTCCCTCCGTGCTGAATGACGACGACATCTCCTGGCGACGGATGGGCGAGAGTTAAGTCGTTAGTTGAAAAGAAAAGAAAAGAAAAAAAAAACGCGCAACAAATTACACGAGGGGAAGGGGGAGAAATATAGAAAAAGGGAGAGAAAAAGATAGACGGGTAGACACAGACACTCTGACAGACATTCAGACAGACAGGCAGACACAGGCAGATACAGACACACACAAGCAGGCAGACAGATACAGAGACACAGACAAACACAGGCACACACACAGACACACACACAGACATACAGACACACAGACACACAGGCACAGGGAAAAACACACACACACACACACACACACACACACACACACACACACACACACACACACACACACACACACACACACACACACACACACACACACACACAGACAAAGATGGGGAAAGGAAGGCAGAAGGGAGATATGGCTTCTTTTTCAGAAGACAAACGTGAAAAGGGAAAAATAAGAGGTGTGATGGAGGTGGGGGACGTTTACGGGAATAACTCTGTTAGGTTAGACTACGTTTGGTTTGCTTTTGCTAGGTTATGTTATGTTAGGAAGAGCAGAAGACGTAGGTGTGGGTGGGTGAGGGTAGTAGGAGGGCTGATGAGGGAGGGGCGGGGAGTGGCAGGAGTCTGATGGTGTAAGGGGTAGCCGGGCGGGGCTGCATAGCAAGTGGCACGATGGGGGGGAGGAAGGGAGGGAGGGAGGGAGAGAGTGGCCCCTGGGGACTCGGTGAGGGTTAGGTGGGGGGCGATGTTGCAGGAGGAGGAAGAGAAGCTGGGTTTGGCCCTGAGTGCAAGGTGGACAGTAAGAATGTGTCTGTTTATCGCCAAACGACCGATAATTATCAGTTGTCCTGCACGGATGATTCTACTCCCTTGAAGGGTCGTTCAAACAAGGAGAGGGCTGAGGTGATCTTATCGAGGAGAAGCTCCAATTAGTTAAGTTTCGCGCGCGCACAGGCGAGGCGAGGAAGAAGACTGAAGCCAACCTCAGTCTGTATGGAAAACGTCGCCGCAACGAAGGGGTTCAGACCTCGATTTCCATCCCCCTCTCGCAGCCAGGTGACGTGACACACGCTGTCTCTTGTAGCCAGCAACAGATGATTTTGTTGAGGTGAAGATAGGAGCGCAGATGTTGAACGCACACCGCATCTGGCACTTGTCGAGTGATTGATGACGAATGGTGTGTGAGGCGAGTCCTCACGAGCCTGTGACAACGAACGAGGGCGCAGGTGGGCGAGGGGGAAGGGGGAGGGGGAAGAGGGAGGCACAGTGGACGAGGAACCAGACAGACATCGGATCGCGACGGCCTACTTTTTTTTTCAAAGAAGTCCGCTTTTTGCCTCAGCTTGCGGGTCTGTGGTCGTGCCAGTCTCGTCCTTCCTGTCCTGTTCCACCCGTTTGTCCTGCTGGACCCTCATCTGCCTGCCCGACGAAATGGACCTCCCGGTTGATACCTTGGCACCTACTCATTCCTGACTGGTACTTTTCTGGAATGACGCCATTGGGAGTTACCAGTCGGTGTTTACAAGGCAAAAGAAGTGCCATGCCATGGTTTCCGGGCACGTTAGCATCAGTCTTGGCCATCTGGTAGTGCCTCCCGATTCTAACAAAGGGCACGGCACCAGGTGGTTTGACTACTCGGCACAGTACCGCTCGCCATGATTTCTTGGGATTGTATCACTTCCTTAAGATATTTGGCACCGGGTTTCTTGACGCTACTACCTGTCTCTCTCCATCTACCACTTAGTCGAACGTTTTTGAGGTAGGAATAAGGGTGATGCATCAGGTCTTTAGTTAAAATTATGTATGTATATACAGTATGCACACGCGTGTGTACGTGTATATATATATATATATATATATATATATATATATTGGTATTGAAATAATATTCTGACAGTTGGTAATCTTATTTGTATTTTCAAGGTTTCTCATAAGGTCCGGTCTTTCGGGGGCTGAGCAAAGACAAATTCACCAAAAAGCATCTATTTTAATCAATATTTCGTCTATATAGAGACATGTTCAGATTTTTTCTTGAAGATGTCTCTATGTAGACGAAACGTCGATTATTAAATTGGATGTTTTTGGATAATTTGTCTTTGTTCACCCCCGAGAGACCGGATCATTGTAAGAAACCTTGAAAATACAAATACGAAGATTATCAACTCTCAGAATGCTGACGATTTCAATACTATTTGTATATATCTATGTATGTGTATATATATATATATATATATGTGTGTGTGTGTGTGTGTGTGTATCTATTTTAAAGTGGTCATATATAACTATGAACTTGCCCTTTTTAAGGAGTTGGGGGTGAGCAAGGTAGATGTCAGCAGCGCGCCGTTGTCTAAGACGAGTGGGTGTTTTCCAATCGGAGCTCTTGGGGGTAATCCTCTGGTCTGTAGCAGTTCCAGTCTCTTCTATTGCAATTTTCATCTGGCTGATGCAGAACTTCGCGAGCCCGTTAGGGTCTCCTACTCATGTTCCGTTTTCTTTCTCGTTTGGACTGCTCCCCAACCAGTTCCCGTTTTTTATGTTACAATCTTCGGGGACCAGTTCACTCCGCCCGACTGTCGCGTTCGTTTTCTATTTTAGGTTTTGGATCCATCTGATGCTGCTCCTTCTCGATTTTTTTTTTTTTTTTTTATGAATCGCAGCTGACCCTTGGCTGAATTAAATCGGCCCGCGATGGCCCTTGGCCTTCCTCGACCTCGTCACAGTAGCTCTTGAGGGCTCAATGCCGAATTCCAGTTCCTCGAGGGCCAATAAAATTATATACATAAATATGAATACACCAATATGCAAGATATGCCATCATGTACATTTGAATCCGATGTCTTAGCGACGTTTGTCTTCATGTTTGAGATCACTTTTGTTCTGGACAGTGTGTATTCACAGTCATTTTTGTTTCCCCTCACAGGCGCCAAGATGGAGAGATAGAGTACACCAAGCCTCCCATCCAGCCCCCCTCCCCTCCTCCCTCCTCTCCCTTCCCCTTTCCTTCTCCCTTCCCCTCCTTCCCCTTCCCTTCCCCAACTCCCCCTCTCACCTTTCGACCCCTTCGACAACTGTCGTCCCCTCAACCCTTCAAGACGTCTAGCTTCTGAGGAGAATTCAAAACCACAATGGATTACGACAAGGTAAGATATCACGT
>NC_134782.1:8884009-8894009 GCF_046742065.1 Oratosquilla oratoria
TCCTTGTCCCTGTTGGTCAGCCACTGTGTTTTACCAGAGGTTGGAGAAGAGAGGAATAGGATTGGGCCGGAGGAGATAATGTAGGATAGGATAAAGGCGGCTGAATAACGTGACTTGCTATTGGGTAAGAGAGGATAGGATAGCATTAGGATAGGACAGGTAAGGTTAGGTTAGGTTAGTCCAACATAGGATGGGACAGGTCAAGATAGGAGACTGCATGACTAACATTTGAAAAAGGATAATCTAGCTGGATTAGTTGACGTAGAAAAGACAAAGGCAAGGACTGGTATTTGATCTTGCAGTCTAAGCTCATCGGAGAAATGTGACTCTTCCCATCGTAGGGAAAATCTTCTTGAAGTTAAGTTCTCCAGATGGGATTCTTCTCTCAGCTGAATGAAATCTCCCTGCGTTAGCCAGAACGACACCTGCAAAGATGCCATCCTAGTAGTGATCAAGGGATCAATCACACACCAGATTCCAATTGTTGCCCAGCCGTAGCAGCTCATCGTCCCCCAATGATTTATTTTTCTCCCAACCGCCCACACCCACACCCACACCCACACCCACACCCACACCCACACCCACACCCACACCCACACCCACACCTACACATCAACATTCACATTAATGTTCACACTCCCATACCAACATTCACACCCCCACAACAACACACTCCCATACCAACATTCACATACCCACACTAACATTCACACTCCCACATCAACGTCCACACACCACCTCCCACACACCCAAACCCACACCTGCCCCCACAGCCGTCGCCCCTGACCTCCCACTTCCACCATATTTCTCATGTTCCCATTCTTCGTGTGCCTGCGGCCACGTTAGTCTAGGTGACCATCATGAAGATTATTATTACTTCTGCGGCGCAAGGCCTTGTTCCCAGGTGGGAAGCCCAACCATTCAGTTCCCCTGGCCATGCGCAACCAGGCCGATGACTGAGCGAGTTCAACTTCAGAGAAAACTCTTTGGATTCAGGGGGTGACGTTAGAATCTGATTCCTATTCTTCGCCGTTCTTGTTATGGTTGGACGAGTTTCAAAATTGCGCGAACTCGGGCTCCGTTTTCTTCAGCTACTTTGGACAGACCGTCCACGTACGTAGGAGAAAGATAAAGGTTTCAGTTGCAAATAAGCGGTTTCTGCTGTCAGCCTCTCACATTTTTTTTAGTTTTAGTTGACTTAAGGTCCTTGACACCACCTCTGTTTGTCGTGGTCCTCCTCGTCATTGGTGTCCTTACCGTCGTTCCTCTCCCCCTCTCCTTGTTCCTCGCCTCTTCTGTCGCCTCTGTTATAATTTCTTTTTTCCCTCCTTCGTTCTCTTTGTCGCCATCGCTTACCAAGGTTCTTTGTCGAAGTCGTTTCTTCTACGTCTCCCGTCTTCCAAGTGTCGAAATGGCTATTTTCAAAGTCAATTTACTTTCCTTTTTCTTATATATACTATCGCTGGCTGAGCGGGTTAGGGCGTCGTTACAGGCGGCGCAGGTCGAGGTGAGGGCGGTTCGAATCCTGCCACCAGCGAAGTTGAACCGAGGGCATGTTTCATTAAATTCCACGCTACAAAGCCCTCTGTGAGGGGCACCGTCCTAACCTCCCGATAGGGGGGAGTGTGTGACGTTAAACCATATCATCATCATCATTATCCCCGTCCCTGTTTCTGTCCCCGAGCCAAAATCTCGCCCTTCCCAAAGAAGAGTCGGTCAGTCCTAATCCACGCCCCCCCCTCCCCCCGCGTCCCCCGCCCCTCGTGTTTGTGAATGTTCCCAGGCCGGGCGGGCAGATTCACGAGGAAATTTTAGTAATTTCTCTCTGACGACCGTGACCGGCAGGACGGAAATTGGACTTGATGCCATAAAAGACGTAGTAAATGTAGAGGGCGCCTTTAATCAGTTCATTCCCCATGTCCTTCGTAACGATAGGGATTACTTTTCATGAGAGTTGAAATCTCTGAACTACTATTACTTCTACTTCTTCTTCTTCTTCTTCCTCTTCTTCCTCTTCTTCCTCTTCTTCCTCTTCTTCCTCTTCTTCCTCTTCTTCCTCCTCTTCCTCTTCTTCCTCCTCTTCCTCTTCTTCCTCTTCCTCTTCTTCCTCTTCTTCCTCCTCTTCCTCCTCTTCCTCTTCTTCCTCTTCTTCCTCCTCTTCCTCCTCTTCCTCCTCTTCCTCTTCTTCCTCCTCTTCCTCTTCTTCCTCTTCTTCCTCTTCTCTTTCTTCTCTTCCTCTTCCTTCTCTTCCTCTTCCTTCTCTTCCTCTTCCTTCTCTTCCTCTTCTTCTCTTCCTCTTCTTCCTCTTATTCTTCTTCCCCTTCCTCTTCCTCTTCTTCCTTCCTCCTTTTCCTCCTCTTCCTCTTCTCTTCCTTCTCTTCCTTCTCTTCCAATTCCTCCTCTTCCTCTTCTTCCTCTTATTCTTCTTCCTCTTCTTCCTCTTCTTCTTCTTTCATGTTTATCGCCCAGGCACTACCACTATCGCCACCACACCTTTTACCTCATATTTTTTCATTTAGTTTTACTTGTATCTTTATTTGTTTATTTTTTCATTTAGCTTTCTTCACGATAACATTATCTTTATTTTCCTTTGGTCTTCCTTTCCATTTCCTACTTCGCTCTCTTCTTCCCTCCGTTTTACCTATCTTGTCACGAATTTTTACCTCTCGTCCTCTTCCTCCTCGACTATCATCACCCTCGCTTTCTCCTCCTGTTCCTCCTCCACCTTATCTTCCTCCCCCACCTTATCTTCCTAATCCATCTTATCCTCCTCACCACCTTATCTTCCACCTCCAATTCCACCATCACCTTAAGCACCACCTATCCATAATTTCCTCCCCCCCTCCCCCCTTCCTCCTCCCCCTCCCTTTCCCCCTCCCCCTCTCCCTCCCCTTCCTCTTCCCCCTCTCCCTCCCCCTCTCCCTCCCCTTCCTCCGGACCTCCTCCCCCGACGTCCTCCCCCGACCTCCTTCTTGCTTTCCTGTTGAGGCCCACAAGACCTACAAGTGTGCATCGATTGGCCACGGTGTCGCCGCTCCTCATCCTTCTCTTCCTCTTCCTCCTCCTCTTCTTCTTCCTCCTTTTCCTCTTCTTCCTCCTCTTCCTCCTCTCCCTCCCTCCCCTTCTCTTCCTACTCTTCCTCCTTCTCTTCCTCTTCCTCCTTCTTTTCCACTTCCTCCTTCTCTTCCTCTTTCTCTTCTTCCTCCTCTTTCTCTTCCTTCTCCTCCTGGTACGTCAGAGATTGCAATGGTACAGTGGTGGTTGGTTGTGGTGGTAGCAATGGTGGCGTGTTTGGTGATGGAGACGTTGAGATGAAGGAAAGGGGCTTCGAAAGGGGAAACCTCGAATGTAAGAGTGAAAGAGGGAGGGAAAGTGAAGGAGGGAGGAAGCGGTAGGGAGAGAGAAGAGGAGAGGGAAGGAGGGAGAAAATGAAGGAGGGAGAAGAGGAGAGAGAGGGAGGGAGGAAAAGAAGGGAGGAGGAAAAGGAGGGAGGAAGAGAAGAGAGGAAAAGAAGGGAGGAAAGGGAGAGAGGAAAAGAAGGAAGGAAAGGGAGTGAGGAAAAGAAGGGAGGAGTAGAGAGAGGGAGGGAGAGAGGGTGTGAGTGAGAGAAGGGGAGAGGAGAGGGAAGAAGAGGAGCTAAATCGAACCAAAACTAGATCAGAAGACGACAACGGCACAAACAGGCAAGTAGAAGAAAAAAATGTGAAGAGGATTTGTTCAATCAATGTACGTCTACTGTATCAGTGATTGTGTGTGTGTGTGTGTGTGTGTGTGTGTGTGTGTGTGTGTGTGTGTGTGTGTGTGTGAGCGCGCGCGTGAGTGCCTGTGTGTGTGTGTGTGTGTGTCTGCCTGTCTCTCTGATTGTATAATTGACTTTCTAAACACCTGTCATTTTGTTCATCTGAACGAAAGTCAACATATCCTGTCCATTTGTCCGTCCATCTACCTTTCAGTTTTTCCATCTGCCCATATACCCGTCTGTTCGTTTGTTCGTATGCTTGTATGTCTGTCTACTTATTCGATGTCTGTCTGTGCCTCTGTCTGTTTTTTGTCTGCTTGTGTAAATGAGTATCTGTGTCTGTCTGTGTCTGTCTCTTTGTCTACCCACTTGTCTATCTGTCCACCTGTCTGACTGACTGACTCTGTCTGTCTGTCTATCCGTTTGTCCGTCCGTCTGTCTGTGTAAGGAATGGCTGGAAGTCTTGAGTGGGACGGAGGGAGGGAAAGATATGGGTCACACTGCGCGCCGAGGTAATTGCTGGAGCTACGCCTCCCTCCCTCCCTCCTCCCTCCTCCTCCTTCTCCTCCTCCTCCTCCTTCTCCTTCTCCTCCTCCTTCTCCTCCTCCTTCTCCTTCTCCTCCTCCTTCTCCTCCTCCTCCTCCTTCTCCTCCTCCTTCTCCTTCTCCTTCTCCTTCTCCTTCTCCTTCTCCTTCTCCTTCTCCTTCTCCTCCTCCTTCTCCTTCTCCTCCTCCTTCTCCTCCTCCTTCTCCTCCTCCTTCTCCTCCTCCTTCTTCTCCTCCTTCTCCTCCTCCTTCTCCTCCTCCTTCTCCTCCTCGTTCTCCTCCTCCTCCTCCAACTCCTCCTCCTCCTCCTCCCTCGTCCTTCTTCTCCTCTTCCTACTCCCTCGTCCTTCTTCTCCTCTTCCTCCTCCCTCGTCCTTCTCCTCCTCCTTCCTCCTCCCTCTTCCCTCTTTCCTCGTCCTTCTCCCTCGTCCCTCCTCCCTCGTCCCTCCTCCCTCTTCCCTCCTCCCTCTTCCCTCTCTCTCTTCCCTCCCCTCTTCCCTCCCCCTCTTCCCTCCCCCTCTTCCCTCCCCCTCTTCCCTCCCCCTCTTCCCTCCCCCTCTTCCCTCCCCCTCTTCCCTCCCCCTCTTCCCTCCCCCTCTTCCCTCCCCCTCTTCCCTCCCCCTCTTCCCTCCCCCTCTTCCCTCCCCCTCTTCCCTCCCCCTCTTCCCTCCTCCCTCTTCCCTCTCTCTCTTCCCTCCTCTCTCTTCCCTCCCCCCTCTCCCCTCCCTCGTCCTTCTCCTCCTCCCTCTTCCCTCTTTCCTCGTCCTTCTCCCTTCTCTCTCCTCCCTCCCTCCTCCTTCCTCCCTCCTCTCTCTTTCCCCTTCTCCCTTCTCCCTCCTCTCTCTTTCTCCTTCTCCCTCCTCCCTCTTCCTCCTCCTCCCTCGTCCTTCCTCCTCCCTCGTCCTTTCTCCTCCCTCGTCCTTTCTCCTCCCTCGTCCTTCCTCCTCCTCATTCTTTTTCCTCCCTCGTCCTTCCTCCTCCCTCGTCCTTCCTCCTCCCTCGTGCTTCCTCCTCCTCCCTTGTTCTTCCCCCTCCCTCGTGATTCCTCCTCCTCCTCTCTCCTCCTTCCTCCTCCTCCCTCGTGCTTCCTCCTCCCTCCTCCCTCCTCTCTCCTCCCTCCTCCTTTCTCCTCCTCTCTCCTCCCTCCTCCTTTCTCCTCCTCTCTCCTCCTCCTCCTCCTCCTCCTCCTCTTTCTCCTCTGGGCTTATCCAGTGGGAAGTGTACGTGGAAGAGGAGGGTATGGAAGAGGAGAATATGGAGAAGGAGGAGGAGAGAGGGGCCTATGGAAGATGAGGAGGGGAGGAGAAGAAGAGGATGAAGAGGAGTAGGAGGAAGAAAATGAAAAGAAATGGAGTAGGAGGAGGAGGAGGAGGGTTGGGGGAAGAGGAGAGGGCTTTCGCCTTGTGGTGACGAAGGCATACGTGAGGTAGACTGCTGGGAGGAATGTGGAGGAAGGGATGTAGGAGAAGGAGAAAGGGAAGAGGAAGAGGAGGAGCAGGGGAAGAAGAGGAGGAGGGTAAGAGGAGGAAAAGGAGGGGAGGAAGAAAATGAGGGGAGAAGGAGAAAAAGGAGGGGAGGGGAAGGGGAAGGGGGAGTGGGAGTGGGAGAATGAGAATGGGATAGGGGAGATCAAGTCCAGCATGTAGGAAGGAGACTGGCACCCAGGAAGAAGAAGAGAAGGGATAAGACGAGACGAGGAAGATGGAAAAGGAGGCGAGGAGGAGAGAGAGACTGAACGCACAGGGGAATGGCGTCTCCTGGGGTAAGCTTCTTGTGTGTGTCTACTATATGTGATGACGATGATGACAGGTTGGCTTGCACGAGGAGGAGGAGGAGGAGGAGGAAGGGAGGGGAGGGGAGGGGGAGGGAGTGGAGGAGTGTCAGGAGTGTTTCTGGAATGAAGATAAAACTTGAAACTAAAACACGCACGCAAGCACGCGCACACACACACACACACACACACACACACACACACACACACACACACACACACACACACACACACACACACACACACACACACACACACACACACACGCACGCACACGCACGCGTGAAGTTGTTTTATTTTTCTGTTTCTGCTGCCTGTCACCGCTCGAGTCTCGTTAGCTCGATTCCACTCTTGGATCTCCTCGTTTTGGTCAGTCCGTTGTCAACACAAAGTTAGTGTCAACTTTCTCATGTGGACCACTTTTAATCCTCTAGGCTCAGCCTCGGCCGGTTGAGATTGCCGGCTGTCAGACAGGACAAAAAGTCGTAAAAGAGATTGTCGCTACGCCGTGGTAGGTCGTCGTTACAACACCTCCCACCTCAACACCAACCCTGGTTGCTTTCTCGATGAAGAATGTATTATTATCAATCTTTGTTTTTATTATATATTAATATATTATTTATCATAGACTATTGTTATTTTTTTTTACTATTTATCAACATCTATTTATTTTATTTATTTATTGATTTATCTATATCAATTTTCCAGCATCCGACCTAGTTATGAACCAAAAGGTGTCCTGTCAGCATGCTCTTCCTTTGTAATTCTTTTTGCGTTCTTCCACCCCGAACTGGGCAGTCATTCAGAGTTTTGGGCGGATAACTTCGTCAGGGTCGATATGACGTCATGTAGCTCTCAGACGTTCTTTGACTTCAGACCAGTGTCTTCCCCTCTACCTGCCTTCCCTTTTCCCCTCCCTTTTCCCTCTCCCTCCCCCTTTCACTCCCCTTTCCCTCCTTCTCCTCTCACTCCCTCTTTCCCTCTCCCTCTTCCCCTCCCACCCTCTCCCTCCCCCTCTCTCTCCCCCTCTCTCTCCCCCTTCCCCTCTCCCTCCCCTTCTACTCTCTCACCCCTTTTCCCTTTCCCTCTCCCTTTCTCTTCTCTCTTCCCTTCTCCTCCCTTCCCCTTCTCCCCCTTCACCCTGTCCTCTCTCCCTAATCTCCTCCATATTTCACCTAATCCTCCTTTCTTCTACTATACCCGGATAACCTCCGAAGCACCTGCTTGCCCCCCACCCTCTCCTCGTATCCCTTTAGGCGACCGCACCTCGACCTGCTTCTTCAGCACTTCATTACCCTCAGCCCGCTTCTCCTTTCGTTTCCCCTTCCCCCTCGTGCATTCAAACAATCTCACACCTTCAGTGCGCTGGTTAGCTGTCTCGCTTGTTGGCTGGCTGAAGAGCCGAATGAAATTGCTTCTGATCTGGAAATCTGTCTGTCTACTTGTTTATCTCAGCTTTGGACGAGTCTCCCAGCAGTGTCGATCTTGCTGCCACGCTCACTTAGGTGAATGAAATCGCCTGGCGTTAGCCAGAATAGAATTATCCATAGTTTGGGAGGTTTTGAATCTCTTTCGTATTATGGCGAGCTCTTCGGCTGCTGCGGCAAGAGGCCCCGAGCCATTTTGCCCCGCGGCTGAGGAGTGGCACTGCATAACAGCACAGTGCCGCACAGTACAGTTACTGAAGTTGTAGCTTGAGCGAGAGGGCGTGGTCGGTTGGTCGGTCGGTCGGTCGGTCGATGACCAAGAGAACCCCCCCCCCCCGACTTCCCACTCCCAAGGTAACAACAGGATCGACGGACACGATCCCTTCATTACAGTCTGCTTAGTACACACCTGGGCAAACTGAATTGTGCTGGTTGCATCGAGTGCTAGGAAATGTCGTAGGATAACGCCCCGAAGAATGCAAGAGGAGGCATAGGAGCATAGGAGCAGAATGATGAAGGTCTTCGTTCGCCTGGCCTCTCTCTTGAGCGGGTTCCTTTAGGTTGTCGAAATAAGATTTACATCTCGTATGGATACTGTTTATACATTTGAATCATGCCAGTGACCCCGCCCTTTTCCAAAGTCCTGGCCTCTCATTGGCTGCCGTGTCGACCAATGAGATGACAAGATACTCTGGAGTGACTAGAAATTGTCTCTGCTGAGGATGCGTGTCTAGTCTTCGAGTACACAACAACACGGGTGGGCGTGGGCTCCTTGGTGCTTCCTGAAGGGAACGGTGACAAAGGTTTGGTTCCCTGCAACGGGACGATTGCGTCAATGACACTCGGTCTTGGAAAGCACCGGGATCGGAGCACGCAGCGCTGGTCAAGGGGGTCATTCCTGTAATACTCGACCGGCGGAATACAATTAGAGGAGTGCAGACACACGCAAGGGGCCGGGGTGCCTCAGAGGCCGGGTGAGGAAGAACAAAAGTACATACATGCAGCGCGGTCGGTCCTCCTGCAACTGCCGCTGCCTGGGACGACATCGCAGTCATGTAATCACAATATTACGGTCGCCGGGACGAGGACGAGGACGAGGTGGCCGAGGAAGACGAGGAGGAGGAGGCAGAACTCCGCCCTCGGGGCTGGTCAAACTCGGCCTCGAGTGCGCGTGGTCACACGCGTAACTGGGGCGAAGCGGCAACGTCCGTTCGTCAAAAAAATGGAGGCGAGGGAGGGAGGGAGGGAGGGAGGGAGGGAGAAGAATGGCGGGGTAAGTCATTCACCACCACCACCACTACCACCAGCACCACCCTGGGCCACCCGCTGACATGGACAGATACTTGTAACCTGGATGATTACTCGGGGGCAACGGTAAAGTAAATTGTTACCTCCCCCCAACCCCCATGATGGTTGGTTGGTTGGACAGGGAGGCCAAGGTATTCGTACGTCTGAACCTGTGGAGTGGCAGTAATTTGTCGGGGGTAACCAGCGCTTCTGTCCTTGTGTATGTAAGGAAGAAAAACCGGAGATGCCGAAGGAGAGTCGAGCGCAACAGGAGATTGGGAGGGACGGTACAAATTGAAAGTGTTTAGATATTCTTTTTTTATTATTGTAGATCAGTCTTCAACTGAAAATAGAATGATACATGACTGGTCCATAAGGGTACCACTAAAACTCATACGGGGTGAGCCTCTGAGGGGAGGGAAAGAGGAAAAATCTTGAATCTTATCATTTGATTGACGACACAAAGGAGGACCTATGAAGGTGGGAGTGGGGCGGAGGCAGAGAGATCAAAATTAAGAGGAGGCCGCCAAAGGGAGAAGCCTGACGCAGGTCAAAAAAGAAAATGAGAAGAGGACAACTGACTAAAGATGGAGGGAGTGGGAGAAAAGAAGACAAACAGGAAGATAGATGAAGTCTGAGAGGCATAAAGACGAACACAAAGGAGAGAGAGAGAGAGAGAGAGAGAGAGAGAGAGAGAGAGAGCATGCGAAAGAGGGAGACAGTGAGGGAGCGAAGGAGGCAAGGAGGGAGAGGGAGAGGTAGGAGGCAAGCTGTGGAAGTAAAAACCACAGTAACCGCATAAACACAGTTTTCCGCGCCGTCGATGTGGATGTCAATATGTGGAGCAGGAACAGGAGTCCCCCTTCCTCCTCTTCCTCCTCCTCCTCCTACTACTACTCAACCTCCTCAACCTCATACTCCTCCTCAACCTCATACTCCTCCTCAACCTCATACTCCTCCTCAACCTCATACTCCTCCTCAACCTCCTCCTCCTCTTCCCCGTCCTCCTCCTCCTCCCCTCCTCTCCCTCCTCCTCCCTCCTCCTCCCCCTCCTCCCCTCCTCCTCCCCTTCTCCCTTTCTCCTCCCCTCCTCCCTTTCTCCTCCCTTCCTCCCTCTCCTCCCCCTCCTCCTCAACCTCCTCTTCCTCAACCTCCGCTTCCTCAACCTTCTCTTCCTCAACCTCCTACTCCTCAACCTCCTACTCCTCTTCAACCTCCTACTCCTCTTCAA
>NC_134782.1:8899009-8909009 GCF_046742065.1 Oratosquilla oratoria
CAAACGGCAGCAGCAGCAGCAGCAGCAGCGGAGGCATCGGATCATTGTCTTGATCGCGAAAGCAGCGGAGGCGGCTGCGGCGGATCTTGAGGATAGATGGGACTGCCTACGTTCAAGTCTCTATCTCTATCTCTCTATCTGTGTTTCTGTCTATCTGTCTATATGTATGTCTGTCTATCCGTCTATCTGCCTATCGGCCTGTCTGTTTCTTTTCCTATCCCTCTATCTGTCTGGCTGTCTATCTGCCCGTCTGTGTCTATCTGTCCACCTAGGTCTGTTTATCTGTTCGCGTATCTGTCTATCTGTCCGCCTCTCTATGTGTCCGCCTACTGTCTATAAGTCTATCTGCCCACCTATCTGTTCGTTTATCTGTCTGTCTACCTGTCTGTCTATGTGTCTGCCTATCTATTTGTCTATATGTATCTGCCAGTCTGTGTCTATATGTATCTGTCTATTTACCTTTTCCAGGCTCCCCTCTCCTCATTTCTTTTTTTTTGGGGTTGATGTCAGGCATTGCCTTTCAGTTGATAAAAAAAAAAAAAAAAAAAAGTGCAGCGGTGGCAGCGGACTCTGGTCAGAACGTGGTTTCCGTCGATCGAGACCACGTCCTGGCCCCGAGTCCTCCGTCGCCGCCGCCCCTTCTTCCACCAGCTGAATAGATGGAAGCGGCCTCTCGCCTCCTCCATCTGGGCTGACGTCAGACCCCGGGAGATGATGAGCCGTCTTGAGGAAGGGTCTGGCCTGTCGTCGACCGATCTTGAGAGCGCCTAAGTTGAGCGCATAGAGAGGAAGAGAGGCAGAAGTAGCGAGAAGGAGACAGGGGGCGAGAAGGGGAAGAGGAGGAGGAGGAGAAGAAAGAAGAAGAGGAGGAGGAAGAGGAGGAGGAGTATGGGGAGGGGCAGGGATTGGGGAAGGAGTATCTTCAAGATTACTTGAGGGTGGAAGGAATGGCGAGGTGAAGGTCATAAAACTCCACATTTAGAGAGAGAAAAAATGAGAGAAAGAGAGAGCAATCAAGTAAGCAAACTTGTAATTCGCCTCGGGATGACACTCCTTCTCAAGCAGCGAGTGTAACAAACAGCCTGTTCGTGATGCCAGTACTGGGACATTAGACAGCCTCGTCCCGAAGAGTATGTCATTCTGTTGGTGGTAAACAGCTGCAACTTGGTTTCCATTTGTTATGATTTGGTGAAGACTTGTGTCCCAGATGTTACTGCCGAGTGGTCGGCTGGCAGCTCTCAGATGTTGCCGAATTGCAAGTTTTCGTTCTTTCTTCCTTTTTTATCGTCTTGTTAACATTGACAATGGTTCCAACCCAAGGCAGCATATCTCTGAAGTCTCCGCCAATTTATGATGGACGGGCTACGAGGATAAGAGGAGGGTCTCTGTCGATCCTGGATTAGGTCGCCAGGCACCCAGAAAGGGAAGTAGTCCTGAATGTCACAGGGTGTAGAGGGACTCCAATAAAAGAGAAATAGTGTCCACATGGATCGGTGGTACAATGATGCTGAAGGGGCTTCTTGATGTATTTTTAGGAGTCTCAGGGAGTGCATGTGATGCAAGTGCGATCTAGGATTACCCTGAGTACCTCAAAAGGATTGTACAGCAGGTTTATATAGCGCACTTTGGGAAGAAAGCAACAAGTTAGGATCGGGAAAGTGGTGAAGTCTCTCTGCGAGTGCCTGCAACCCCGCGAACGGGGGAGGGTGTGTTTATTTCGAGGAGGGGAAAGGGAGGAGGAGGGGGGAAGGAAGCGTTCTGAGGTCGTCGCCACGCATGCGCGAGACCGTACGCAGGAGGGGGCTCTGGGCTGTGCGATATTCGGCAGTGCTGCGGGAGAGTGTTCGGTGTGCGTTCGGTCCTGGCTGGGGTGTGTGTGTGTGTGTGTGTGAGTGCGCGCACGCGCGCCTGCACGTCTACCACTACGGTAGCGCGGGGTGTTACGTTGTCACGGCCGCGGTTGGGGGTCGGGATCGGGGTGAGAGCTTGTTCAGTGAGGGTATGTGTTATGGGGAAAAGGTCCCACGTGAAGATAAGCGAAACTATAGTGTGTGTACTGCAGTGCGCTCGTCATGGGCAAGTTCGTGAATCTGGTACTCGCTTCGGGTTCCATTACGCCCTTTGGTGAGTCCCAGCAGGCAACGGGCTGGTGACACGGGTACTTCGTCAAGGACGGAAATACGAAGGACCCACAGGAGGAGGAGGAGGAGGAGGAGGAAGAGGAGGCGATCTATTTGTTTATAACGAGGTGGCGTGCAAACAGGGCTTAACAGTCCAAATATATTAAAGTCCAAAAGCATCGATTAAACAAACGTGTTACAAAGGTGCTCGTCTGTCTGTCCGTCTGAATCTTGATGAACAAGTGGCCGCCTCTAAGAGAAGCTTGTTCCCTTTATCTACGGACACACCCACCAACCGACCGACTGACTGACTGACTGACTGACTGACTGCGCCTATGGAAGTTCAACGAGTGGTGCATTGTCTTGCAAAGTCGCTGGTGGCATTGATCCCCCCAATCATATTGCTTGTGTGTGTGTGTATTCACTTGGTCTTTGGATCACGTGTTGGACTCGTGATCGATAGCTATTTCCCTCCTGGAAGAGAGCTCAGAGCTCGTAAGTCCGATCTATGGGTAATGCTATGACCTTGCACACACACACACCCCAACTCCCCGCCCACGAGAGTTGGAGTAACACCCCTCAGCGCTGCGATACTGATATTATTTCAGCCCCGGGCGAGAGTCGAACCCGGACCTCCGTAGTGGCAGGCCAGAGCTCTAACCACAGCGCCATGAGAGGTGTGTGTGTGTGTGTGTGTGTGTGTGTGTGTGTGTGTGTGTGTGTGTGTGTGTGTGTGTGTGTGTGTGTGTGTGTGTGTGTGTGTGTGTGTGTGTGTGTATGTATGTGTAATTGTGTATGTGTGTGTAATTGTGTATGTGTGCGTGTGTGTGTGTGTGTGCGTGTGTGTGTGTGTGTGTGTGTGTGTGTGTGTGTGTGTGTGTGTGTGTGTGTGTTTGTGTGTGCATGTGTGTGTGTATACGTGTGTGTGTGTGTGTGTGTGTGTGTGTGTGTGTGTGTGTGTGTGTGTGTGTGTGTGTGTGTGTGTGTGTGTGTGTGTGTGTGCGTGTGTGTGTGTGTGTGTGTTTGTGTGTGCATGTGTGTGTGTATACGTGTGTGTGTGTGTGTGTGTACGTAATTCAACATTATCTTGGATTACATGTTGGACTCATGATCGACAGGTATTAACCTTCCGTATGAGAGCTCAGAGTTCATGTATGACCAACCTATGGGTAATGCTGTGACCTTATACACACACCCAACTCCCTTTCCACAAGAATTGGAGTAACGGCTCATAGCGCAGCGATACTGAAATTATTTTAGCCCTGGGTGGAATTTGAACTCGGACCGCTGGAGTAGAGATTGTGAACGCTACCACTGCACCGTCGAGCCGTGCGTGCATACGTGTGTGTATTTTTGTGTGCGTGCGCTAGTGCGTGCGTGTTCATGAGTACGTGCGTTTGAATTACGGCGTCAATGTCGTACATTTCTTCAACAGAAGAACGTCTACGTTAGGGGTTCTCAACCTTTTCCCGTTACGTACCCCGCGAGTCATCAGACCATCGACCCGTACCCCTATGAATCTGACACAGAATATAAAAGTGATATATTATGACTAGATATATAATGGTACCGTAATGGATATCAATTGGTTCAAATTGTAACGGCTTTATTCATCATTTAACCATTAGCATAAAAAAACACTGTAAAGTGATACTACATATGCAGTAGTGAAACTAGTTATTTTCGTTAGTCATCTAAGTACCCCTCTAAACCGTCCCGCGAATCTCGGGTTGAGAACCCCTGCTATGCGTTATACAGATAGACGGGCTGACCCGTGCCTCGTCCTGTTCCTAAGGGTATGGAACCCCACTCCCTCCCGTCCCGTTTCTCCTCACCTCACCATGTAACAATCGGCACATGTCCACTTGGCACTCGTTCGTTAATCGAGAAATCCCTTTTCCAGCCTTCAGTGTCCAGAGAGACCCTTTCTCTGAGCTGTCGTCAGCCAGAAAAAAATTCTTAAGACTGACACTGGGATTCAGTGGATTAGAGAAAACAGAGAGAAGAGGTCGTCCTCAAGCAGGACACGGAGGAAAAGCGCAACAGCCTCAAGCTCGCAGAGACCCCCGAGGGAGGAGGATGTGGTTGGGGACTGTGACCTTGACATGACCTCCTTCACAAGGAAACATCGGCACAGGTTCCTCCTGCCGTAGGGGCTCCGATGGCCTGCCTGTGCGGAGGCGAAGGCGGGGGTGTTGGTGAATGGGCGCGCTCCCTTGTCGAGCTCCCAAGGGAGCTGGTCACTTGGAGGAGGACGTCCCGAACCTACTACTGGAGCCCGAACACCTCGTACAGTCCCAACTCTCCCCACTCCCTCGGTCTCTCCTTCAAGACGCGATGGAGCGAGCTGGAGAACCAGGTGGCTATTCGGTCCCAGCTGGCGGGGACAGGGGCATTGGTGACCCCAGTGCCCCCCGAACTCTACTCCTGCTACCTGGAGGCCACGGCAGGCCGAGGAGGAGGAGCTGGACCACAACCGCATGACACGACTTCCTCCTGCTCCTCAGCCACATTTTCCTCAGGAATCTCCTCCTGGCGTGGAGGAGAGGAGCCCGGAACCACGTGGCGTTCAAGATCGTCGTCTTCCTCCAGGGGGTCGTTGTGGGGCGCCAGGGCCCGCTCGCCGAGCATCGAGGATGACATGCCCCGGGGTACCCGCCGGAAGACAAGCCCTGGCAACGGCCTCCGACGCGGGAAAAGGCACAGGTCGGCGGACCCTCGAAGCATCGTCTACCGGACCCCATTAGCCATTGGAGCCCCATCCCCCTCGCCCTCGAACTACGAAGATGAGGTTGACCTGGAAAGGACCGGACGAGCTCGCACCAAGGGGTACGATGGTGTTGCCCGCGCCCACAGCCTGGGGCGCCTCTCCCTCACAGCTCAGGATCGCCGCCCAAGACCTCCGCAGCGTCGCAAGAGGTGGCTGGCCTCTCTCGTTCAGGTGAGTTCGTTGTTCCTCCTCCTGCAGACGGTGAGGAATTTCGTTCCAGGATGCAGTCTTCACGCTTTGCCTTCGTCCTCGTCGTCTTCACGCTTCGTCTGGATATGCGCACAGGGAAGTTACACACAGACAAACGGGCAGACAGACGCTGCCACAAAAATAGATGCAAGAACATGGAGAACGGCATCGCGCGGCTGCACCCGTCGTCATTTGGCAACCGCAGCGCAATGCAACTGTGGTTACGTGTGCGCAGGACGGCAAGCTAGCCTGACACAACTCGCGCGCGGGGAGGGGGTCAGTTCCTTGATACATGCATGCATTGCAGTTTTTTAATGCATTGCATGGGATTTCTGTCAGAAGCGTGAGGAGCTTCTTGCTGCATGAAATGAACAGTTGAATGCTTGCTTTATCTGGGATTTATGCTTGATGTGCTTAACATCCCCTTTGAAAGAATATCGTTGTTTAAATGCGCACGGCATTCACAAGAACTTTGTTTTTGAAGATATAAGGTCGGGAGGGGGCAGGGGCTTCCCTCGGAGGTTCCTGTGGTTGGAGGTGGGTGGCGCACGTGATGATGTAACAGGGGTGTACGGTGGGTCTAAGGCAATGGTTCCTAACCTTTTCTGGCTTGAGGCACCCTTGCTAAGCCTTTCAGAAGTCCCCGGTACCCTTATTAGAAAATCTAAATTCTAGTTTGTCAGTATTTTGTTGATTCAACATCAATGTAACAAAATTTTGTCCCTGGATAATATGAAAATACTCATCTTTACACTGATGCTGCTTTAAGGAACAAAAATGGATGACAGTCGGTAATACGAAAATTATTTTTGCCCTGAATTTTGGCGGCACCATTAGTTGATCTCACGGTGCTCTTTGGTGCCGCGGCACATCGGTTGGGAACCACTGGTCTCGGGGTTTTGAGGCCCACAGGAAACGTACCTACCTCCGGTGTGTGTGTGTGTGTGTGTGTGTGTGTGTGTGAGTGTGTGTGTGTGTGTGTGTGTGTGTGTGTGTGTGTGTGTGTGTGTGTGTGTGTGTGTGTGTGTGTCTGTGTGTGTGTGTGTGTGTGTGTGTGTGTGTGTGTGTGTGTGTGTGTGTGTGTGTGTGCGTGCGCGCCTGTGGGGAGCACTGGGGCTGG
Source organism: Oratosquilla oratoria (assembly GCF_046742065.1). Classification (NCBI taxonomy): domain Eukaryota; kingdom Metazoa; phylum Arthropoda; class Malacostraca; order Stomatopoda; family Squillidae; genus Oratosquilla; species Oratosquilla oratoria. The sequence goes on from NC_134782.1 coordinate 8,905,209, forward strand.
GCGGGAGCATTATGATCCACACCACACGGTTGATCGAAGGGGACAGTGTTTAAGGCACAGTGCCACAGAGTTCGAGAACCGTCGATCTTCAAGTTCCTTATCATTCTCTCCTAGGCAAGTCACCCTCCTCCACCCACACGCCCTTGATGAAGAGACCGTAACCATGGCCTCGGCGTCTTTATGCTCTCTTTCGAATTTGTTCCTTTGGTGGAGAGGAGGGTAGAGAGACACGGGGAATGACACACGGGTAAGGAAGAGTTGGCGAGTAGTGGAGCATTTGTGCATTTGTGGACAAATGACTACTTGTCCGCAAATGCACAAATCCGTCGCAACGCAGACACACGCACGCCCACACGCACGCAATATACACACAATACCCACACAACACACACACAACACACACACAACACACACACAACACACACACAACACACACACACACACACACACACACACACACACACACACACACACACACACACACACACACACACACACACACACACACACACACACACACACACACACACACACACACACACACACACACACACACACACACACACACACACACACACACACACACACACACACACACACACACACACACACACACACACGTACGTTAAAAAGCAATTCAACAATCGAGGAGAATTTGAGATAAGCAAAAACAGATTCGCTCTTGCTCCTTAATAAGAGGCCCGAAAGCAGCAATTATCTCTTATTCCCACTCGAGCGCATTCCTGCGCGAAGCCTCTCGTGAAAGTCTTCTGTATCGCCGCGCCGCGCCGCGCCGCCGTGGATGATAGAGCACGACTTTCCGGCCTTCGGGGCGAATTGTTGTTGTGGGTTTCCGCGCCGTGGCGGCGACGGCGGCCTGCCTGTCTGCTGTGGCTCTTGCGTGATTGGCCCCCTTTGCTGGTGAAGGGGTAGAATACGGCCGAATAAGATAGCTTTGCGGTGTTTGGTCAACTTACAGAAAGTTACTCCCCGCCCCCCTAATCATCCAGCACGGACGGGGATCGTTCCGGAACCAGCACCTCCATCTTGGGTAGATCGTTTTCTATGAACTCTGTGGTAGAGGTTTGCACGCATGCTTAAGGTAATGGTAGAAAGAATAGAAAGGAAGTAAACATGAAGGACCAACAAATTGCGCTCCAGAAACCGTAAGAGAAACATGCCAAGTCCCTAGTTCTCAGATTCACCTCTCTCTTCACTTTTCATAGACTTAAAGACCGTCTATCCCAAGGTTCCTCTAATGTTATCGGCGCTTACCACCTCTCGGAGTGCTACCAGGAATAACAAAACACCATGGATGTATAAAAAGTATATATATAAACTTTATAGGAAAGACTTTCCCTATGGGTGATCTGGAAGGTGAGGAGGGAAAGGAGGAAGGAAAAGCGGAACTGAGGGAAGGGAAGAAGAAGAAAAAGAAGGAAGGGGAAGGGTTTGCATAACTTGTCACCCATGGTCTGGCTGGGTACCCGGAGGCCTGCAACTTTTTTTTTTCTTCCGTGCCGTGCCGTTCCGTGTCGTGCCGTGCCGTGCTGTGCTGTTGGTCTCGTTCCTGAGGCTGAGGTGAACACTTCCGGGAACCCTTCGCCTTGCGGTTACCCCTTTTGGAGGAGCGGAGCGGAATGGAAACAAGAGGAGAGGGCTAGAGTGAAGACGAGAGGAGTTATCGTGGAATGGAGTGGAGAGGGCTAGAGTGGAGAAGACTAGATTGTGGAGAGGGCTAGAGTGGAGAGGGGCTTAGAGTGGAGAGGGCTAGAGTGGAGAGGTGCTAGAGTGGAGGGGGGCTAGAGTGGAGAACGACTAGATTGGGGAGGGGGTAGCGTGGAGGGGGGCTAGACTGGGACGAGGGTGGAACGGGAAGGGGTGGAACGGGGGAGGGGTGGAACGGGGAGGGGTGGAACGGGGAGGGGTGGAACGGGGAGGGGTGGAACGGGGAGGGGTGGAACGGGGAGGGGTGGAGCGGGGTGAGGTTGGCTTATGGGTGTTCTATGGTGGCTCTGGGTGGGGAGAGTCCCGGGGCTAGAGTGGAGGTGGGGTTTCGGCAGTGGGGTGGGTCGGGCGGCTCTGGTTGGGGAGGTGGCTGTGGTAGCCGTTGGGAGTTGGTAGTGGGTGATGGTCGGCGGGGAGGGGTGAGTTGGTTTTGTGATGCCTGGTAACAGATTACCTTCTAGGGGTCGTGAACGGTGTGTTGGGGGGGTGTGGTGTAGGAACGGTTTGGAGGCGTGGTAGGTGGGTAGTTGAGGTTTGGTTGAGCTATATCGTTCGGGGGGTGGGGGGGAGGGTGTATGCACGGGTTATGGGTGGGTGGGTAGGGGGGGTCGGGTAGTTAATGGGAGGCTAGTCAGGGAGGGTGAAGTTTGTGGAGGATTAGGAGCGGGTTGGGGTGGGGGTGGTCGGGTGGGGCTTTTTGCGGGTACTTAGGGATTGGTGCGATGTGTTGCGGTTGTGACTGGTATCAGGGGCAGGCGGGTTGGTGTGGTGAGGATGTGTAATGGGCGTGGGAGGTGGGATCGGGGGTGGTAGTGGGGCAGGTTTGTGGGTGGTTTTGGGGCGCGTGCCCCATCTGTATGGGGGGGGCGGCGTGGTAGATGGTGCCGGGGGTCGACGGGGGGGTTGTGGTGCACGTATGGGGGAGGCGCGGGGGGGGGGTTATGTGGATTGGGGGGATGGTGCTTGTTGGGGGGCTCTGGGTGAGGTTAGGGAAGGGGGGGATGGAGTGGAGGTGTTGGTTCTTGCGTGGATGGGGAGGGGGGTTGTTGAGGGGGGGGGGGGGGGGGGTGGTTAGGTTGGAGGTGGGGGCGATGGTTTCGGGGCTGTGCTTGGAGGGCCGGAGGGAAGGGGGGTTGGGGGAGAGGCGGGTATGGTCGAGGGCCGCTGTGGGGCGAACGATGGGGTACAGGGGGGTCGCGCGGGGCGGCAGTGAAATAGGCTGATACCAGTCGGGTGGGGGTAAGGGTTGGTATGTGGGGTGGGGTTGGGCGAGGGGAGGAGCCGGGGCGGGTAGGGGTGGCGGTTTGTTTTTGAAGTGGGGTCGTGTTTTGCTTTTGTCGTGGTTTGTTCTCCGTTTGGATTAGGGGTTTTTTTGTGGATATATCTTTTGTGTGTTTGTTGTGCTTGGAGGGAAAAGGAAAAAGGAAAACAAAAGGGGGATTTTTTTTTGGCGATACCAGGCCTCTACCGAATAAGGGCCATCGGTATGTGTGTGTATTGAGGGGGGCTGTAGTGACAAAGAAATGAATTAAACATCCCTCGTGGCGACAGTCAGAGAAAAAGGGAGAAGTGCCAACCTGGTGCGGAAGGACCTGAAAGGAGTAAGTGTAGAGGTACACACGAGGCATATCTAAGATGGTTAACATTGCCTGACGAGACACGGAAGAAAAAAGGAATTCCGGTGAAACCTCGACTCGTAGCGGAAGAAGGAGGAGGAAGAGGAGAAAGGAGAGGAGGAGGAGGAGGAGAAGGAATGGCTCCTGCAGGAGGTTGGGAGGAGAGTGCCACTTCCCTTCCTACGTGCACAAGTGGGCGCCACCCCCTTCTACCCGCGGGGGAAGGGGAAGGCACCCTGCCCTGCCCCGCCCCGCCCCCGCCCCGCCCGACCACCGTCACACGAACGAACGCGTCTCTCGGGTCGCGGGCAGAAGTCGGGTTAAGGGGCGGTCGACATTTTTTTTTTTTTTCCTCCGTATTTCGAAGAGCGGGAGAAAAGCACAAAGGGAACAAGGATGATAAGCCTTTTGCGAAAGACAACTTGGAAAAAGGATGAGGTCAATCACACATTCGGTG
>NC_134782.1:8919009-8939009 GCF_046742065.1 Oratosquilla oratoria
CACACAACCATGCAGTTTTTCCTTGCCTGTACGGTTTCCGCGTGGTTCAAACCACCATTGTGAACAGGGTTCGAGTCTCGGTCGGTCAAATTTCCAACATTTTATGAACGGCAAAGCTGAATGTAGTAGCGACGATTCTGTCTGTTCTTCTAGAACATTCGGCAGGTTTGTGGATGTACTGTCCAGTTGCCGAGTCTCCCCACCATCACATTCGCCCATCTCGCCGGATCAGTCCGCAAACGCGGGACTCGTCCTCCTCCAACCTCCAGTTCTTCGGGGGTACCGCCACCTCCAACATTTTTTTTAGTCGCAAAATCCCAATGACAAACTATTTTGTTTCCTCAACAATTTACATAAAATGTTATTTGATATGCTGGATGAAAATAATTCCCCTCCAGCATATCAGATTACCTCCCGAAAGCTACGGGCTGCAAATTTGCTCCAACAATCGGAGTAAAAATAGCCGAGTGTGGTAACACCTTCACCTAAGAGTTCCCTTACTCCCCCACCCCCACTCACCGACGCTCTCGTTCTCCACGATTGTCGCTAACGACCTCTGTTTGTTTGTCCGCAGGGTGATTTGGTGTGGTTCGACCCCGGCCTCGGGTATGTGCTCCCGGGTGAGGTCGTCGAGTACCACCGGGCGGGACAGGTCATCACCGTCCATGCCCTCATCGGAGGCAAGGTGAGTCAAGTGTACACGGAAGCGCGGCGAAGAACGGCGCCCTTTCTTACTTTCTTCCTTTTGTCTTCTTCCTCCTCCCGCCTACTTTCTCCTTCTCTTCCTCTTTCTCCTTCTTCTTGGGTCCTTCTCTTTCTTCTCCCTTTTCTCTTTCTTTTTCTCCTTTTTCTCTTTCTCCTTTTTCTTTCTTTTTCTCCTGCTTCTTCTCCTCCTCCTCCTCTTGTATCTTCTTCTCCTCCTCTTCCTCCCTTTTCTTCCTCTTCTTTTTTCTTCTTCTTTTCCTTCTTTCTTTTCCTTCTTTTTTCTTCTTTCTTCTTTTTTTTTCTTTTTTTTCTCCTTTTTTTCTTCCTCTTCTTACTCTTCCTCTTCTTCTTCCTCTTCTTTTTCTTCTTTTTCCTCTTCCTTTTCTTCCTCTTCTTCCCCTTCTTCCTCTTCTTCCTCCACTTCTTCCTCCTCTTTTTCCTCCACTTCTTCCTCCTCTTCCTCTTCTTCTTCTTCTTCTTTTTCTTTTTCTTCCTCTTCCTCTTCCTCTTCTTCTTTTTCTTCTTTTTCTTTTTCTTCCTCTTCCTCTTCCTTCTTTTCCTCCTCTTCCTCCTCTTTCTCCTCTTCCTCTTCTCTTTCTCTTCTCTCTTCCTCTTCATCTTCTCTTCCTCTTCCTCTTCTCTCTTCCTCTTCCTCTTCTTTCTTCCTCTTCCTCTTCCTCTTCTCTTCCTCTTTTTTGCTTTTTTCCTCATTTTTCCTCATTTCTTTTTCTTTTTTCTTTTTCTCTTTTTTTTTATTTATCTTATTTTTTCTTGTTTCATTTATTTTTATTTTTCAATATTTTTTCCTCTTAATTTTACTTACTTTTCTCCTATTTCCTACTTCATTTTCTTCTTTTTTTCTTCATTTTCTTTTTCATTCTCTTCTATTTTCTTTCTTCAGATTTTACTTAATTTTCTTCTTTTTCTTTTCCTCGTCCTCCTTTTCATCGAAGGGGGCGTTGTTGTAGTTTTTAGTTGACCTTTATATAATAATATTGTTTTGACAAATTTACGTATTGTCTTGTTTATTATTTTATTTTCTGTCAATAAACCATACTCATTAACTCCCTATTTGCTATTTTTTTCTGTATTGCATGGAAAAACTATTGTTCGGTGAGTTTTCGTCTACATGCATACTCTAATCATGGATATTATTCGGTTGCAATAAGAATATCCAGTCAGATGAGATCATTTTCCTTCTACTGGAACCATGGAACTCTGTGCTATCTGGAGCATCATTGGGTTGTCGGTGATTAGTTTCCCGCCTATCACCCTCCGACTAGCTACACCATTCCACTTCCTCTCCACAAGGTGTGTCGTACATAAACACCATCTCACGGGCTCAAACAAAGCCCGTGGGAGTGACATATCACTCAAAAAAAAAAAAAAAAAAAAAAAAAAAAATAATAATAATAATAATGATAATGATAATAAATAATCCCCCCACATCCCCCACTGGTTCCTCGCCAGTGAGGAGGGTGTGTTATGCTGAGCACCCAGATGGAAGAAAAACGAGGCCGTCCGGAGAGTTGATCTCTGAGGTGTCTGATGAAATATTGGATTTGTTGGTCTAGTAGGGAGTGTTTGTTTTGGACCTTGTGTGTATTTTTTTTATGAATGTGGTGTAGGCTGTGTCATGTGATGTTGATATCTCGGGTGTCTGATGAAATATTGGATTTGTTGAACTAGTAAGGAGTGTTTGTTTTGAATCTTGTGTGTAGTTTTTTTATGGATGTGATGTAGGTTGTCATGTGATGCTAATATCTCGGGTGTCTGATGAAATATTGGATTTGTTGGTCTAGTAAGGAGTGTTTGTTTTGGACTCTGTGTATGCATATTTTTTTTATTGATGTGGTGTGGGTTGTTGTGGGTAGAGCTGTTGTCAATATTGAATCATAATGCTACCGGGGGCTGTGCTTGTGTCATGTGATGTTAACAGAAATTCATCTCTTGCCTCACGGTTTACAAAACGTTGTAGAGAAGTTAGAAAGAATTGTGATTTAGCTCTAGTTTGTGGAAAAAATAATGAAGGTAAGATTGCTAACATTCTAAAGCCAGTTTTACGGTCTTTGATTTATTCGATTCCAGTTGCTCTAATGGATTGCCGCTGCTTGCCTCGTCTTGTAGTTTTGCTCGTTCATGGTAGTGTCTTTCTCCATAAGCTGGTTTCATGTCTTTGATAATGGTGTTCTGGTTTGCGAACAATCACGTTTTTTTTCTTTTAGCTTCTCAGTGGCCATTTCTGCCCTCGATATATCTCGCATAGTCGCAACGTTTTCTCGTTAATCAAATTGTCCTACGAAGTAAGCCAAATCGCAAACTGAGACGCAGGCGGCACAGGTGACACAGCATAGAGTAAAAGCATATTTTTTGTTGAATGGAAGTACACATTGAACTTCTCTTTCGCTTGAAATGCTTAGGTAGTATATCTAGAAATATTTCAGTTGAGAGAGAGAAGTTCAAGTTGTACTTCAATTCAGCAATAGGGAGTCTGCCTTTGCTCTGTGCTGCGACGGCTGTGTCGCCTGCGTCGCCTGCGCTGCGTTGCCTGCGTCTCTGTTTGCGCTTAGGCTAAAAGTTTGCCTGTTCATACACGAGGGCTTTAGGCTCTGGGGGGAATGGGGAAGGCGTGCGCCGTCGCTGTTTTGCGGCGAATTTTTCCTAGATGGTTTTTGATCGTCCCAAGTTGCTCATTTCCTATATCATGCCAGCTTGTTTACAGACGGTCGAAGTTGGCTTTGCCGCTGCTAACTGTCCATGATGAACTAATGGAATGTATATGAAAATGAAAGATATACATAGAAAAGACAAAAATTCCTCAGATGACCAGTAAGTACCCTGAACTGACGTCTTAAGTGTGCAAATCCTGCGCAAGTTGGTTGAAGACGTCTTCAGATCCGAACAAGGCAACTTGACGGCACGCGCACATTCCGTCTAATTCCACATGAACTAATTTTGTTTCACCTAGATTTTAGTTGATGACAAGCCACAACCCATCTCTCATTAGTAATCTGCTTTCAGGCCCAGGTGTTCACACTCACCAATTTGTCATCGGTGCGGCGCCGAGAGGATCTTGGAGCCAATGGCGTCGAGGACATGGTCAGCTTATCGTGAGTATTCAACCCCGTTTTTTTATCTGTATCTACAAAATTGTGAATTGAATGGTTTATCAGAGATTCTTTCAATTTTATTCTTTTTTATTAACACTGAAATAACTTGAGCTGTTTCTAATCAATCTTAGTCTTCATTGCATGAGAGGCGTCACATGTATTCACACAAGTTACCACTGGATTAAATTTATCCCTGTAGAACACAAAACTGGCAATCAGACACGCACACGCACGCGCGTGCTGTCACTGTTCCCACCAGAGGAACCTAAGTGACAGTAAAACCGTGATTGGGTGGAGCGACATGGCATGGGTGCACGTCGTCACGGTACCAAAACCTTTTGAGCGACTGATGGCGCTTGGGGTGGGTGGATGGGAGGGCGGCACAATGTACCCCTATTGACTCCAGGTGCGCCCGACGTTGCGTTGCGGCGGTAAACAGAAGAATGCCTTCACTCACCGTAAGGCTGCTAGACAATAGGGCGACCTAGTGACCCCCTGTGTCTGTTGAGGTTGGACGCTCCTACTCCCTGGGTGAAGTGGTGCTCGTGTGGAAATACCACGCTCGGAACTGGAGTAGTTCTGCCCTGCCCTGCCCTGCCCTGCCCTGCCCTGCCCTGCCCTGCCCTGCCCTGCCCTGCTCTGCTCTGACCTTACCTGACCTGTCGTGCACACTCCTAGGTGCCTAGTCTGGGGGTGGTTCTTGTGGTGGACCCCATCTAAGGACATTGAAAGGTGAAGCTGAGCGCAGAGTACTCGGGGAGTGAGTGCAAGACAAATAGGGGCTTCAAGTTCATAAAGAAAGCGAGGTTTTACGAGACCATCTACATCGCCTGCCTTTCAACAGTAGTTTGTTCAGTTGAACTCAACGAAGCTTTTATAGAGGTAGAAGATGTTACACTAATCAGCCATTTCTTGGCAAAGGCCATACGTGAAGCAGAAAAAAAAGCGGGGTAACTACAAACACATCAGTTATATTTGTAATGTTTGTTTAGTCCGTTGGATACGTTCCGGTCGTTAAATCCGTTACATTCGTTAAATGGTCCATATCTGTTACATCCGTTGCAATGCACACTTGGCAGTTTCCCCTTGAAGGACCCCACTTAACGCACATATGCACAGGAAAAGAATTGTATCTCAGAGACCAGACAAAGGCTTGTTAGCTTCTGCAAATGGTCCTCGTCAGGCAAAAGACATCATCATTTTTTCGTTTCGACAGTTAGAGCGCACATTCAATTTTCTTTTTTTGTTTTTCGCTCACCAGCCGTCGTGACCTTACTCTGCCTCTCGACCGGCAATCGCCTCGTTGTGCCTCTTTTGGGCACATGACCTCGTATGACATGGCGGGGCAAACCGTCACACTGAGGACAAGGGCTCACAAAGTGTTAATTTTCTTCTTCCGTTTTATTTTTCTTATTATTATTCTGCCTATTATTATTTTTCTTCCAGTTCTTGTGCTGATTTTTATTCATTAGACGCTGCTTACTTCTTAAACAAAATAATCTGACCAAATGCTCAACAACTAAGAGACGCGTGTGTGACAACGATGCAAAAGTCAAGACTTGCCCTGGACTCGGGGGTGGGGATCGCAACCATGGGGGGTGGGGGGGAGTGGGAGTGGGAGGAGAGATTTAGGATTTCCGTGCTGGGAAGAGAGAGACGGAACAGACATTCTGTTTATGAATTAAATTTCTGCAGATTCTGCAGTCTATATGATTTACAGAATATTACACTTTTATAAACGTGACATACTAACGCTAGGGATAAGTATTTCTCTCCCAGTAAGGGGGGTTTGGGGGTTGGGGAGGAATGGCAATCTGACGTATGGAAAAAAGTGTGGTTGCACAAGGTGATCGAAAAAAAAAGAATGAATAAATAGATAAATAAATAAATAAATAAATAGAAATAAAAAATTAAATCTCTGTTACACTTGAATATGCAACACTGAAGGCTAGTTACTTTTGTGTGTTGGTTATGTTTCTCCCCAGCAACTGGGGCTGGGTGCGGGGAAGGATTGGCAATCTGTGATATGTTAAAAGGGGTGCTCGTTCAACATGATCCACAAAGAAATATATAGATAAATGCATAAATAAACAGATAAATAGATAAATAAGAATAGAAATGAAAAGCCTATGTTAAACAAGAACACTCAACACTAAACGTTGGTGTTACTTTTGTGAGTGAATAAACGATGCGAGATATCAACATTCGTAAGAATCGGTCATTGAAATTAAAAGAATGAAAAATTCCTCGTACCAGTGGAACCCAATGATATCCTTTGCCTGATAAGGGACTTCCCGTTGCCCATCAACACAAGAATGCCTAAAACCTTGTCTTCTTTCTTTGCAGAGATCTTAACGAGGCGTCGCTACTATGGAACCTGAAAATCAGATACGACAAGGAAATGATATATGTAAGTAGACGGATTCGGTCACTTGTTTTCGGGGACCAGGACGCTTGTGTTCTCTTGGGGGGAGGGGGAGGGGAGAGCGGGATAAGGGGAAGAAGAGGGGGACGGGGGAGAAAGGGTGATGGGGAAGGGGAGAGGGAAAGATGGGCTTTGCCAGACTTTGGGGGGTATGGGGAGGTTATGCCTCTTGTGATCTGGATCGACAGAGACCCAGTTTTGCCCCCTCTCCACTTCCACCAACTCTGTTCTCTGAGCTGGCCATCTTTTATTTTTCAGTTGTTTATCATTGTTTTGACTCGTTTTATTTCCTATTTCTATGTATTCATTTACTTTTTTCTCTTTATTTTTTATCTAAGAATTATTCATATATTCATTTATTTTTGTATTTATTTATTCATTTAATTCTTTATCTATTTATTAGTTTATCTATATTTTTTACTATATCATCTACTCGTTCATTTACTGTGTGTGTGTGTGTGTGTGTGTGTGTGTGTGTGTGTGTGTGTGTGTGTGTGTGTGTGTGTGTGTGTGTGCGTATGCGATATATATAATATATTCCTTCATCTTTGCCATGTGTATCTATCCGTACATTCGTTTATATATTCATTTATTTATTAATTCATTTCTTCATCATTTATAAATTTATATTCTTACTTGTTTTATTGCATTTCCCTTCAGACGTACACCGGTAGTATCCTGATAGCGGTGAACCCGTACCGCATGTTCGACATCTATGGCCTCGATATGGTCAAGCGCTACGAGGGACAAATCCTCGGCACACTCCCACCGTAAGTACGCGCGAGTAGAGCAGGGAGGTGAGAGGGTAAGGACTCGCCAAGGTGGCGCACTCTTTAGGTTCCTCATTCTTTTTCTTTTTATTCTATCTAAAAGAGGGCAGTTTGATCCTTCTGTGGAAGGATCGGCTTGGGCCAAAAACAAGGCTTTGATTGTGGGAAAGGAAGGAAAGATCTAAGGTGTGCGTCATCGGCACAGAACCCTTGACGAAGGGATTCCATTTGGGCGTGGTTCGCCTGTGGCTGGCTGGCTATCGCCGGCTCTCTAGGTTCTGCCGCTGCGGAGTTCCCGTTCAAGGGGTTTCTGAGGATGCACGCGCGTTAGAGGTCCAATCGCAGCGAGTTAGTGATCGTTGTTTTTACGGAGCTGCCTAGTGTAGGCCTTATGATCTCTTGCAGTCTCCTTCATTCTTATGTTCTTATGTTGTTCTCCTCGGCAGGCACATCTTTGCCATCGGGTCGGCGGCGTACTCGCGCATGAGCAAAGACCAAATCAACCAGTGTTGTGTCATATCCGGCGAGTCGGGAGCTGGCAAAACGGAATCCACAAAACTTATTATGCAGGTAAGTTGACCGGGGTTCTCTATTGTCCATTCATTCACTTGCTTATTTGCACTGAAGTAATGTTCTCGTAGAAATGGCTAAGGAAAAAATTAAGGAGAGCAGTGGAACGAAGGGAGAATAGTTGTTCATAGCAGATTGTATTTTTTCTTTGAGTGGAGATTAATTTCCAGTCATAGGGGAATGCTGAATGACTTGGTCAGTAGGGATGTCACTAAAACCTCTAAAATATCGACTGCATGAAACATCCAGTCCATACTCCATACTGCAGAAAAATAATAGATAAACAAATGATTAGTATTGCAGACCAAAACACATTGATTTATGGGGTAAACTAAAGACCCACGTAAATCCACTTTAGAATTAAGTAAAGATCAAATTTGGGGAAATGTTGCCCAATTCTGTTAACGGTCGTTTCCTCCACCTGCCCCTATTCCAGTATCTGGCTGCGGTGAACAAGTCGCAGAGCAACCTCATCACCGAGCAGATCTTGGAGGCGTCGCCCCTGCTCGAGTCCTTCGGCAACGCCAAAACCATAAAAAACGACAACTCTTCCCGTTTTGGCAAATACCTCGAAGTTTTCTTCAAGGCGTAAGTATACCCTCATCCACCTAATGTTCAGTAAGATTAAGGTGTCGGATCCATGAAGTACGTTGTAAGTCTGTGTGATCAAGTTGTAGCTTAAACGCCGATCAGATCAGCATCAAACAAGATACAGTACGGATGGCCAAAGAAAAATTGGGTTCAACCTTATTAATCATACATACAAGTTTGGGACATGAATCATTCGACGGGCCCAAAAGGGTATGCCCTTGGTAGATTATATCCTAATTATGGTTTCGCTCTATTATAATGGGCATGTAATAGGTGAAGGAAAAATTAAACCCGTTTTTAGTTTCTACGTATGATACATGAAAGCTCTATCCGAGACCTTCAACCTGGAGAATTGCCGGTCATAGACTACTTTCGCGGTCGCCCGTGGGTGGCTGGGTTCGAGTTATTTGCCAGGTCAGCATCCTGGTTTTACACTCAGTTACATTACATAGTGAAAGCAAGTCGTCATTGTGTCCCACGGAGGTGTAGAGATTACAACAGCAGTCAGGGAATGTCTTAACCGATTCTCGCGGGTGTATGTATATACTGTTAGTAATACATCTTATTCTACATTATAGTTGAGGAAGAGCTAGGATACACTATGCCAAAAGAGACCCGTACCTAACCTCAGGTATCTTTCTCTAGGGGAGTTATCACCGGCGCCCGCATCACTGAGTACCTGCTGGAGAAGAGTCGTATCGTGACGCAGGCCCCCGAGGAGCGCAACTATCACGTCTTCTACGAACTCCTACAGGGGCTGCCCGAGGAAGAGAAACAGAAGTACGGGTTGACCACGCCGGACAAGTACTTTTACTTGAACCAGGGCGGCAGCTGGCAGATGGAGGGTAAGGACGACGGTGAGGACCTCCAGGCGCTCCTCTCCGCCATGCAAGTTCTTGGATTTTCCTCCGAGGAGCAAGACACCATTTTCAGAATACTCGCCTCAGGTAAGATGATTTTTTCTCGAGTGTCGGCCAAAACAAATCTCAAGTGTTCTGCTTCATGGTGGAGGGATTAAGATCCTAAGTAATTTTACACCCTTTGTTCTCTAAGCGATTTCATTATTGTTGCCGGGAAGCATTACAGACACACGCACGCCCACAGTCTCAACATTGTCGATCATTAAGTCATTACCAGCACACAATTAACCTCCATTTGCCCCAATACGTCACGCGGAGGACAGAACACATCATGCGCTAATGGTCTCCTTTCCACTGAGTGCAGACATGTTTCCTCTAAGAGGTTTGTGTGTCCGACCGTTGGCGGCTTCCTGAAGGGTGTGTTGTTCCCTTGAAGCAAATGGCAAGGCAACGAAGCAAAGAGTGAAATAAGAATTTACCTCGTTTTTTATGATATATGTGGTTCTTTCTTGCAGTGTTGCACCTGGGGAACGTGTACTTCCACCGAAAGCAGTTGAGACACGGCCAGGAGGGTGTCGAGATCGGCTCCGACGCGGAGATCAAATGGGCCTCGCATCTCCTCAAGATCGACGCGCAGGGCATCAAACAGGCGCTCACGGCCAAAATTACCGTGAGTATCCACGGCGCTGTGGTTTTTCGTGTCTGCAAGCTTGTCAGTGTTTTTGGCGCGCGTTACCGGCAGAGGGAGGACATCTTGGTCCTGCGCAGGGGACGGACTCCTGTCTGAGGGCGATGTCGATAAGGCGAGACTCCCATCAGGTCGTACTTCGCCCTCGCCGCTGCACAAAATTCCCTGTCCTCAGCCAAAACAAAAGATCCACAAAGCGCACTACAGGGCTAGAGTGGTGCTTTTATTGATAATATGTGCCACTATATTACAATTTTTTTCTGGCTTACACCAGATTTATTTCATTCAGTACATGTGAGGACATAGGTTTCATTTTATCTATTCATCTAATTTTCTAATTTCTGTCGATCAATCGAGTAATTGTAAATGAATCGCTCCGGTCAACCTTTAAGACTTTTCTAAGCTAAATAAAGCTGTATGGTATTAATTAGAATAGGATCAGCAGAAGGATTATTGGGCGCGGTAGGAATCCTGTCCGGGAGATCATTAAGTTTCTGACCCAGGGCAGTGGGCGAGATGTAGGGATGACCCGTCATCCAAGGGGAGCTAAGAAAAGAGGGAAGTAGGGGTGGTGAATGGGAGTGGAGTAGATAAGGATGAAGTGGGTGGGAGTGGATTTATGCCTTTGTCTTTAGCTACCTCCCTTGTAAGGGGGAAAAAAGCTCTTTGTATATGTATGTTAATTAGATATTTTCCTTCCCGCTTCAATTGTCTCCACATTCGCTTATGCTTCCTGGCTCTACTTCGATCCATTCCACAGGAGGCGCGGAACGAGAGAGTCATGACTCCCCTCAATATCGACCAGGCGCTGGACGCCAGAGACGCCGTGGCCAAGGCCCTTTACTCGTCGCTCTTCTCGTGGCTCGTCAGGAGAATCAACCACATCATCCACAAAGGGTCCAAGAAGACACACATCTCCATCCTCGACATCTTCGGCTTCGAAGTGTTCAAGGTGAGTTGGGCTTCCTCGAGGTTTCTGCCTCCCACGGCGCGGGTCCAGAATAGAGTCCAACACCTCTCGGAGGCTGCCACTTACCCCGGCAGTCCAAGTCCATGGGGCATAGGTGACGGCCTGATAGGAACTAAGTGCCTCCTGTTAGGCCTCCTCTTTTCACATTCATTGAAATGTGCGGATTAGTAAATCAAATGAATATTTAGATAGATTTTGACAGTGGTCTCAAGTTAGGCTAGTGAAATTTAGCGACAAGTTATTTGGAAAAAATAATGAAAGGAAAGAATTTTAGTGTAATTATCACTAATGACCTTAAAACATCTTAGTATTGTGTTTCTGCCTCAGAGAGGTGTGATCTTTTGACTTAAAAATCCAGATATCACCAACTAATTCCATAGATCGATGGTCCGTCCACAATTGAAATATATTATTTCTGTAAGGTCCTCACATTTCGTTAAGGGTATTGATAAGTTGGAAAGTGGTTTTATTCAGCTGAGGAAGGGGAAACCTGCGGCAAAATAGGGACTTGGTCGATCTTGGTCGATCTGGGCTCCTCCTTCACCCAGATGAGTTCTCCTGCCGTTAGACTTTTTTTTTCTATATACAGCTGAGTTGAAAAGATTAATATTTCTCCCCATCCTAGGCGCATAAAAGAGAGAGAAAAAAGTGAGGTGGAGGAATGGCGACGGTGAGTCATAAATCACTATCACCTACATAAGGACATTAGAATAAAGGAGACTGCAAGAAGCCATATGGCCTATACTAGGTGGTCCCATGTCCATTACGACCGTATCCATAAATTTATCTAATCTCAAAAGAACCAATAGTTTCAGCGTTCACTTCGATACTAAGTCTATTTCATTCGTTAAACACTCTGTTGGTAAATTACTTCTTACTTATATCCTTATCAAATCTAAATTTGTCTAATATTAACCCATTACTACGAATCTTGTTGCTGTTATCACTTCATGGTTACTGTTAGCAAACCAATTCTTGTCTATTTCCTTCTTGAACTTAAAATTGTCTAATTAAAACCCATTACTACGTGTCCTGTCGCTGTTTTCATCACCAGCTTCTGATCATTGTTACAGGAGAACAGCTTTGAGCAGCTGTGCATCAACTATGCCAATGAGAAGTTGCAGTTCTACTTCAACAAACACATCTTCAAGCTGGAGCAACAAGAATACACAAAAGAAAAGATTGACTGGCATAGCATCGACTACCAGGTAGGTTGCGAGGGTGCTCTATAGATATAGACATTAGGGGTGAGCATTGGTTATATATGACGAGATACGAATCTGAGGGACGGTCTTAGATCCAGAAATCAGTTCAGGGAACGAGTTTCATCCTATATGGGCTCCATTTCCTGGGGGATGCAAGGTAGTTGGGAGGACTTAAGTGTTATCGGCTGCAGGTGTTCACAGACAACACCAGAGGCACGAATTGTAGAATATGAAAGCCAAGGAGGGTTGTTATTATTGTCGTTCCCTAGACTGGCCGAACAGTCTCGTCTCCCTTAGGAACGCCATGGCTGGAACGTTTTTTTTTTTTTTTTTTACAAATCCCTTATAGGGTATATATTGTGCTCTTGGCGTGCATTATTATGTACAATGCAGTTTTCCATAATTTGTTGTATAGTATGGGGTGAAGTGTTACATCCTGGACAGTTATCTGTGGTGCCGTTATCCAGCCTCTTCTGGTAACTTAGAAGGGCTGGATGGTGGCAGCACCGCAGCAATGTGTTCTTTCAGTTTGTTGATGGAGCCAAGGAGGGTTCAGTGTTCTTAGATGAAGGTCAGTCTTGTTGGGGACCAATTGTCCCGTAGGTGCACAGGGATTAGAAGGAACGCCACACGCTTCTAATAACCGAGTGCCGTTCCTGACCCCCCACGGTGCCGTCTCCCGCTGCCATGTTCATGATCACCCGCATCTTCGTCAGGAACCTGACCCCCCTGTGCTTTGCCCCCGCAGGACAACCAGCCCGTCATCGACCTCCTGGCTCGGAAGCCCGTGGGTCTCTTGCACCTCCTGGACGACGAAAGTAACTTCCCGAAGGCGAGCGACGTGTCCTACTTGGAGAAGTGCCACTACAACCACGCACTCAACGAACTCTACTCCAGGTGAGCGCTAACAAGACTATAGTCTCTATCAGTCAACTCTCACCCAAGTACCACCTCATCCTCATACTTTTTTTCTATTTCCGCGTCGAATTCTACCACTATCACTTCCTTTTCGTTATTTGTACATTTTCTTTTGTTGAATCAAAATGTACTAATGCCATGGCGGTGGTTGGCTGATTGCTTGCAGGCCGAGGATGTCCTCGATGGAGTTCGGTATCAAGCACTACGCGGGACAGGTCTGGTACAACGTGGAAGCATTCCTCGACAAGAACCGGGACACCCTCAGGAACGACGTGGTCCAGCTCCTCATTTCATCCAAACTCCGGGTGAGTAGAGACACTGATTGTCGGAACTTGGCGAAGATCGGCTTCATCGGTCCCGCTGGACATGGTTCAATTCCAGATTTCCGTGAATTGTAGTTTTTCTAAATTGTGTTATCGTATGGATCTGTAAATATCAGCCAGATATTTACTCTAGGGACTAATGTGATTTTTTTCTCTGTGATAAATCTTTATTAAGATGAAATAAGTGAGCTTTAGTTGACCACACAAGTTTTGCACTAATGACCAGACTATATCGGTCGACAAACTTCAATTAGCTCGAACATAAGGCAGTAGTTATGGTCACGAAATAATCACGTTTGTATAAAGATAGGGTGTAGTAGCTCATAAAGTGTTCTCCGATGTACAAGGTGCAATCCACGCCTGATGACCGGTCAGGCCTGGTCTTTGTGGTGTCATTTGTGTGATCGACTTACGAAATGATGCGCATGGAAACTTTGGGTCAATCTTCACCCGTTTGTGAAGGGAGAACTTAGAGAAGGGAGCTGTCAAGCCAAGTTAATCTCAAAGTTTCATCAGTAGTTATTGTCGCCCTAACCTCGACCCTTCCCTTGTTCCCCTGTGGCGTCGCCGCCAGATGTTGTCCGAGATCTTCCTGGACGTGCGGCACACCTCGGAGAGCCGCTCGCTGACCAAAGCCAACGGCCGCTTCGTCACCATGAAGCCCAGGACCCCGACGGTGGCTGCCAGGTTCAACGACTCCCTCAGCACGCTCATGGAGAGTATGGCCAAGTAAGATACAACCTCCGGCAGTGGCGGGTGAGGTCGCAGTAGCCATTGAATCATATGAAATATATGAAAATACGAGTTATATAATGATAAATGGAACAGTTATCTCACCACGTATGCACTTCATTCCTCCCCTCCCTGGTTCTACACTAACTCTCCTCTCCCTCCTGCTCTTTTTCATCAACTCTTCTTTACCTTCACTTTTTTTCTTTACTCCCCTTTCCTTCTCCCTCTGTTCCCACTTTTCGTTCTACTCGTCCCCCTCACCTTCATCCGCGTGCTCATACTTGTCGCCACCCTTCTTCGTCTGACTCGATTTCTTCCTCTTCCCGCTTCTTTTTTCGTTCTCCGCCGCCACCTCCGCAGGTGTAACCCGTGGTTCGTTCGATGCATCAAGCCCAACGGGGAGAAGGCGGCCCTCAAGTTCGACATGCCCTGCGTCCTCGAGCAGCTCCGCTACTCGGGTATGCTCGAGACCATCAAGATCCGGCAGCAGGGATACCCAGTCAGGCTCAAGTTCGTCAACTTCTCGGATCGGTACCGGTGCCTCGTACCGGGACAGGTGCCCCGGGTAAGTCCCATCGTTTATCTTCCTTATCGATCTCGCTCTGTCTTATCCTGATCTGCCTTGTGGAACCAATGACGAGTACATGTTCGTGCTGGTCCTGCAAGAGGGACGGCAGGGAGAATATCTTCCTGTCGCCCATTTTCGAAACCCGTAGACCCCTCGCCTCCATCTGTAGGTGCAGCCCAGATGGGCTGTCACTTGGTCTCTGGAGAGGGCCCGAGATCTATCAAATGCAATTGTATTCCCCCTACCTTTTCACATAAGGAGATCAGAAACCACCGATTGCTCACCTCCTCCTCCTCCTCCTCCTCCTACTATATAGGCGACAACATCTCCTCCAATAAAGGCCTGAGGACCATTGACAACTACAGTGGGGCTGCGGGTTTCCAAGAAGTGAAACTTGAGGCAACTATTTCTATTATTAATAATTAATTTGATCTTACTAATTTGCCCTACTTTATTCCATCTAATTTTATATATTCTTTTATTTTCTTTTATGTATGCTTTATGTTTACCTGTTTTATGTGATTTTATGTGGTTTTTGCTTACTTTTTATCTCGTTTTATGCACATTTATTTAATTTCGTTTCACTTCAGGGAGCGCCGGCTAAGGAGATCTGTCGCGTGGTTTTGACCCGGACGGCAGAGATACACCCGGACACCCAACGGAACGCCTACCAGTTGGGCGCCAACAAGGTGCGTGGATAGCTCCCCCCGCCGCTGGCTCTTTCTTCTTTCATTTGTTATTAGCACATACATAACACCATTTCCTCCCCTTTCTTCCATCTACCACTCTACCATATCTTACTCTTGCGTCTCACTCGTAGCCAAGATATAGGTCACTCGCATGATCTCTGCTTACATCCACTGGAGTACCCATAAGGTCGATGTCACACTGTCTGGCGCCGTCGTTGTGGCTTGTTGGCTGTAGCATATTCTCCTTACGAGTCATTAGATTCAAAAGGTTATAATAGCATTTTAATTAGCGGGAGATGGGGGTCGTTATATACAGTTCTGGCTGTCGCCAGGTAATTATATTAAGCTACTTGAACTTGCTCATAGTGTAGCCGCATCCGACGCCACCTCATAGTGTGACACCAGCAGTAGGCAGCTGGGCGGACGAGCTGCCAAAATACTATCTCCATCCTTTACCGTACCTTCCTTTACCGTACCTTCCTTTTTTACCACCACCTCTTTCAGCTAGATTAAGAGAGAAGGGAATTGGAATTTCTTGTACAACCTGCCTCTTTGCCTTCTCAACCTGTTTGAAGTCCCATGGAATTTGCAAAAGTATTTTGCTCATACTCCTCTCATTCATGAAGCCCTCCTTTGTGAGCTAAATAGTTTGTACGTCTCACCCGAAGTAATTTTCTTTTTTTACAGGTGTTTCTTCGAGAGGCGCTTGAACAGGTGCTGGAGCAAGACCGGTATAAGAAGCTCTCTCAGGCCGTGGTCACACTGCAGCGACACACCAGAGGGCTCCTGGCCCGGAACAGGTACGCAAATGGGTGTTTGGAGATCGCCCCATTTCTTCTTCCTCTTCGTCCGTGGCTTCTTGTCGACTCTCGTCGCGGCGGTTGCTTCATCCAGGAAGCGCTGTGGCGTCATCATGCCTCTTCTTACTCCCTCGACAGATCGCTTTCGTGCCCCATAGGTCACATTTTTTTTCCATTCCTATTCAACTTCACTCCTTTTCTTGGTTCAAGTACCGCCTGAGTCCTAAGCACTCCACACGACTCCAACCCTCCTCCTTTCCGGCCCTTTCCTCTCTTTTCAAACCTAAGACATCTACCACTTCCACTTCTTTTATCTGTTGGAGCAGATTTGGAGCCTGGAGCTTTCGGGAAGTAATCTGACAAGCTGGAGGAAAATGATTTTCTCCCTGCAGATCAAATGGCGTTCTATGTAAATTGTTGAGAAAACAAAATAGTTTTTCAAAGTAACTTTACGGAGGAAAATAGAGTTGGAGGTGGGCGGTACCATCGATTAATTGGAGGCTGGAGGGAAAAAATCCCAGTGTGATAACTCCTTTAGCCCGTTTCCTTTGAAAGCTAACTCTCAAAGCATCTTCCTTTTTCCTTCAGTTCTTTATCTTCTTGTTTCTAGTTTCTTTCTTGTCCACACCCATCACCCTCCCTCCTCCCTCCTCCCTCCTCCATCCTCCCTCTTCCCTGTATTTCGTTACTCGGTAGTGATGGTGACACGGTACTTCAATCCCGTTTTTGCCACACAAAATGTAAGCTTCAGTACCACGATTCTGTAAATCAGTGGTTCCCATTCTTTTTCACTCCAGTCCTCTCTTCATTTTCAACATTTGTGTGGCTTCCTTTCATTTTTCTCCCAAATCCCACCACGCCAAAAATGGAAATATATATATATATACAATAATAAAATGTTGATGAAGAGAAACCCTTTACTACAAAGTTGACAATAATAACTTCTGCCAGGACAGAGTGATTGTTATTTTAATATTATTCAGATTCTTCACGTTATATAGAAATGTGCAACTTGTAACAACAGACCATGCTCCCCCGCCCCAAAATTCGTGCTATGGCTTTCCTGGGGTCATGGGCCCCAGATTGAAAACCACTTCTGTAGATATCTCGTCATTCAAAATCGTTCTATACCACCCAACCGACCACTTCCCGAACTCCAAACCACTTTCCTTGTTCCAATTAATCTCATTGTCCACCTTCTGCTACCTGACCAGGCCACAAAATCCACCCCCAACTCTAGCCACACGTCTCAGCTTCTTTCACTCCTTCATCCCTGTGGCTGGAGGTGTGCTGTGGCTGTGGACACCCATGGCCCCGCCCACTCCCTCCTGTGTGTATTGGTGGTGCAGAATCGGTTGCTCAGAACAATAAAACCACTGTCATATTGAATAAATCCTGCATGATTCCTTTCCGGTGTACACCATGTTGGGTGACTATATCGTCATTAAAAGTGTGAGTCATCACCTAGAGCATACAGCTACATTGCTTCTAACCCAGTGCAATGGGCAGTATACAGGGATAATCCATCATCCATAAGGAGCTAAGATGAGAGGGGGGGGGAAGGGTGGTGGATGAGAGTGGAATGGATGGAAGTAGCTACGTGCCTTTGACTTGGCTACCTTCCTTAAAAGGGGAGAATGCTATTGGCATATAAAGATAGAAAAAAAAAGGACTGGGAATTATTAGACTTTTTCTCTGTTCCTTAGAAATTAACTAGGTGAATGCAGGGGCTACTCACCAGGTACTTTCCTAACGTTAAACCAGACTAACCAGAGGCTTCCCTTCTTGCTCTCCCACCAGGTACAAAGCCATGCGACGCAGTGCCATCACGGTGCAGGCGTGGACGAGACGCCACCAGTCCCGAAGCCGCTACCTCAAGCTCCGGCGAGGTGTGGTCAAGGCCCAGGCGCTTGTCAGAGGCCGCAGTACTAGGAAGAAATTCGCCAAACTCAAGGTCAGTGATTGATGCCCTCCACGCGGAACACCAGTGCGGTCACATCCACCTTCTCACCTCCCTCCCTCCCTCCCTCCCATGTGGCCAAACTGTCCTTTTTCATAGTTCCATTCCCGCGAACATACAGTTGTCGAATTGGTCTATGTAATAAAGTCTCGTCATCTTCACCTATTTAGCCCCCTCGCATACCCTATTTCGTAATGTGAGTTTAATCTGAAGCCTCTACCTTAACACAGTCTTCAAGAACAATATCTTTGGAATCCAATTTACTGACTCGCCCTTTTAAGACGTCCACGTAAGGGTGATAATTTTTTACCTTTGAAAATCGGCTTTCCCCCAGCACTCTTGTTTTGCATTGTTGATATTCCTAAGAAAATTTCTTTGATATCGCCAAATCGTAGACATTTTCCTTCTAACGCGCGCTCATGCCTCGCACATTCATATGGCATCAAGTGGCGAAACCCATTTTACGTTTTTCAGCATCACAATTACACAGGATGCTCGCTGGGAGAGCAGGTTTGAGCGTCGCTACTTGCGGCGGAGGTCATGGTGACGGCAGTTCGAACCCTGCCGCCCGCGAGTTGGACTGAGGGCCCAGTTCAATAAATTCCAAGCTACAAAGTGCTCTGTGAAGGGCACCGTTCTAGCCTCATGATAGAGGGGAGCTCGTAACGTTAAACCGAATTATTATACCCTTCAAAACACCTGATCTACTTGGATACCCCAGTCATTAACAAAATTTCTCGAGTGAAAAAAAATGTTAGTAAATAAATAAATAAATAAATAAATAAATAAATAAATAAATAAAGATATAACTACCCAACATCTTCCCTCATGAGCTGCACTAATAACCGCACATGTTTTCATTCCCCTCTGCAGGAGGAGATGGCCCGCAGGCAGAAGGTGGAGGCTGCGGCACGGCAGAGGGCGGAGCGTCAGGCGGCGGCGAACAGGGCCGAGCAGGAGCGGGTCAACCGCGCCGTGGCGGGAGTCAACCACCTCGAGGTTCCTGCCGAACTCGCCTTCATCCTCGCCAAAGCCCAAGGTAAGCAAGGTGGCGTCATTCTCAAGTAGGAATCACACGTGAGTGAGAAACTGTCGACGTTTTCTTTCTTCAATGAGCAAAGTAATTTTGGCGTATAGATAGAGAGGATGTTTGCTGGCCGAGTGGGTTAGAGCGTCACTACCTGCGAAGGAGGTCGAGATGACGGCAGTTCAAATACTGCCATCGGAGAGTTGGACCATGGGCATGGCTCATTAAATCCCACTCTACAAAGTCCCCTTTAAGGGGAACCGTCCTAGCCTCTTAATAGGAGGAGTTCGCGACGTTAAACCGAATCATCACAGATGGATAGATAGATGTATCACGCCGACGGACAGAAATGTTCGGAATCTCCCTTGTGTGAAGGTCTCTTTAGTTGTTATGTACTGGCGAGTGGATTCAACTACAGCAGTGGTTCCCAACCGGTGTGCCGCGGCACCAAAGAGTGCCGTGAGATCAACTGAGGGTGTCGCCAAAATTCAGGGCAAAAATAATTTTCGTATTACCGACTCTCTCTGTCATCCATTTTTGTTCATTAAAGCAACATCAGTGTAAAGATGAGTATTTTCATATTATCCAGGGACTAAATTTTATTACGCTGATGTTGAATCAACAAAATACTGACAAACTAGAATTTAGATCTTCTAATAAGGGTGCCGGGGAATTCTGAAAGGCTTGGCAAGGGTACTTCAAGCCAGAAAAGGTTTGGGAACCACTAGAACTACTGAACTAAAGACTAGGAAACAAGGTAAGTTATAGAATGGCTTTCGCAGGTGCGTGACGGATAATGATATAACAAACCCGCCCTATGGTGTTGCAGTCACAACTCTAGAGCCTGAGAATCCGTTTCAGAGCATTGGGTTGTCGAAACGTGCTTCTCACGAGCTGTGAAACCAAACCCTAGTTGAAGAGTATAGTCGTAACAAGTAGATATATTTTCTCGAGACATAGATCAAGAACACTAGACCACAGGAACGCCGCATGTGTTGCTCAGTCAATCACTATGATTGATGGAGACAGCCTTCTTGTGGCAATTCGTGGATCTTCGATTGCTGATGACATGCGTTCAAGCCCAGGAAA
>NC_134782.1:8954009-8956509 GCF_046742065.1 Oratosquilla oratoria
CGTTAAAGAGGACAAAAAAAGATGAAACACAAGGAGTTATAATGAAGGAAAAAACGAGACGATTGGAAACCTAGTTAGGTAGTGAAAGACTAAGAAGTGTGGAATGGAGGTGGGGGAGGGTAGGGAGACGGAGGTGGGGCAGCATCAGACCAGTAATGTGCAGAAAATAGTATTTTAATGTGTTATCATACTGAGATTATTTTCCTTCGACTGTTGAAGCAGGCTTGCAGGTTTCGGGAAAGAATGTGATGTGCTGAAGGAAAACAATTTTCCTACAACATATCAAATGACATTATGTATTTTTGTTGAGAAAATAAACTACTTTGCTATAATGATTTTCACGGCGTTAAAAAAGTTCTGGGGATTGGCAGTACCGTCGATTAATCGGAGGTCGGAGGAAATACAGCCAAGTGTGATAACTCCTTTAGGTAGGAGTTATGAACAGACAAGGAAGTAGCAGGAGTTTGGACCAGGGCGTGATGCTGGTGGGGGAAGGGGGGTTGTGGGGGATTTTTTATTTATTTTTATTTATTTATTTATTTATTTTATTTTTTTTTCGAAAATTGGGAGTGAAGTATCACCCCTACGGGCTTTGTTTGAGCTCGTGCGGTGGTGTTTATTTAATACACACCTTGTGGACAGGAGGTGGAATAGTGTAGGTTGTCAGAGGGTGATAGGGGGCGGTAGGAAAGAGAGGCTGCAGCTGTTAGAGCTGCACCCCCACTAGCCCCCGTATTGTAATAAAATGAGGGCTAGTGGGGGTGTAGAATGTGGGACAACATACCTCTACGTTCCTGAGAGTACGTCAGGCCGACAGGCTGACACACTTGACGACGGAGGCAGTGGCGACAGGAACGGCGGTCGGCAACGCGTCCGGCCGACCAGGTGAACCGGACCGCCGGCCTCAGCTTTGCCTGTCCCGGCTCGGCCCAGAACGCCGAAGAAGACGGACAAACAAAGAAGGGGCGGGACTATGCACTCATACTCGGATTCTTTAACAAACAAACAAGCAAAAACAAACAAACAAACAAGCAAACAGACAAACAAACAAAAAATTGATAAATAAATAAATTAATAAAACATAGACAAATGAATAAATAAATGATAAATTATAAATAAATAAATAGATAAAAATGAATAAATAAAATAAATTTCTCTCCAGAGTGTCATTACTCAAGTCCTGGGTGCCACGTGCGTCTCCTCCCCCTCTTCTTCCTTTCTTCTTCCTCCTTCGCTTTGTGGAAGAAAGATGGGGAGAGAGTAGCAACAGGACTGTAAGGGTGGGGGGATTGGAAGGGAAGAAAGAGGAGGGAGGAAAAAAGGTAGAAGGAAAACTAAACAATCACGAAGGAGGGGGCTTGATGGAGGAGGAAAGCAGTGGGGGTGGGGGTGGGAGTAGCTTCTGGAGGAGGAGCAGGAGGGACGAGACCCACGAAGACAAGTGGAACGGAAGGGGTCAGCTCGTATAGGGCCGCTGTGTCGACGGCCCGGCCCGCTTTATCACACACAATCGCGATCTTGTCTCGTCCCCTGACCCCGGGAGCGCCGAAGAAGACGATGGATGCCTGAGGGGGAGGATGGGGTAAAACGATGTCACAAAGAAAACAGATGTGATGTCACGTGATGTAGAGGTGGTGTGTGACGTGACGGAAGGCGTCGTGCCGCCGTGACGGAGGGTGCCTTTCATTCAGTGATGGTGAGTTTTGTAACGAATGACCTCGAAAGTAAAATCGTGTATGTATAGATGTATATACAATGCACATACACATACGACATTATTAAATATGTATATATGGAGAATATATGCAAATTATATATTTTTTTATTTTATATATATGTATATATATATATATATGTGTGTGTGTATATGTATATATATATATGTGTGTATATGTATATATATGTGTGTGTGTATATGTATATATGTGTGTGTATATGTATATATGTGTGTGTGTATATGTATATATGTGTGTGTGTGTGTGTATATGTATATATATGTGTGTATATGTATATATGTGTGTGTGTATATGTATATATGGGTGTGTGTATATGTATATATGTATATGTGTGTATATATATGATATATGTGTGTGTATATATGTATGTATGTGTGTATAATATGTATATATATATGTATATATATGTGTATATATTGTGTATATATAGATATATACATATATGTGTAGTATATATATATGTATATTGTATGTGTGTTATATATATATGTATAATATATATATTATATATATGTTGTGTGTAAATAAATATATATGTATATATGTGTGTGTATGTATATATGTATGTGTGTGTATATATGTTAATTATATGTATTTATATATATGTATATATGTGTGCATATATGTATATGTGTGTGCATATATGTATATATGTGTGTGCATATATGTATTTATGTGTGCCTATATGTATATATGTGTGTGCATATATGTATATGTGTGTGTATATATGTGTGTGTGTATATATGTATATGTGTGTGTATATA
>NC_134782.1:8961509-8966509 GCF_046742065.1 Oratosquilla oratoria
TTCCGGATGATGCCCGACTGACAGCATCTTTCTGATTACATCTGTCATCAATACCCTCTTGGCGTCGCCCTCCCGGTGAAAGCTTCTTGAGCCCCCCCCTCCCCCACTCCTGATGATATCTCCCTCTTGACAACACCCTTCTTCACAACTCCCCGGATTAAGGCAGACTTTTTCTTGCAGTCCCACCTATGGGGCATGAAGAGAGAGCCCATCAAAACTCCTTTCCTCGCGAAGGCACGGGACGCTGATTACGCAGACTCTCTGGCCGTGTTCAAGCTTATACTCAGGTTCATGAACGACCATACCCTCGCAGGTACCAGGGAGGTGGTCCTTGGAAACTACATCGCCAACAAAGTAAGTGTGAATTTCAGACTCCAAATTCGACCTCGCAAGAGTGTTTGTGTGCAATGCCAAACTAATGTTTGAAAGAGGAGACTAAAAGTGTTATTATTACCCTGGGTATACTCATCGTCACAAAGCTATAACTTCCTTCCCACTGACCACCCCACCAGGGAGTGCTGAATGAACGCATGCGAGACGAGCTCCTTTGCCAGCTGTCCAACCAGACGTGGCGAAATGACAACCTGGCCAACGCTGAGCGAGGCTGGCTCCTCATGGCTAACTGCCTCTCCGTCTTCCCGCCCACGTCGACCTTGTACAAGTACATCCTCAAGTAAGTAGGGGAGATATGTGACCTTGTTCATCTGGTAGCTGATCAAACAGCCCTTCAGATCTGTCGGTGTACCGATTTTCTCTGTTTCTCTTTCTCTCTGTTTTTCTTTCTCTCTTTCTGTTTCTCTTTCTCTCTGTTTCTCTTTCTCTTTCTCTTTCTCTTTCTCTCTCTTTCTCTCTCTCAAATTATCTAGTTCGCCCCTATCTGGAATACGGCATTCGTTTCTGGTCGTCGAACTTGAGGATGGACGTGCAGAGGCTAGAACGAGTTCAGGCACGAGCAACGAAACTTATTCCCGTCATTAGCCACATGGGCTAACAGAGGCGTCTCAAGGGTTTGGAGCTCTCTTTTCCAGAAACAAGGAGATTGCGAGAACAGTTAAAAGAGACATTCAAAATACTTCAAGGATTTGATAACATTGACTATCGACATCTCTTCAGCTTGAACGTGAATGCCACTCGCAATCGTGGGCGGATGCTCAATCGCCCTTGTTATTCTTGTGACGGTGTAGGTGACTTTTTTTACTTATAAAATCTTGTAACACTTGGAACAGACTTCCAAAGGACGCGGTAGACAGTTCCTCTGTTGAGCAGCTCAAAAGTCGATTAGATAAGGTGTTACAAACATTAGT
Source organism: Oratosquilla oratoria (assembly GCF_046742065.1). Classification (NCBI taxonomy): domain Eukaryota; kingdom Metazoa; phylum Arthropoda; class Malacostraca; order Stomatopoda; family Squillidae; genus Oratosquilla; species Oratosquilla oratoria. The sequence goes on from NC_134782.1 coordinate 8,962,814, forward strand.
GTAAGTACTAGTGTGAATCCTCAATAACTTTAAATGGTACCTCCTCGGTATGGGTTGTAAAACCTTTTGAGGTACTGAGATTCCTTGTAACTCCTTGTAACTCTTTCTCTCATTTTATCTCTCTCTCTTTCTCTTTCTTTTATCTTTCTCTTTTTCTTTCTTTTTTTCTTTCTTTCTCTTTTTCTTTCTTTCTCTTTTTCTTTCTCTTTCTCTCTCGCTCTCTCTCTCTCTCTCTCTCTCTCTCTCTCTCTCTCTCTCTCTCTCTCTCTCTCTCTCTCTCTCTCTCTCTCTCTCTCTCTCTCTCTCTCTCTCTCTCTCTCTCCCTCTCTCTCTTTCTTTCTCTTTTTTTCTTTTTCTCTTTGTCTCTCTTTTTTCCTTCTTTTTTTTTATGTGGATGTGTGTTCTGACTCACTCCTCCCCATTGGGAGGGGTCTTTTGCACATGTATATGAATATATATATATATTTTTCTTCCTGACAGATATGTATCTGACCACGGCCACGAGGGCTACTCTAGCCTGTGCCAGCGAAAGCTCTTGTCAGGTCACAAGAGATCAGCAGGCGTGGCCCGATCCTTCCCGCCCTCCGACCTCGAGTGGAAGGCTAACCGGAAGAAAGCTCGCATGGCTATCGAAGCCACATTCCCTGATGGTGCGTATCTGCTTGCCTTCTTGCATAGTTGCCCCCCTTTTTCCAGAGGGAACACCATTTCCATTCCTGAAAAATGAGAATTATTACTTACCTTACCGAAGTGCCATGTCTTTGACGTCGGCGAGCATGGAATACCATCTTTTCCGATCTTGAGCCGATCTCGTTATGTCCTGAACTTTCATTCACCCTACAACGGCCTACAATAAGATACTCGTATATGTCTCTCCATATCTACCACGAACCCTCTTTCCTTCAATCTTCCCTAGTAGGCTGACTTTTTCTATTTCTTCTGAGTGGATTACATGGCCAGGGAACGAAAGTTGTCTACTTCTGATGGTTCCTGTAAGTGATCTTTTTGTCCCGGCTCTTCTTAAAACTTCTTTATTTGTTGTACTTTCAGCCCAAGATATCCTCATCATTCTTCGAAGGTACCATATTCCTACTATTGTTAAAAAGCTGCGTTACTCTGGTCTGTAGGGTTCACTAGTAGTCTCCCTCCGCTCGTCCTCCCCCCCTCTAGGGAACATTTAATTTATGCCACCATCTTGATCATGACTCAACCTTTACAGGGAAGACGGGCGTGGGTGAAGTGGATTCGTGGACTTCGTGTGAGGAGTTCGCCTGCAACCTGCTGGAGGAGCGTGGAATCACAGAGTCCTCGGGCTGGACCGTCGCCCTGCATGAAGACGAACACTTGGTGGAACTCCCTGGCCTCGAGTACGTCCTCGACCTCGTCAGCCAGAAGGAGGTGCCGCCCAACTTCCCCACTGGGGTCAACAGCCTCCTACATTACGGTAAGCATATGGTCTTAGGGTGTAAGGTTTCGTCCATGAAGACACCATGAAGCTCATCACTTGCAGTTATGAAGTACCTTATGACTAACCTGTGATTCTTGATTATATACACGCGTTTATCTAAGTTACATTACTACCTTCTTCCTTGGTCTTGCATGTATTTCCTTAGTATCCAGTAAGAAATGTTTCACATTCTCAAGGAAGTATAGTTACTCGACTTTATAGACAGTTGTTTCACAAGATCGAACCAAGTTGAAAAATTTTGCACGAGTGCCGGTGAAACTGACGACAGCAAGCACGGCACCGGCGACACGGACGTGGCGGGGTGGCTTTGTTGTTGGTGGTGGATTGATTCGCATGATGAGAATGAGCTTCTCGCTAAAAGATCTTCCACTCCCACAGGAAAGGGACCAGAGAGGGAGAGTCCGGTCGCCATCCCGACAGTGACTGTGGACGCTGCAGACGGGGGTCCCATCGAGGAGTCGCCTCTTGTGGCACGCAGGTAGGATGCCAAGTCCCCTCACGCCAGGGGCGGAGCTAACCCTTTGATTGTGGTGTATTTTCATCAGCTGGATCAACTCTTCTGAAGGGAGCCAAAATGATATTAACAATAACAACTGTTGCCTCAAGTTTCATGGAGTGGCTTACGAGCCCTTCCATACGAAGAGAAACACTAAACTTGTTGTATTAGGGTGAATCTAGTTCTATGCCACTGGTTGATAGGGAGAATGCGAACAGAATAGTATCTTGTTGTCAGTTCTCCTTATGCGAGAGTGGAGGAAAGCTAGTCAAAGATAAGATATCTTGAACTCGATCCAAAAACTCTATCAGCTTAGATTGTCTTTCCTTCAGTCTTTCATACAAGGAGAGCTGACAATCCGTTCGCTTTCTCCTTTCACTAGGCTTTCATATAGAAACAGATCCACACAGACAACACAGGCTGCAGCAGTAGTCCAACTTTTCCTACCTAAGAAGCCTGTGCAAGGGACCAAGGGCAGTTGGAGAGGCAACAGCTGTTATCACCGATTTTATCATAATTACCATTCCCCTCTCATAAACCTTGTTTTAACGTGTTTATTTTATCCACACTGTTAGTCTTCATTTTCTTTTGGAGTTCTTTCCTCTATAAAGTCTACAGCATCTTCGGGTTCCTTAAATCTCACCTCTTCCACTTCTGACTCCACCTTCGGCAGGACTCGGTCTCCTCCTCCCTTGACGAGAAAGTTATCTCGCGAGGCCCTGGAGGAGCACAACGAGGCCATGGGCCAGGGGGAGGCCCAGGGGGAGGACCGACAGGCACTCATGCTCTCTCCCACCTCAGCCCTCAACAACCGCTACTTCGACGACAAGAGCAAGAGTCGATCTCTCGATAACTTACTGGAGAACCCGGAGGACATCAAGGTAAGGTCAACACTGAGTGAGGACGCATTAAAACAAAGATGTGTGTGTGTGTGTGTGTGTCTGTACGTGCACGCGTGATGGAAATGGGGAGAACAGGAGGGAAGGATATTCTGGATCTAGGTTTGACCTGGAGGAGAAGGAGGAAGAAGAACTGAAGGTCTTAGTGCAGTGTGAAAAATATGGAATGTGTATGCTCTGCAAGAGGAAGTAACTTAAGAGGAAGTAACGGCAAAGAGCCTTTCTTCCTGAGAATAAACCGGTGCGAAAGCGAAGCAGCCAATTGGTCTGTTGTTCGGCCTGTGCCAGCACTCGGTTTGATAAATTAGTGGTTTGCAATTAAGCGGACCTACACGATCAATAATATTGCGCAATATTCCGTATTGGACAATATTATTGACGGTGTAGGGAAGGATTGTGATGGTTGGGGCAGGAGGTAGGAATCTCTGGTCACAACACAAACGGCAGATGGTGTCGGCAAAGTGGTTAATGCTATTGTGCAATACGGAATATTGCACAATGATATTGATCATTTAGGGATCGCTTTACACATGTAAATAGCTACAATGTTACTTGTTCATAAATCTTGATTTAACTGTGATTTTCTTACTATATTCCTATTACAGATACCTATACAAAATATCTTTAACCAACTTGTACCTAAATTTGCCCACTTGTTGAGAGACTTTTTCCCTTCTTGCAGGTTTTGGGTCTGTCGGGCAGCCGGTTAAACGACCGCTACCACAGCGTCGAACGGTTAACCGAAGCGAACTCTTCCGTCGCCCCGTCATCGGTCGCCCGGTCCTCGGTGGCGGCGGTCGGGTCCTTCTCGAGGTACGCCGGTCGAGACCACC
>NC_134782.1:8971509-8979009 GCF_046742065.1 Oratosquilla oratoria
CAAGAGATTTCCCCCAGGGACCACAAAGGCTTGTTAGAATAATTAGACTCCCTTTTAGGTATTTGGACCGCACTACAACGGCTTATATAAAGACGCCATGACTAGCCGCGTCAATATCTAGCGCGGCGTTTTGCCTCATTCTGTACTAATGAAAAACTGGTTGATCAGCGCGAGTATTCTGAGGATTATTCCTACTAGTCGCCTACGCAAGTTTTAAACTATTCACACATCTTATATTCAGATGGATTTTATTAAAGATTTCATAGTTTGAGGTTGATGTAGCAACTATCACCTTTTCGACGTTTGAATATTGACTCCTTTTTTACTTGTTCATCCCATCATTTTTGTGACCCTCGCAATCCATTCATTCAGTGGCGCTATTATCAGAAGAAAATCCAAGCATATGATAACTAATAATTGTCCCCAACTTCGGTATTCTCTCATATCATCTGTTTACATTATCTCAAATATTTCAAAACTAGTTGCCCCATTTTGAATCCTGTCGTGATATAGTTACGATACGAGTGTGTGACTAAAGTGTCGCCGTTAGTTTCAGAAGTGTATCGCGCGTCATCAAAATGTTAACAACACTCCTGCCCTAATTCCATGACGACTTGACCTTTGTAAGAAACCGTGGCACGAATTCACGGCCAGGAACCACTGCCACAAGGGTGAACCTTTAGAGATCGAGAGTTAGAGGAATAAACATTGAAAGGCGGAATCTTGAAGGAGGAAGTCGTGATTCTAGAGAGCCTTAGAGGGTGGAAATACGCACCTCAAAGATGCAAATCTGACGGTTACAAAAAAAAAAAAAAAAAAAAAAAAAAAAAAATGGGAGACATAGAAAGAAAAATATTAGGTTCTTAGCCTCAGGGTCTCTCCCACAAGGGCAGAAACACTGCAGCAGTATCAGGAAGACCGGTGACAACAGCCACGGAAGTCATTGATGCCTTGATCGAGATCGATCCCAGCTCAGTCCAATGACCGAGAGCCAGTTCGCGGGATTGTTGTTGTCAGCTAATATTCATATTAGAATTTACCTTACAAGTGTGCATGGAAATAACATTTTCCTTTTCAAGACGACAGCTTCGAAGTAACGCCGGTCAAGAATCTATCCGTGTCCGTGCAACAGCTGTACAGACACTGGTAATGTTAAGTGTTTACAATATCCTTGAGATACGGACTTAATTTTTTTCCATTCTGGTACCCACATGTGAAACTGTTGCACTGCTTGTGACTGCCTGGAGGTATCTGGTAACATCTGGGCTGTAAGGTGTGCAATTTTGGAACCGAAAATTCGTCATGCTGATTTAAGATTATCAGGGTTGTGTGTTTTGCCAGAAACCACCAAGTAGTCTGGAAGCGTGTGTCAGGTTCACTGTTGTCAATGGCATAGTCTTCCTCATGTCCACGCGATGCACGTTTTGTTGTTTGGACGATTTAGGAGTAAAGTACCCCAAGTGCAGCGTACATGTATGGATGGGTAGCTCATTTGAAGTCCATTCGTTGCGCTCTACTCTACCCCTCCCCATCAGATGTCCCAGACAACACCAAAACAAGCCTCGCGTGGAACTGGAGGAGACGCTTCATTGATGAAACATGTACATAGTACACCCTGCTAAATGTACAGTAATGAGCACAGAGTAGTCAATTTTGTAGGATTAGGTAGAAGAGACTATGCAATCGGATTGCACAATCTCTAAATACCAGATTTACTGAGTAGAATATTTGGTCACAGATTGTACAAAGACGACGGCCAGCACTTTGTAGAACAATTAGTAGCGTATTCAAAGAGCACGTTGTAGAGTAAACGTTATCTTGAGGTGTAAACTCGTTGAAGTACCCTTAGGAACATTTAGTGACCTGTAGGAATGTTTGAATTTCCTTGACCTTAGAGGACTGTGCAAATGCAACATTGTACGTGTTTTGTTAACTGTACAGAGTCAGCCATAACTTAGTGTGTAGTATGCTATACAGAGGAAACATAATGCTATGATTAACCAACTTTGCCCACAGCTACAACAGTGCCATAGTAGCCGACTTAAACATCGGTCTAATAACTAAATTCAGAAAGAGAGAGGTGAAACAAATAAAGATTCAACGCCTTTTGAACACAGTGACTGATGGATGATATAACGTCTTACCCCGCCATCCCACCACCACAAAGACCTTCTGACCTTATCTCCCGTCCACCAGGTGTCCTTCCAAGAGCCCGAAGATTACGAGCTGTGGAGTACGGAGAAGGCCGGCGCCAATGTCTTCAACACCTCCTTCTCCTCCTCCATTCAAGGAGGAGTAGCTATGGCTTCCGCAGGAGGAGGAGGAGGGGTGGCAGTAGGAGGCGGGGCCGAAGGGGTTTCTGGTGGAGTTCGAGTACGTGGCAGTTCGGCCAAGTCTCCCCCACCGCCTCTTCTACCTCCTGGGAGCCTACAGTCGCCCCCGACGTTTTCCCAGGCCGTAGCGTTCTCGTCGCCAACCCAGGAGTACCCGCCAAAGAAATTCCCCAACGCTTCAGACGAAGCCAAGGTGAGGAGCAGGTCTTCGTCCACGGAGGTCTAGATTCTGTAGTTGTTCCTGAGCTTGGCGCACTCATGGAAATAGAGATGCGTCCTGCACGTGCCGGGGTTGTAGCAGCGGGGGGAAATCTAGAATAGTTTACTACAATTGTCACATATATTCACTCTAGAATAGTACCGACGTGCACTCACTTTCTCTAGCATAGTGGGTACTAGATCAGGGCTTTGCACCCTTAGAAGCTGTGATGCACAATACTACCCATGCCCCCTCAACCGTCCCTCGTTCCCGTACACTCCCTTTTACGATCCCCACCCCCACCCCCCCACCCTAGCCCTATCCCCCCTTTCCCCCTCCAGGTCCTTTCTATCCTCTACCTTTGTTTTCCTTTACTCCTTAGTCTTTTTGTCTTCTCTTATTCCTCCTCCTCCCTTTCTCTTACTACTCCTCCTCCTCCTCTTCCTCCTCCTGCTCCTTCTCCTCCTCCTCTTCCTCCTCCTCCTCCTCCTCCTCCTCTTCCTCCTCCTCCTCCTCCTCCTCCTCCTCTTCCTCCTCTTCCTCCTCCTCTTCTTCCTCCTGCTCCTTTTCCTCTTCCTCCTGCTCCTTTTCCTCTTCCTCCTGCTCCTTCTCCTCTTCCTTCTGCTCCTTCTCCTCTTCCTCCTCTTCCTCCTCTTCCTCCTCTTCCTCCTCCTCCTCCTCCTCCTCATATTCTTCCTCTTACTCTTCCTCCTCCTCCTCCTCCTCCTCCTTCTCCTCCTCCTCCTCCTACTCCTACTGCTCCTCCTACACCACTACCACTACTATTACCACTACCACTACCACTACCACTACCACCACCATCACTACCACCACTACCACCACCACTACTACCACCACTACCACTACCACCACTACCACTACCACCACTACCACCACCACCACCACTACCACCACCACTGCCACCACTACCACCACCACTACCACCACCACCACTACCACCACTACCACCACTACCACTACCACTACCACTACCACTACCACTACCACTACCACTACCACTACCACTACCACTACCACCACCACTACCACCACCACTACCACCACTACTACCACCACTACCACCACCACCACCACCACCACCACCACCACTACCACCACTACCACCACCACTACCACCACCACTACCACCACCACCACCACCACCACCACCACCACAACCACCACCACCACCACCACCACCACCACCACCACCACCACCACCACCACCACCACCACCACCACCACCACCACCACCACCACCACCACCACCACCACCACCACCAATACTCTTACTCCTCCTCCACCGTCTTCTCCCCTTCTTCCCCCTTCTCCCCTTCTTCCCCCTTCTCCCCTTCTTCCCCCTTCAATTCTTCCTCTTCCTCCCCTTCTTCCCCCTTAACTTTTCTTCCCCTTCTCCCCTTCTTCCCCTTCATCCTTCTTCTTTTTCTTCTTCCCCCCTTCTCCCCTTCTTCTTCTCCTCCTCCCTCTTCTCCCCTCTTCCCCCTCTCCTCCTCCTTCCTCTCCCTTCCTCATCTCCTCTCGTTCTCCTTTTCCTCCTCTCCTCCTTTTCCTTCTCCTCTCCTTCCTTTTCTTCACTTCCTTCTTATCCTCCTCATTTTTCTTCTTCCCCTCCTCTTCCTCCTCTCCTTCCCCTCCTCTCCTTCCCCTCCTCTCCTTCTCCTCTTCCTCTCCTTCTCCTCCGCCCTCTCCTCCCCCTCCCTCCACCCCTCCTCCCCTCCTCTCTCCTTCCCTCCTCCCCCTTCCTTTTCCTCCTCTCTTCCTCCTCTCTCCCCTCCCCCTCCTCCCTCTCCCTCCTTATCTTCTCCTCATTCCTCCCCTTCCTTTTTCCCCTCATTCCTCCCCATCCTCTTCCTCCTCATTCCTCCCCTTCCCCACCTTCCTCATTCCTCCCTCCTCTCTCCCCTTCACCCTCCTCTCTCCCCTTCCCCCTCCTCTCTCCCCTTCCCCCTCCTCTCTCCCCTTCTCCATTCCTCCCCTTCTCTCCTTCCCCATTCCCCATTCTCTCCCCTACTGTTCCCTCTTCCCTTACCTTACCCCTTCCCTTACCTTACCACTTCCCCTCTTCCTACCTCACCCCTCCCCTCCCCTTCCCCACCCCCCAGATGCCAACAATCGCATGGACATGTCCTCCCCCCCATCCCCCCCGCCCCCCATGTCCGCCACCATGTCCTCCCCGATGTCGCCCTTCCACATGCCCCCCGGCGCCTGGCCTGAGGGCGTCGTGCCCCCGCCGCCCCCGATGCCACTCCACCTTAACCCTGAGGTATGTATTTGTCGTCAAATGACTCCAGGCGCCGCCCCACCCACCCCAAGTCCACTACCCCAAGAGCTGCCGCTGTGACCTAGGCATATCTGTGGCACCGTGACGTGGTGGGGTGCGGGGGTGGGTGGGTGGTCATTAGCCCCCAACCCCCGACCCCGCCTCGTATCAAACCCCTTCTCACGGTGGGGCTCCTCTCTGCTTGCTGCCTCTCATCCCGCCCGCACGCCCGGCTGACAACAACAGAGCTCTCGAGGGCGGCTTTGTTGTCCAGTAGAGAGGGCGCCTCCGTGGCAGAAGGCGCGTATGGGGGGCGGGACCAATTGTCTCAGTCAGCAAGTCCTTATAGGCGTATGCTGTCTGCATTGAAATATTGTAAATATGTATAGATATATTAGTCTTAAGCCAGAACGGAGTCATCGTTTGAATCATTTCTTCTAGAACTGTTTGGTATCTTTCCTCTGGTAGTCATTTTCTTCCTCGAGTATCTCCTCTTCCCTTTTTCTTTCCCTTCTTTCCTTCTCTTTCTTAATACTCGACTTTCTTTCCCTGGGGCCACGTGTCCTTGCTCGACAAACCAACGCCAGCTTTGGCGGTGCCCCCCTACCCCTCCTCCTCCCTTTCCCCCTCCCCTTTTCCCCTCTCCCCTCTTCCCCCTCTCCCCTCTTCCCCCTCTCCCCTCTTCCCCCTCCCCTTCCCACTTCCCTTCCCCCTCCACTTCCTACTTCCCCTTCCCCTTCTCCTACTCCCTTCTCTCTCCCCCCTCCCTCTCCCCCTATCCCTCCTCCTCCTCTCCTCTCAAACCCCCTTCCTCTCCCCCCTCTCCCTCTCCCCCCTCTCCCTCTCCTTTCTTTTCTTGTTGCGTGATAATCGTACCATTTCCTTTCTCGTCACCGTGAAGATCTTTTCCTCGTCCCTTCTTTCCATATTTCTCTTCTTAGTCTTCCTCCTCTGTCTACCACTTTGCCGATCACCCTTCACCTTCCCTCCCTCTTCTTCCTTCTTCTCTCCTCTTTTCTCCCCTGTCACCTTCTCCCTCCTCTTCTTTCCCGTTCTTCTCCACTGTCTTGTACACCACGCTTGTCCTCTCTTGGGGACCAACAACGGGTCTCTCCCTGCATAAGGTGGTGGTTCTTCCTACGATGCGAGTGTCGGAGGGAATCATCTCCCCCTCCCGTCGCTCATCCATTCTCAAAGCCCACCAACACCCCCTTCATCCTCTCCTGGAGGAGCGAGGGAGGCCGGCACTCGGTGCCCGGAAGACTTCCCTCGACTCGGCCCAGCCGTCGTCGCCACGGTAACGAGCTGTTCGTTGCAGGAGCTGGCTGCCGGGGGCTACGTGGACCCTTACCAGCGCGCCAAGACGGTGCGCATCGGCAAGTGGCGGTGGCCCCCGCCGCGAGGCCAGGAAGACCCCAACGACTCCTTCTTCCAGTTCAAGATTCGACAACACAACAGGAAGGCCTCGAAGACAGACGGCAAGGTGAGTCGCCCCAGTCAAGCTTTCGCCACAGACAGGAGGTGGGGGGGTCGTCGGCGGGATTAGGGATTCCTGGGGAAAGGGGGTTCCTCAGTCGAATAAAGTAGCTTAGAGGGACCTCTGAACCTCCCAAGCTGGAGGATTACTAAGTGTACTCAGATATGAAATCAAATCCGTTTAGACACACACACACACACACACACACACACACACACACACACACACACACACACACACACACACACACGCACATGCACATGCACATGCACATGCACATGCACATACAACATATATAATATGTGGGTTCGATATAATGAAAACCTGCATCTATATAGAAATGCAGTGTGTAAAGGCTGGCATTCGGCCTCCAGGCTTGACCCAATATCTGTTTCTACTATCTTTCCTCTTTCTTATGTTAACGAGAGCTGACAACTGGGGATTGTTCGCCTCTTTGGTGACACAGAAATGGCGCCGACATTCCTCCTTTGAGAGATCTCTGGTGTGATGCGGGGTCGGTTTCCAGTGAAACTCGAGGCAGCAGTCGTTAATATGATCCTCATCCTCCCCCGTCACCCCCACCAGGAATCACAGAGGAACAGTCGGGACGAAAGCGCCGGCGGGATCGAGTGGGAGGAGTTCGAGGTGGCCGGAGCCAGCAGCGCCGAAAGCAGCCCGAGGAGGCAGGACCGGGAGACACTCGACTACCGGTACAACCAGCAGTCGTCACCGCAGGAGGCCATCGACCAGAGGCAGACCAACGGCCACCACCACCACCACCACCATCACCACCACGACGTCGCCATGGCCTCCTCTTCGCCCAGGAGGGTCGAATCGCCGCCTGCCGACTACTCCCTCAAGGACTTCCCCATAAGGGATTACCCGACAAAAGACTACCCGACAAAAGACTACCCGACAGATGATTATCCGACAAAGGATTACCCGACAAATGACTACCCGACGAAAGACTACCCGAAGCAGTCGCCGACGGGTGGTAGTAGCAGGCCGAGGCGGGACTCGTGGGACAATCCTCTGCCTGACGACAGCAGCGACAAGACGCCGACGGGCATCGGCAAGATCAAGATCTCCCGTGAAATGAGAGAGAAGCTGGAGGCCCTCACCTCTTCCCACTCCAGCAGGTAAGGCCTCACTTTTTCAGTGATATATGTGTATATATATATATATATATATATATATATATATATATATA
>NC_134782.1:8984009-8991509 GCF_046742065.1 Oratosquilla oratoria
GAACAATGTCTTTAAGGATAACTCTGATCCTCAATGAGAGAGGCTGCCGGCGTGAGGCCCAACCAGAGGAGAACTTCTATGTTTGTCTCACCTCTACCTTGTGTCTTGTGTCTCCGCAGATGCTTGACCGCTACGGCGTCACCCCGAACAACAGCTTCTCACAACACCACAAGTCCGAAATGAAGCAGGAAGTCGTCGATCTCGCCAAGGGCTGGCCCCTCTACTTCTCCGCCATCTTCCCAGTCACGGTAAGCAAACCTAACGATGCAGCTGACTAAAACAAGTTCGTCGACTTTTTCAAGACATTGTATTCAGATAGGATTAAGTCGTAAGTTATTGAAAGAGACCCAGCCATTGGTGTCCTTGGTATCTATATACAAAGGGCTTCTTCCCCTTTATAAGGGAGGTAGCCAGTCCAGGCACGCTCTCTCTCCCACCCATTCCATTCCACCATCCTTGTTTCCCTCTCATCTTAGCTTCTCGAGGATGAAGGTTCATCCCTGTCTCCTGCCCACTGCACTGTGTCAGAAGGAATGCAGCAAGGCACAGCACATACACAGCAAGGTCGCTTCCCTTACACGGTGACCTTCCCTACTCGTTCAGTCATGCGGAAAATAGAGAAGACGGGGAGAAATCCCTTCGGGCTGCGTTAGAATGCACCACCATTCTCTACTCGTCCTTATCCCTTTCTTGCTCAACAGACATTCTTTTATTCCTCAAAGGCCTTGTTAACAACCTAGGAAAAATCCCACTTGTTTATATATGAGTGATTGTTCACGGTTTAATCAAATCGATGGTCAGGTATTAAAGGCAGATTAAAATTTGCCTATGGTGAGCTCACTGCCGCCGTTTGCAGTCACACAGAAGAACAAATACATCAGACTCGTATATTGAATCATTTTGATACTATCCAGGACATGATGGCCCAGCGCCTTTGCTGACCGTCTCACCCCTCCCCTTCCCCTTCCCCCTGCCCCTCCCCCAAAGGGCTCCAACAGATCAACCCGTTCAATAGTGTGATAGACTCTTCAGATTGTTTTGATTTGCTTAGTGTATTACATTTTGCTGATCAATGCCGTTGTTCGTTGCAGGGCACGCGGAAGACGGGCGAAGTGGAAAACGTGGCCGTGTCTCACTCGGGCGTCCGCCTCCTGCGACGGGACCATAACCACTTCAACATCATCACCTACTTCAGGTGGGTACTACTGGGCAAGGTGATGGGAAGGGTCAAGGTACATGCCTATCATGCACAACTTAGAAAGGGGGTGTCATTGCAAGACGAGAATACGATACTGCAGTAAAGACACAGTTCGGCACACGGCTGCGGTCGCACCGGTCGTTAAGCGTCGATTGTTGCTTGTAAACCAAGATGAAGTTTATGAACTGCTCGCTTACTGTTGGCTAACATATACTTTGATGTAAAGAAAACCTAAAGATATTTTATTCATGTTCACTGGAATAAAAATTGTTGACTGTCAGTTAAGAAGAGCACCCCAGCCATTTTTAACACTAGGAGAGTTAATTTTGAATACAATGGAAGTTTAACCACAATCTACTCTGTAGCCGAAAGCTAATCTATTAATACATCGTCACTCCTTTGATGGGCTTAATTAAACTCGTTGTTTATACTCGTATCAGCCTGGGTCAGACCTTAATGAATTTCTTTCTTGTAACTCTTCTCAGCTTGGAAGACATCGAGGAAGCCGAGAGCCCCAGAAATGGTTCCTTGCATGTCGTGGCCACCGGAGGAGCCCGGGTTGTCCTTTACACGCCGCGAGCTCGACAGATCTCTGCGCTCATCAACAAATTCGTCAACGCAGTGCAGTCGGTGAGTGTAACGGCACAAGAGATTTCTGCTCTCGGTAGAGACGCTGAGCCTAAGCGCAAACTTAGACGCAGGCGACACAGGCAGCGCAGCACAGAGGAATGGCAGATTTCGTGTTGCTGAAATGAAATGCAGTTTGAACTTCTCTTTCACCTGGAATCCTTCAGCATATGAAGTGAGAGAGGAGTTCAAGCTGTACTTCAGTTCATCAACAGGAAGTCTGCCTTTGCTCTGTGCTGCGTCGCCTGTGCTGCCTGCGTCTCATTCTGCGCCTAGGATGACCGTTTTAGAGGTGGCGGTGCATGGAAGATTTTTTTTTTTTTCTTGTAGTCGGCAATAGAGCCACCTGAGATTTTTTTTCTGCTTGTTTTTCAGACTTCGAATGTAAGCTTGCATTGTTTGTAAGAGGCTTTTGTTGGATGGGTTTATCTTTCTTGCATTCTTTTGAACACCTTTTGTGAATTAAGGTTTGCGTTTTTACGGACGTGAGTTTACAGTGGAGATGATAGAAAATCCCTTTTCGGCCCGAGTCGTTTCTTCATTATTATTATTTGCCATTAGAGGGAACGAAAGTGGTTCGTGGAAAAAGTGCAAGAGAACACTACGAGTTGCCGTAAAACAAACCCCACACATCTGACATGTGGACACAAATGAAAAGAAAAGGGACGAGAAGAATCAGAAATAATAAGAAAGAGAAGTACAGGTGTGAGAAGAGAGCGAAATTAATTAGAATTACAAGAGAAATCTCAGAAAAGGAGAGAGGGAGTGAAGGAGACAGAGAATGGAGAGAGACGAAAGTAATAAGAAAAGTCGGAGAGGGAAAAAAAGTCATGGAGGGAGATAGATACAAGATCGTACTAAAAAGTAACAACATGATTTGCAACGTAAAGAGAGGAGAAAATTTACTTTTTTATTCATAAACAGTTAACGCAATTTTCATGTGCAGGTACAGAAGAAAAAAGAAAAATGGCCCATGGCCCAGTGGCTGCACGTGAGAGTGACCCCATTTCAAGTAAATAAGAGAGATAGAGAGAGAGAGAGAGAGAGGGGCAGATAGAGAGAGAGAGGGGCAGATAGAGAGAGACAGAGACAGAGCGAAGGAGAGAGAGAGAGAGAGAGAGAGAGAGAGAGAGAGAGACAGACAGACAGACAGACAGAGACAAGGAGAAGGAGAGAGACATAGACGTCTGTCATTGAGAATGGACGCTTGCTTGCTTAATGGCGAGAATGAACGCGGTGACTTCGTGATTCGGCAAAAGCGAGAGTGACAATGCGCGCGCGCGGACCTGCTCGTGCATGTGTCTTAACGAAAAGAGTCCAACGCGATGGACATTCTCTCTCTTAACCCAACAATGGTGACGGGGCAACGACGGGCACCACCTACACGCCTGTATCCGGCGAGAGTTTTGAGAGGTGGACGTCGGGTACAATCGTCTCCATTGCCCGTCCTTGAATCGCGACCACGCCCTCAGCTCCACATATAAGTGCCAGCCCGTCGCACGTGATCTTCGCACCTTAATGGCTGAATAAAGTCTCCTGTTGGCAGCCAGAGGGGAACAGTCAAGTCTGCTGGTGCGGCCGTCGGTGCCTGGCACGTACTTGGGCCTTCAAGCTGAGCAAGATCACCACACGGGCGGAGTCGGAACACGAAATCCTTAAAAATGAAGATGAACAAGTAAAAATTAATAAATAGATAAATTGATAAATAAACAAACGAATCAAATTAATAGATAAGTGTTGATATATTCTGACAAGTTGACTTTAATAGATAAAAAGATTAAGGAATGAATATTTAGATGAATATATATGTGATTAAATAGACAAAATAGATTGATAGAATACATATAAATAAAAAATAAATAAAAAAAGTGGACGGGCGCCATTACCGTTCTTTGTGGATAGTTCAGAGTCGCAAATCTTCCCTGGCACCCGCAAGACGTTTCGACATTATCGCTGTTTTCACGGCGATAAACGTCCTTCGCCACCGCCACCGACACCGTCGCCAGCACGATCTTCTTTACTTGTGTCCGGCGCCACGCCCCCAAACAACAATCAGCAAGCGATCACGCAGTTTGTGTGCGTCATTGTGATCAATCTCCTCCTCCTCCTCCTCCTCCTCCTCCTCCTCCTCCTCCTCCTCCTCTTCCTCCTCTTCCTCCTCCTCCTCTTCCTCCTCTTCCTCCTCCTCCTCCTCTTCCTCCTCCTCCTCCTCCTCCTCCTCCTCCTCCTCCTCCTCCTCCTTTTCCACTTCCCCCTCCTTTTCCACTTCCTCCTCCTTTTCCACTTCCTCCTCCTTTTCCACTTCCTCCTCCTTTTCCACTTCCTCCTCCTTTTCCACTTCCTCCTCCTTTTCCACTTCCTCCTCCTTTTCCACTTCCTCCTCCTTTTCCACTTCCTCCTCCTTTTCCTCTTCCTCCTTCTCTTCCACTTCCTCCTCCTTTTCCACTTCCTCCTTTTCCACTTCCTCCTTTTCCACTTCGTCCTCCTTTTCCACTTCGTCCTCCTTTTCCACTTCGTCCTCCTTTTTCACTTCCTCCTCCTTTTTCACTTCCTCCTCCTTTTCCACTTCCTCCTCCTTTTCCACTTCCTCCTCCTTTTCCACTTCCTCCTCCTTTTCCACTTCCTCCTCCTTTTCCACTTCCTCCTCCTTTTCCATTTCCTCCCCCTTTTCCACTTCCTCCTCCTTTTCCACTTCCTCCTCCTTTTCCACTTCCTCCTCCTTTTCCACTTCCTCCTCCTTTTCCACTTCCTCCTCCTTTTCCACTTCCTCCTCCTTTTCCACTTCCTCCTCCTTTTCCACTTCCTCCTCCTTTTCCTCTTCCTCCTTCTCTTCCACTTCCTCCTCTTCCACTTCCTCCTCCTTTTCCACTTCCTCCTCCTTTTCCACTTCCTCCTCCTTTTCCACTTCCTCCTCCTTTTCCACTTCGTCCTCCTTTTCCACTTCGTCCTCCTTTTCCACTTCGTCCTCCTTTTTCACTTCCTCCTTTTTCATTTCCTCCTCTTTTTTCACTTCCTCCTCCTTTTCCACTTCCTCCTCCTTTTCCACTTCCTCCTCCTTTTCCACTTCCTCCTCCTTTTCCACTTCCTCCTCCTTTTCCACTTCCTCCTCCTTTTCCACTTCCTCCTCCTTTTCCACTTCCTCCTCCTTTTCCACTTCCTCCTCCTTTTCCACTTCCTCCTCCTTTTCCACTTCCTCCTCCTTTTCCACTTCCTCCTCCTTTTCCACTTCCTCCTCCTTTTCCACTTCCTCCTCCTTTTCCACTTCCTCCTTCATCCCTTTCCTTCTCCTCCTCTTCCACCTCTTCCACCTCTTCCTCCTCCTCCTTCTCCTCCTCTTCCTCCTCCTCCTCGTCCTCCTCCTCTTCCACCTCTTCAACCTCCTTCTCTTCAACCTCCTTTTCTTCCACCTCCACATCCTCCTCCTCCTCCTCCTCCTCTTTCTCCTTCTTACCCTCATCTTCCTCTTTCTCCTTCTTACCCTCATCTTCCTCTTTCTCCTTCTTACCCTCATCTTCCTCATTCTCCTTCTTACCCTCATCTTCCTCTTTCTCCTTCTTACCCTCATCTTCCTCTTTCTCTTCTTCCTTCATCTCTTACACCCCCATAGCCTCCTCCTCCTTCGCCTCCTCCATATCCTCCTCCTCCACCTCTATCTCCTTCTCTTCCTCCTCCTCCTCGTCCTCTTCCTCCTCCTCGTCCTCCCCCTCTTCCTCCTCCTCCTCGTCCTCCTCCTCTTCCTCCTCCTCTTCCACTTCTTCAACATCCTTCTCCTCTTCAACCTTCTTTTCTTCCACCTCCACATCCTCCTCCTCCTTTCTCTCTCTCCTTCTTACCCTCATCTTCCTCTTCTTCCTTCATCTCTTACACCCCCATAGCCTCCTCCTCCTTCGCCTCCTCCATATCCTCCTCCTCCACCTCCACCTCTATCTCCTTCTCTTCCACCTCCTCCTCCTCCTCCTCCTCCTCTTCCTCCTCCTCCAGCTTGATTGGCGCCGCCGCCGCCGACGACATCAATGACGCAACGGTGACGAAGGAGGAGGGCGGGGGGGATGGGGGGTGGGGGAATCACGATCCTCTTAGGTTCAGCTTTTGTGGTGTCGTTTGGCAGGCTGTCGACGGACGGAGCCTTCGGATCTCTCTGCACGCTTGACAAGGTCCAATCAACGCTCGATGACAGATACATTCGGAGCACTGCTGTGGTCGATCGCCTGGTCGGTGTTAAGCCAGTTTAAGAGAACCTTTGCTTTCAAGAATATCGCGTAGTTATGTTTTTCTTATGCTCACGACGGTGTTTGAAAACCCTCCCCTCCCCCACTCCTTCTCTGACTCTCTGATAATTTTCTTTTTATTCGAATACGATATTTTATTTTATTGTATTTTATTTGTTTTTTTTATCTGACCACTTTAAGTTTTCGAGTATTCCCTCCGGCAATGTGAAAACGGTTTCGCCTTAATGGGGACTTCCAAGGTAGCCAGTTTCTAGTCATATTTTGTAGAAGGACCTTGTGCCAGTATTAGAAAATGATCAACAACAAGTAATCACAGTTTCTTGAAAAAAAAAGGAAAAGAAAAAAAAAAGCGCGATGTATCATTACGAAATAAAACCTCTTGTACTGTAAGGTGCTTGGAAACTTCGAAAAGAGAGAGAGAGCGAGAGAGCGGGAGAGAGAGAGAGATCGGGAGAGAGAGAGAGATCGGGAGAGAGAGAGATCGGGAGAGAGAGAGATCGGGAGAGAGAGAGATCGGGAGAGAGAGAGAGCGGGAGAGAGAGAGAGCGGGAGAGAGAGAGAGCGGGAGAGAGAGAGAGCGGGAGAGAGAGAGAGTGGGAGAGAGAGAGAGTGGGAGAGAGAGAGAGTGGGAGAGAGAGAGAGAGTGGGAGAGAGAGAGAGTGGGAGAGAGAGAGAGTGGGAGAGAGAGAGAGTGGGAGAGAGAGAGAGTGGGAGAGAGAGAGAGTGGGAGAGAGAGAGAGAGTGGGAGAGAGAGAGAGAGTGGGAGAGAGAGAGAGAGTGGGAGAGAGAGAGAGTGGGAGAGAGAGAGAGAGAGTGGGAGAGAGAGAGAGAGAGTGGGAGAGAGAGAGAGAGAGAGAGAGAGAGAGAGAGAGAGAGAGAGAGAGAGAGAGAGAGAGAGAGAGAGAGAGAGAGAGAGAGAGAGAGAGAGAGAGAGAGAGAGAGAGAGAGAGAGAGAGAGAGAAGGATAAAGACACGGAAGGAGTCGTTTTACAGAGTTACAACAACTCCGTAGAATGGCCACAAAATGGCGGCGTGTCTGGAGTTCTCGCAACTGTGTATAAAGGAACTGTTGGTGCATTCAAATGCACAACAACAAACCCACTATTCAGTGAACAAAGACAATAGATGCAAAGGATCAATAGTCAGAGCAAACGGTCACCACGAACGAAAATGATTTGGCCACAAAATGGCTCCCCGGGTCACGTGACTGATATTTAGTGGAGAGGTGGTGCTGGGGGCCATCCGCGGTGAGGGAAATGCGTGAGAGGGATTCTACAAGTGTCCCTCGGCTCCTGGAACGAGGTAGGAGACGCAGAGGCATCCACACTGTCACGCACACGCACGTACGCACGCACGTACGCACGACTGATTGACGGCACAGTTCGGTCGACTGGTTGATGTGAGAGGGAGGGGAGAAAAGGGCACAGGGTGGCCAAATTTGGATCA